>NC_137692.1:13678916-13893916 GCF_963989245.1 Nansenia antarctica | reverse complement strand
TGTCCCGGTCCTGGGGGCTCAGGTGGACCCTCTGTCTGGACACACGGTGCCTCTGGCGGGAACCATGGAGGACCCGGAGGGCAAAGGTACAACAGGGCAGGGCAGCCTTGAGGACTCCCAAGCTTTTATTTACATCTACGGGTACAGAGTAACATTCTTAGGTTCAGGTTCTTCGACATTGGCATTGCTGCAGAAATACAAAAGCAACAGTAATAGAATAAAGTAAAAAGTACAAAAGTAATTTAAAAGAAGGAGGATTCCATTCATACTTTTGGTTGGATACTTAACCGCATTTTGTTGTATAGCATTTTGTACTTTGCGATGGCAGTGAAGTTGAATCTAATCTAATCTAATGTGATATTGATGCCAATGTTCTGCTGTCCCCCAGGCTTGGTGGCTATCTGTGTCGGGGCTCTGACTGTTGACCCTGTGACAGGGGTGCTGGCTCCCGTGGTGGGGGCTCGTTTTGACGTGTCCACTAAGACTGTTGTACCCATCACCGCCTCCTACTGGCCAACGCTGGGAGAGAACCCAGACAGTGTACAGGTAGGACCGGTGGGAGAGGTTCAGTGGCGGACTCAGGCTGTTTGAAGGGCAGGGGCGAAAAGAAAAAAAGGGCACCTACTGCACAACATGGGACCCCATCAGTGCACATGGTCGAGTTTAGACCATTGGAGGGGCACCAATAGGGCACGGCCTCTCATTTTCGCCACTCAAAAGGGCATTTTTGCCACTCAAAAGGGCACTTAAGCGAGACGTTTTTCAACCGTGGGGGCACCAGGAGGGGCGGTCGCCCCCCCTGCCCCCCCATGAGTCCGCCAGTGGAGAGGTTAGACCCTAGACAGAGATCAAGGGTTAGTTGTGAAGTTCCCCCTTGATAACTACCACTGGCGGACTCAGGGGGGGGGGGCACCTTGTTGAATCTATGCCACGAAGAATTAAGGTAGTTCTGAAGGCAAAAGAGGGGGTCCAACCCGGTGCAAGTGGCTGGTGAGTGTATGTTATATAATATTTATATATTATATATAAATAACTAATTTGACTACTATTGATTTGATAAAGATGTATAATTTATATAAAAAGCTTTAATGTTGAGCCCTGGTATAAGTGTTCTCCAGTGCCTTTTGTCCGCTATAAGGTGGTGGTAAGTTGAAGTTTGTGGTGTCGCAGCAAAAGAAAGCGCCAATTTTTCCAGCACGCTTAGCGCGCATTTCACCCCACATTTCCTTTCACCCCTGCCCTTCAAACAGCCTGAGTCCGCCACTGTTAACTACATTTACATTTTTGGCATTTAGCAGATGGCTTATTCTTACAATGGCGACTTACAATCAATACATTTGAATGAATGAATGAATGAATGAATGGACTTTATTGTCATTTGACTAAGCAAGTGAATCATCTATCCACCAGTTGTAGCAGGAAGAGTAATCTAGCTCAGGCCAGCGGCCATTGGCAGTCGTTGTGATAGAAGAATTCTATTCAATACATTTTTTTATAGACAAAGGACTGGTTACTCATCATGCGTGGGTGGCTCATGGCACCACTTCTGTTCCGTTAGGTGGAGGCGTTGCAGAGAGAGGCCTGTCTGAGGAACAGCTACTGGGTGCAGCAGAGACAGAAGGAGGAGGACTTCCTGGTGGATCTAGATGCAGCGCTACAGCACTGCCTCCACACAGCCGCACAGGAGGAGGACTCTGAACAGGTTAGATACACTGCAAGCAGGGCCGGTCCTAGGCATAGGCGAACTAGGCGTATTTTTTTTTACATTTAAATAATTTTATGTCTCTATGAATTTCATGTCTCTATGAAAATATGTCTCAGCCTACTGTCTCTATTATGCTTCGCAATTAGTCACACTCGCCTCTTGCGAACCTCCCCCGCCCCCACCCCCCGCCCACCTGCCCGCAACTAACGTGCGTGCCCTCTCTCGAAGGTGGCTTACTGTTGAATGTGTGGGTGGTGATGGGGCATCAAATCATACTCTCGCCTAGGGCACCTAAATGTCTAGGACCGGCCCTATATATAGTATATATATATATCAGTGGAGGCTCCTCCATAGAGGTGGAGGAGGCCTGGCCTCCCCAATAATTTGAGAGAAGAGAGAGAGATTTAAAAAAGCAATAATAATAATTTTTATCAGACACACAACATACAATTCAGAACAATACTTCATCCATTTCTAATATTTATCCTGCAGAACAGCACTCATACACGCGTGTGGCGGAAAAAGGTACTACACGGAGGCCAGGCCTCCTGTCGGAAAGTGGTTTCTCATAGAAGTCAATGTAATGCAATTTTTTTCATGGCAATATGTGATTGGCCAAATCACTGAAAATGGGTGGGAACAGGAGGCATGGCCTCCGTGTAGTACCTTTTTCCGCCACACGCGTATGAGTGCTGTTCTGCAGGATAAATATTAGAAATGGATGAAGTATTGTTCTGAATTGTATGTTGTGTGTCTGATTGACATAGTGTTTGAGTGCTTTTGACATGTCATTGATTGTATGTAGTATGTTGTGGTGAATGTTGTGAGCCTGAGCAGAAGGGACAATAGCTGCTGCAGGCGGACCAGAGATTCATGCCAATTGTTTTGTTTATTTGATGACCCATTGTGCAGGCAATAAAAGCTGCTTCATCCACCATCCTGAGAGTGTCCCAATCCCTTTAGTACCGCCAAACACAAATTAATAATTTTTAACAAAGACAGATAAGAAGAACAGGGAACATTCCATCGCGAGTGAAGCGAGCAAGCGGAAAAAAAATTGGCCTCCTCAATTCTGGAAGTCACCAGCCTCCACTGAATATATAGTTCATATACGAACATACTTCGAACACTTCATACAGCCGACAAACATTACTGGACATCAGATCCCATTGCACAAACTGTGAACTTGATCATAGTCGCATACCACATGAGCCTGCTAGGTCTGTGGGGGGAAGTGGAACTGGTGGGGCATGAGCCTGCTAGGTCTGTGGGGGGAAGTGGAACTGGTGTCCCGAGGAGGAACGCCCTTCGTCTGAGAGGCGACCGCAGGTAACGCCGAGGTCGTTGCAGAGGCCCCGTTGGGCAAGACAACAACGCAACGCAAGCCGAATGGATTATCCTTGCCCAGTATATTTCTCGCCAATGTCCGCTCACTAGCAAACAAAATGGATGAACTCAAACTCTGGATTCAGGGAACATCATGATTTTCTCTGAAACTTGGCTACGCTAACCAGACGTAGCCTTTTCAGGCTACAAAGCTGTTCCCCTTCCCCACCTAGCACAATCTGACCACATCTCTTTGTTCCTACTCCCCAAGTACACACCACTCATTGAACGTGTGAAACCGACAGTGAGGACAGTTAAAATCTGGCCAGAGGAAGCCGACCCAAACTGCAGCACCTGTTCCATACCAAGGACTGGCCTATGCTCAGAGCTCGAGCCACTCGGGATCACCACACCGACATTGATTTATACACTTCTGCTGTTCTGGATTACATCAGTGTCGCCACCCACAAACGGATAAGAACCATCCCCAACCTGAAGCCTTGGATGAGGTCCGCTCACTGCTGAAGGTACATGACTCCGCTTTCAGATCAGGCGACGCAGAGGCCAACAGCTCAGCCAGGGCTAATCTGAAGAGGGGCATCAGGGAAGCTCAGCTCAACCACAAACTGTGGATCGAGGAGCACTTCCAAAACAACTCTGACCCCCAACATAATTATGTGGCAAGGTATCCAGACCATCACAGACTATAAACCCCAAAATGCAGCCCTCCCCCCGCCAGCACTGCATCCCTACCTGACGAGCTCAACCATTCGACCAGGACAGCAAAGAAACAGCCATCAAAGCCGACCACAAAAACAGGTTAACAGAGGACGCCATCTCCACGGCACTTCACTCCACCTTGACCCACCTAGATACAAGCAACAACAAGGAGGCTGTTCATTGACTTCAGTTCAGCATTCAACACCATCATCCCCTCCAAGTTGGTCACCAACCGGCGAACAAGCAACGCCAGCGTCCTCTCTCGACCGGCATTTTTTGAAAAGTGAAAAGTATGATCAATGTAATGTTAGATAGCTACCTCTAAACATGGATTTGCCTGGGCATAAATTAATTAATTTGAGATGAGAGAGAGATGACGCTGGTGTTAAAAAACACAAAGGACTGGGTTCCTTTCAAGAGTATCGTTTGTTGTTAAGAACAATTATAATACCGGTAATCCAAAAGGAGAGCGGGGTTGGTTGGAGTGTTCATGTTTCATGTTCAAAAATACATTTAAAAAAAAGCCAAAGAGTCATCTGGGATATGTGTGTATGCCACTCTGTCTATTACTCTGTATATGTACTCTTTGTATAAACACTTTGTTTAAAACAAACAAACAAACAAACAAACAAGACACACAGAGGGAAATGAAGCTACTATCAGGAGGTCGCGGTGGTACTGTTCTTCTCTGTTCCGGGGACAGAAGATGATTGCTCTATTATCACCTGAGGTTTTCTCAGTCAAAGCGCCCTCTCTGCGTGCTCTGCTGGAGGGCTTTGTTAGAACATAGGCAAATAGAAGCATTTGCTTAAGAACGTCCAGCTGTCTCCCAGGATCCTGACCAACTTCTACCGCTGCCCCATTGAGAACATCCTCACCCACTGCACCACAGTGTGGTGTGGCAACTATGTCTGACAGGAAGGCCCTGCAACGGGTGGTGAAAACCAAAACTCCCTACTGCACCAAACTCCCTACCATCGTGTCCCTCCAGGCAGAATGCACAATCTCCCCCCACAACATAATTTGATGAACAACCCCCACCCACCACAGAATACTGTACATACCTACTTTAATTAGATGTGTGTGTGCGTGTGTGTGTGTGTGTGTGTGTGTGTGTGTGTGGGAGCGTGTGTCGGTGCGTGCGTGTTTTGTGTGTGTGGGTGTGTGCGTGCGTGTTTTGTGTGTGTCGGTGCGTGCGTCGGCGTGTGCATGTGCGTGTGTGTGTGTGTGTGTGTGTGTGTGTGTGTGTGTGTGTGTGCAGACCCACAGGCCAGACATAGAGAGGCAGCTGAGGGAGGTGGCGGCGGAGCAGCAGGAGGCGGCCCAGTGTGAGGTCCAGAGGAGAGCAGCGACGCAGACACACCTGGCGCTGCTGCTACCTCCTCACATCCTGGACATCCTCACACAGGGTACGGTTACTATGGTACACCAACTGGCAGGCTGACAGAGCCTCTAGCGCAGTGGTTCTCAACCCTCTCCTCGGGGGTGCCCCAGCCACTCCACATATTTGATCTGTTCCACCACCAGCACACCTGATTCAACTAATCAAGTACAAACCATAATTGCTTTGTACTTGATTAGTTGAATCAGGTGAGCTGGTGGTAAGGTAGATTTGTGAGCTTTGAAATGTGGACATGTTTATAGAAATTAAGGTCTTTGGGCTTCTTAAAGCTGTGGGTCAGGAGGTTGGGGAGCAGGGCCTGGTTCTTCTTCGGCGTATGGGTAGTTGTTTTTCCTCTCCACTCCACCAGGCTCGGGGCCGAGGGGCTACCCTTTTACCACCCCGAGACCTGGTTGAGGGGCTTGATTGATTGATTGATTGAAAACCTTTATTGTCCCCAATGGGGAAATTTTGTTGTCAAACAGCTCAGTTAGGGCAGAAAACATTCAATACATAAAACAGAAAACATTCAATAAAATACATAAAACAGTGCAGGCTCAATAAGTAAAAAGTTCCAAAAGTTCCAGCTCCAGGTCTCCCCCACCCTGCAGGGCCTGGTTGTAGAGTCGGAGTGCAGCTGGAACAAAGGACTGTCCAAATCTTTTTGTACTTTGACGGTGGAGAACAAATCTGTGGCTGAACTTGCTCCTCATCCCCGCCAGCTCGCAGTACATCGGGTGGGAGGGATTGGCCAGCATGGCCGCCAGTTTTTTCCCCATCCTCTGTTCTGCCACCACCTCTAGGCTGTCCAGCCCGGTCCCCACCACAGAGCTGGCCTTCTTCACCAGTTTGTTTAGCTTCGCAGCATCCCTGGCACAGATGTTTCCACCCCAGCAGGCCACGGCGAAGAACAGAACGCTGGCAACCACCGACTGATAAAACATTTGCAGCAGCTTGTTGCAGACACCGAAAGACCTCAGCCTTCTCAGGAAAAACAGTCTGCTCTGCCCTTTCCTGAGAAGAGCCTCGGTGTTGTCAGTCCAGTCCAGTTTGTTATTAATTTGTACTCCCAGGTACCTGTAGGAGTCCACCCTCTCGACTTCCACCCCCTTGATGGTGATGGGGGCTGGGGTCCTTCTCTTCCTCCTAAAGTCCACCACCAACTCCTTTGTTTTGCTGGTGTTAAGCAAAAGGTAGTTGGTGTCGCACCACTGCACAAAGCTCTCCACCAGGGCCCTGTACTCCTCATCCCTGTCGTCTGTGATGTAACCGACGATAGAGGAGTCATCCGAAAACTTCTGCAGGTGGCACTGGTCGGAGCTAAACTGGAAGTCGGAGGTATAGAGGGTGAAGAGAAAGGGTGACAGAACAGTTCCCTGGGGGGCACCGGTGTTGCACACCACCACCGCAGACTGACAGCCCTGCAGTCTCACATACTGACGCCTGTCTGTGAGGTAGTTGTGGATCCAAGCCGTCACCCGGGCTATATTTCTGGACACCCCTCCAGAAGCCACGTCATCGTCTCGTCATCTAATACCGACAGACCATCCCAATTCATAATTGTAAGTCGCTTTGGATAAAAGCGTCTGCTAAATGGCAAAATTAATTAAATTAAAATTAAAATTAATCCCGTTGGGTGGGTGGTACACCGGGCAATCCAGGATAACATGGTCTGCGGTTTGGTCCTCTGCGCCACACTTGCACGACGCATTTGGGGCCAAGCCCGGTTCTGGTAATAAAATGTTTATGGTAGGGCCTTAGTAAACAGGATAGGATTGAAGGGAGCAGCTTGAGGGATGGATGGCACTATTACAATGTCAGAGGGAGGGTGCAGGAGAACTTCAAAGGAGTTTTAAATAGCAGGAACTGGGAAAGGTCAAGGAAGGGCATTGTAACCAATATTTCAGCCAGATAAACAACAGGTTGGAATGCGGCAGAGGACAGATGGAAAAGCAGTTAAGGGAAGGTAGAAATTTAGAACCATATATGTAAATTAGCAATGTGGGAAGGTACTTGTTACTTGGGGGATAAAAGGGAGGTGAGGAAAGAAGAGGGACTTTTTGCAAACAGATTTCGGCTGTGTGTTATTGTACTTTGCAATAAATGCAGTCTGACTTGAACAATCAACAACTCTGGTTTCTATGATAATTTACTAGTCAGTAATTAAGTAAAGATAAATAAGATATTGAAGGAATTGCCCACGACAGTGGTGGAACACAGATCAAATATGTGGTGCGGCTGGGGCGCCCCGAGGAGAGGGTTGAAAACACTGGTGTGGTACACCAACTGGCAGGCTGACAAGAGCCTCTAGTGACTTCTAGATGCCATCACAAGGCTTCAAAACCATTGTTTCACCGTTGCATGTTATCCCGAAAAATAATGACATTTCATTTGACTTAAAAAGTAACATTTCATGACTATAATATAATACAGTATTAGGATTACGATTACGTGCAGAGTGTGTGTTCGAAAGAATGCGTGCATTTCAGTGTCTTTCTGTTTGTTTGTGTGCGCATGTGTGTGTGTGTATTTGTGTGTGTTTGTGTGTGTGTGTGTTTAGGTGATGAAGAGGAGTGGGAGCAGCAGTGCAGCTGGCAGACAGAGTTGGTCACTGGGCTGGACAGGGTGAATGTGTGTGTGGAGGGACAACGGGAGGACCAGGAGAGATGGACAGCACAGGGAGGAGAGAGGATAGAGAGATGGGCAGCACAGGGAGGAGAGAGGATGGTTTGTCTGTGTGCCAGGGTCAAATCTAGTAGGCTGCTGTGTGAAAGTGCATCTCTTTACATCAGAAAAGTCGAGTAGAGCCGACAGACTTAAATGATTCATAAAATGATCATCTTTATAGGCTTACGCAACGTTTTTTGGTGCAAACATTAACATTGTTTTCTGTCGTTCAGGACAGGAGCATGAGACAGAGAGAATTCTGGGAGCAGCTCAACTCCAGCCGATCAGAGCTGGAGGTGTCAATCACAGCGCTTCATGACGTCCGACAACTCTGCCAGGTCCGCACAGACACAGCACAGGTCAGAACACACATACACACCAGGAGAGGCTGGGGGAGGTAGAACACCAGGGGAGGCTGGTGGAAGTAGACATTGGTGGACAGGCTCATTGTAGTTCATGGGATGGAATGTGGGATGGTATTAAACACGTGATACCACTCCTCATTCCATTCCTTATTACAATGAGCTGATCCTGCACCATTATTGTCAATTAGGTGCCATTCAGGTCTGACATACACCTGCCAGCACTTGAAGCTCACAACGAGAGTGAATACCAACAGAAGAATATTGCAGGGGATTTTGGCAACATTTTTTGGGCCGCTACCCACACGTTTAGCTGTGTTACTCATTCCACGAATGCATGATCCTTACATTTACATTTACATTTTTGGCATTTAGCAGACGCCTTATTCCAAAGCGACTTACAATCAATACATTTGAATACTAAGCATGTGAATCAGCAGTCCTTACAAGTTATACCTCGTTGTAAAGGTGACTAATCAGGCTTTCCAACACTATATAAAATACAATACCAATTGGTATTATTAAAGGGGAGGAAGAATCGACTGAAATAACTTTTCCAAACATGTTTTAAGGAGTTGATATACTGTATATCTCTCTCTAGTGCAGATGCCCCATATGAGCTGACACTGGCTCTAGAGAGTTCTGATGTGGCTCACATGTCTTTATAGAAAGTATGTATATCTTCAGGCTGTGTTATCAGGCTGTTATTGGTACCGGGAGTCTGGTCCTGCTCGGTCCGGGAGTCCCAGAAACCCTCTGAAGATGGTAGGGCTGGTTCAACAGAAAGCTCTGCCCCTTCTGGAGAGACTCACCCAACTACTGGAGGACAACAAACAGCCAGTTGCTGGTACTGCAGCACGTATGGCTCTGCAGAGCTCTGGTACTGCAGCATACATGGCTCTGTATTTCAAGTTATTATATATACTCACCTTTAAAAAGGTTATTATATATATTCACCTTTAAAAACAATGATAACGAATCAAATAGAATTGCATTTGAAAATAACGCTTTTAAAGTGCCAATCTGGGATTCAAACCTCAACACACAAGAGGTCACTTAACACTTTGTTTGTTCAACAGCTGAGGGACGGGGTCTGGAGAAATGTAACCACTTTGGATGCAAGGTCTGACCATCTACGATATAAAAATTATAGTTTTAACCATGTTGTAAAGCTACAATGAGTAAAAAAAAGCTTACATCTCAGGTTCTGATTGGATAAGACAGTTGAACTAAGATCACGAGGCATTTAAAAGTTATATTATGAATTATAAATGGAATATACAAGTCTAAAAACATTGTGTACCAATCCCAGATTGTCTCTTAAATGTCTCCTTCCTGTTTTGGTTCTTTATAAGGACATCCTGCTGTTTTGCCTCAGAGTTGATCTGAACCATGTGTTTGTAGGTTTGTCAACCAAACAGATGTTTGGGTTGGAGACCTGCTCGAGAGCTTGGACCGCCTCCGTACCCATAGTTAAAGGTAGATACACAAACTAATGTTAGGAGTTCTTGAATTTAGGTATAAAGTGTGAAAAAAACCGTTTTTTATTGGCATTTTTAAAAAGTTGGAGGTATAACGTGAGCTTATAATTATAAGGTTCTATCTCCGTTTAGGATAGTTCAGAGATATTGAGCGCCAACGTTTTTACATTCCATTATGTTTTGTGAGATGGAACCTTTGTATTTTATGAATTACTAACTCAAAAATGTAAACATTTTAAAAATAACACCACACAGGCATTAATAAACGCCTAATGGATCAGATTATGTAAAAAACTAAAGACTATAGAAGCTTATAATTCTAACGTCACAATAATCCATTAATTTGTCAGGAAAACGTTTAATCTTGATTCGTCCACCAAGGGTATCAAAGAAATAGAGAAAAATACAAATCATCAAATAATTGATTGAATCACTATTCCCATCACTTCTAACTAACCACCACAGTAACAACCCTAGTGGTTGATGTACAGTAACCATGTTCAGACTTAGTGCTTTGGGCAATTCCTCCATAGCCCAGGACCACAGTAGCTGCACTGAATGTGTTCCCAATAAGACCTTCACCAGAGCAACTGTTGGTCAGAATGAGTTGTAATGATATCACCTTCCTTCCCAGAGAGCCCGTCGATGAAAGAAACTGTTCATCCCACACATATCTGTGTCCCCACACTGTCAGGTAAATCACTTTGATTGGGAGGGTCACAACATTGCAAGTTGCTTTATAGTTGTGTAACTTTATAGTTGTGTAACTTTATAGTTGTGTAACTTTATAGTTGTGTAACTACACTGTCATTATTGTTATACGGTAACCTTCACGTCCTCTTGTGTCTTTTCAACGACCACCGTTGTCTTCTTTTACGTCCCGTATGTCTGCTATATGTCCACCTTTGTCTCTGATGTCCACAGAGGAGGAGTGGGACAAGCTGCTGGAGGTCTCTCCACTCTTCCAGCTCCTGAAGGGGGTGGAGCTACGCCTGAGGGGTCGGGCCCGGGAGGCGGGGCTGCTGAGGGGGGAGCTCTATGGTCGGTTGAATAGATCAGAATCAGAATCAGAATCAGAATTATTTTTATTGCCAAGTTATATTTGCACATACTGGAAATTGACTTGGTGTGGTTGGTGCATAAGACATAAAGGCACAGACAGCAATAAACTAAAAAAACAACAACAATGTAATAAACAACACTTACGTTATAAACAACAAAAATAGTTTAAAAAGACAAATGACAGAAATGGGCAGATCAATGCTTTAAACAGGATTCTGAGATGAACTTGTTACAGAGCATACCTGGCTGTCTTCACAACATATTTGTCCCAAATGCTCAACTGATAAACATCTGATCCCGTCCAGTCTAAAAATCAGAAATCCCCCCAAAATAATTAAATGTTCCTGGTCTTTGCACAAAAGTGGTATATTGAATAAACACTGAAAAAGTGAAATGTACTGTATGTCCTGCCTCGTTTTACAAAACAGACATTTCGAAAAACGTTTCATAGAGTCCAGGTATTGGCTCTCTTTTGAACGTCAGAGCAAAAACTAACTGTGTTAGGATAATATGCAGTAAAGTGTAGTAAATGTGCACCAATACATCATTCATAGGTCTGAAGTAGATAGCAAGCTGGTTATTGGAAATCAGAAATCGATTGGAAAGCTGTCATCTGCATGCTTGCTAATTACAGTATTTGAAATATTAAATTGTAGCCACAATAATGTACGCTTTGTAATGGTGCATTCATGACCAACTCTGAAACTCAGAATTCCCACCTGTGATCTAGGAAGTTCAGATCATTCAAGTGATATTAGTTGAAAAATCCAAACAACAAACGCCTACAGGTGATGACTAAAGTTGGCCAGCTATAACTGCTTTAACTATCAATTGTGGGGGCGCTTGGTGGCTTGGCACATGTAATCGCAGGGTCTCCGGTTTGATTCCAGGGGAAGGACATTATGTGACCACTTAGGTGAGATGAGTAGTCCAGTTTACAACTGTCCAAAAGGCAATCTTATGCACGAACTGCAGGGTGTATTCAACAGCTTAGAAAAACATTGTTGTTGTATTTCCACTTGATTTAGCGTAACCTTTTGAAAATCCTGCCATGCTCACGATTCCTTTCTTGTGGACATGACGTCAGGGCGGAAACTCTGAGCTCAAGGATGATCTTGATCCCTAAAATAGATTTTTCCTCCTCTGGGCTCATATTTACAAGTTTCCGACTGGTCATAACTACACAATTGAATGTGTTTGAATAGAGCTTTTTTTTTTTTTTTTTTTTTTACAAATACAGTTGTCACAAAGTGCTGAAGTTACAAGAACCTATAGGGAAACTAGAGCATTTGAAATGTTACATTGTCTCCATATAGTTTGCCACGTCTTACAAACTGTAGAATGTAAAAAAAAACTGGCCATACTACGGGGCAGGACTTAAAAATCCAGCTGTGGAAATGAAACCAGGCTGGTTTGCTAGGCTAGAAGCTCCGGGCTTTTTTTTAGCTGGCCACTAGTATTTCTTGGCATGCACTGGCACTGTTGTCGAAAAGCTAACGGGTCATCATATCCTGCCGGGATCTGTTGCAGTGTTTCTGCATTTTCATTTACATTGTGTTACAGTCACAGTGCTAGAAAAAGGGAAGCCTCATTCTAAACACTAGCAAAGTAAACAGTCAACACATGAGCTAATCCTTAAGATATCCAGATGTTCACTAGACTAAAGAGAATGTACAGAAATACAGGTTTGCCTCTGTGTGTGTCTGTCCATTAAGTACATAGCTTAATACCTATACCTACTGTATACACCAGGCACGTGCCGTGAGCTTTTAGATTGGGTAAGCATAAGATATAGAAATACACATAATTACACATACACGCTATCAGTGAACGCAGTTTCAAGGAAATGCACATTTTGATGCCCTAGAACCCGCTAATAAACTGTAGTGTCACTTTGTGATCAGATTACCAAAAACAAAACAAAAAGTTGCCAGTTTCGACTATATCAGGGGTGCTCATTGTTCAATCTTTTTTGAACCAAGATCTTTTCAAGTAGCCAGCCTGCTGAAATCTACAAGTCCAGTTTCAACATCGCAAACGCACACACGCACAACACAGACACACACCGTTTCCATCCTCCATAGTAAACTCACAACACACTTTCTTTTCACACTTTGTCACACAGGCACTTAGCTCTCGGCATTTAGCCAGTAGTTGTGTTTTTCCAGTCCAGTCCAGTCTACGAAATCCCTTTAGGTGGCTGACAGTAATGTCCATATTCACAAAATCAAGCAAGTTATCCTTATTGATTATTATTATTTAGATCGTTTGAGCTAGCTAGCATAAGCTATTCTGCCGGGCGAGAGGTGAAATGTTAAGTGAACTTGAAAGTGATAAGAGCCAATCAGTAGATCTTATCGGAATGAAAGACCTACTCTGATTGGCTGTAAGCATGCTTACCCTGGCCACATTAAACAGCGGGCTGAGGCATCGGAAAAAAATAAAAAAAGACATTTTCACGCATTCGAATGTACGCGAGGGAAAGCAGAGAGAGAAGTGCTTATATGCAACGCAATGCAGAGTAGGAAGTGCTTAGTCCTGCAGGTGGCGCTAAAAATGCAACGTCAAAATGAATGACTCCTGCTGCCCTGGGACCTAAAATACGACTATTTTAATGAAAACAAACAAACGGTTTACATGCACTTTTATTTCAATATTTTCACTGTCCTTTTTTATTTTTTCGTTGGGTAAGCACTGCTTACTCTGCTTATATGGACGGCACGTCCCTGGTATACACCCAATCACGCCACAACAGCATTGATTTTGTGCACGTGTGTACATGTTCCAGGCAAAGGGAGCCCATTCATAGATGTCCTGGATGCTCAATGGGAGTGTGAAGGAGAGCTCATCCCTCTTGACCCACAGACTCTCAATGCCCGTGAGTTCCTGGTCTACCAACATGGACTGTTCCTACTACAGACACTACACACTCTTGAAGTGGTCAGTACCTTCCCCTCACAAACACAGACACACCACCCCCCCCCCCGCCCACACACACACACACACACACTCATTCCTCAACTTCGTTCCAGTTACAGTAACACAGCACATGGCCTTTACAGTCAAATCATTTTCCCTAAGATGAAAATATGGCTTGTTTTGTTCAGTGTCAGATTTATCAGCTACAGTTGATGATGTCTTATTCTCTATATATAGACTCCAGCAGTGTCACTCCAGATAGCAGCTAGTCTGCCGACCAACAACTACAGCAACAATGCTTTCCGGAACTCCTTCTTCTATCAGGTGATGACCAGTGAGTGATGACCATTCACGTCATCCAAACTGTTATTGTTGTTTGATCTACAGCTCAGAACCTGGAAGTGCCATATCCAGGCACTGTGTTGTTGTTGTGTGCGTGTGTTGTTTATTTCTGAATGATGTAGCTATACCAAGACGAGACGTGAAATATACAGTATGAATATGTATAAATATACAGTATGCTCAACGGTAGTCATTTATAATTTTACACTGGTTGCATCAACTTTTGTGATTCAGCTTCATTGTACATCATCATAACCTTTGGGCCATCACCAGTTTGCACCCCTGGATGTTGTGTTACTGACTGGTTTTGTGACCTCAGGAGTCAGAGGAGACAGTGTTTGTGCGTCGTCAGAGACTACAGTCGGTAGGAGGCTTCTCTCTGCTCCTGCTCCACTGTTTGTCACATGTGGCTATAGATGACCTAACCTCTGACACCAGTCCGGCCTTCCAACGCGTCTTCTTTAAGGTCCTTTCATTATCTGTCATAAGTCAACATGTCGAAAATAATGTCACTTTGTTTACCCTTAACCTACTGTAATGTAAAGAGTCAACAGGTTTTACTGTCGGTTCTATACATTATCTAATCATTACCGTTGTAATCCGATGAACTATTGATTTACATATCAATAATTATCATACACTGAATATGTTTACATTATTATTATGATTATTATGATGATGATGATGATGATTATTATTATTATAGTTTATTTGGCAGGGACAACTAGCGTACATCAAAGATGTGCTAGTTTTCATCCGTAGTCCCTGAACAGCTTGAAAGGAAAACAATTGTAAGAGACATGGGGCCATAGGCCTCTAGGCCATATATAATGACACTTTTACAGCCTAGCCTCTTTATACATCAGTGTCTGTGGTCTGTGTTTTTTTTTTTGCATTTGTTTAAGTCACTGTTGCAGGCTCTTCTGATTTTCCTACTCACGATCCATCTAAACCTGATTATGCTGTTTTAGTAAACCACACCCATCAGGCACAACGGACACGCATGGGCATGACATTTTACCAGCATTCCAGTAATGCGTTCATAATGATAATGTGGGTGTGTATGTGCATCATTTCCTAGGCGTTGCAGGCATGTCTTGGTGAGCTTTTCCAGGTCAGACTCGGAGGGGCTACTCCATGTCTCACTGTCCCACACTCCCAATCCCAGTCCCTGCTGGAGAGGGTGCAGAGGACCAGTCGAGGGCTGCTCTCACACGATGTATGTAGCCCCCTGTGGTCAGAATGTTCTGGTGGAATGTAATCTCATTAACAAAACAATGGATTATAAATAGCACATCTCTTGCATTGGAGAGCAGCTGCTGTTAATCTCACTGCTGTTTAATGTGTATGTGTCCTCATGGTTATTCCATAAACAGGAAGTTGAGAGGCTCCTGCAGAAACACAGGGAGACGTCTCTCTTCTTCCATGTAGAGAAACTACTGGCAGAGAGGATCCCAGCAGTAACAGATAAGGAACATGGAAAGATTTGATTACTGACCAAGAGAGACTACCCCAACCCCAGAAGGACTACTGACGGAATCACATTATGCTCTTTTCTCTTCACAGTGTTCATTGTTCCATTCTACTTTAGAAATCAGCAATGCTTTGTTACGTTTAATTGCTTCACCCTCAAATATGTTATGTATTTAAATGATTAACATGATTGAAAATGAAAGACCATGGACGGATTACAATGTATCACTTTTATAAAGCTTGTTACATGGGAGTTTCTTAACTGTAATGCAACAAAAAAATAGCATTTTCACAGGTTGCATTGGACATTTTGTGTGGTTGCAGAGCACAAGCATAGCCTTCATACATAGGATTTGTTTACTTTAGGCAGGCGGGGCGTGATGGAACATGTAATCATAAAAAAAAAGCTGGTGAGAAGAAACACTTTGACGATTATCCATTGGTTACTTTGAGTGCAATGAAAATAATGAGAATGATGATCCCCAGGACCATTCCCACGATGTTGAGGATCTTGGCTTTTCGGGATGCACCCTCGGCCACTGAGGACTCTCCCATTTCATTGGCATTTTTTGCCTTAAAAAAAAAAAGGGAAAAAAGAGAAAAATCAGTCTCATATTTCATAATGGAGGCTCTTCTACAAGCTCCTTGTTACGTCTCTTCTCCTGCACATTTTTTCACTCATCATCCCTAGTCACATCTTAAGTTTAATTTGGATGCAAATAAATGAATAAATACATACATGTAATAAGCAATGTAATTACACACAAAATACTAAATTATCAATCACAACATCCTTTTTTAAACCACATTTTTGCTTAAAGATTTGTAACCATGGATAACTCACCCTGCACGAGCAAACAATAGCTGCAACCCCCAAAGGCAGACAGCAACAAAGAGCATTAAAGATAGACCATAATAAGTAGGACTGGACATTGGAGCGGGATGCTGGACCTCCTTCCATGGTCTCTGTATTGTTCTAGAGTTCTGGTTCTAGAGTTCTGGTTCTAGAGTTCTGCTTCTAGGGTTCTGGTTCTAGGGTGTAGTTGTTGCTACTCAAGCTCTATTCCAATCACAGTAGCTGCACAATGGTTCCCTCAAGTTTGCAGGCACTAGTGAGGGACAGAGGTTGTGAAGTAGAGCTTTATCTAGCAGGGAGGGGTGGGGTCTATGAGAAAAGGGAGAGGCATGGGGGAGACGCTAGAGCTAGTGGGAGGCATCGGTCTGGGGCTGTAATACGTTTAGTGCAGTAACATGATTTTTCTCTGAGGGAGCCACCCTGAAGCAGCACGGAAAGTCACTATGAAGCTGAGATGGGGAGGAGAGACTAACAAGAGGGGGGGAGACCTCTCAAATGGTGCAATTCTAATGACTAAACCTAACGTTTTTTCATGAGAATTTATAGGAAATGGTGTGGCAGAAATGTGTAATTGCTACTGTTAGTAGTTTTCTATCATTTTATAATGAGAAATTGAAGGCTGAATACAGTTTGGCGCATCTAGCACTCAAGGAAGACCCATTTCCTCAGTGTAAGGGATGGGCCAAGATCCGTGGCGCAGTGAATAATTCTGACTATGGACAGGACAGGGCCCATAACTTGTGCAAGCACAGATTTATGATTGTTCCCAAGAATAGTGACCTCATGACCAAGGACAGTAAATAATGAGTCTTGCCCAACGTTGGGGGGCTTTTTGCTTTTTGTCTGCTACTTTCTCTCTGCGCTCATGTGACTTTGCTTAATAAAAGGCCTCTTTGGAGACAATTGATTTAAGCTCTTTGTGCTTTATAAGGTTTACTCAATCTATTAAGAATCAATTAAATCCACGACACTACTCTTCAAATGTTCTTTTAATAACATTGATCTGCTATCTCTTGTCTGTTATTTATTATGTTTTATTTGCCAATTTTGTAACTTGTATCTGTACTGGTGTGCTTTCTTGGCCAGGTCTCCCTCGAAAAAGAGATTTTAATCTCAAGGGAAAATAAATAAAATAAAGGATATGAATAAAGATAAATGTAGCTCTCAGGCATGGATACATGGTAGGTCAGATACAGAATGGGAGAGGTGGGTTTGGACTCCAAACAGCCCGTCATACATGGAACAAAGCAACATCTGCCCACAGGAGAACGCTGCTGGCAGCCGAGGTCTGGCAGCAAGAGGAGGCAGAGCGATGTGCAAAGGCGGGGTCACGCCCCACGCTGGTCCAGTGGACAAGATGGGAAAAAACATTGAGCATCGAAAACGGGCAATTATCGTAGAAGGAAGGAGAACTACCATCGACGCCATCCCCCCACCAACATCCAGCTTGTCAAACACCATCGCCTTTGTTCCAGCAGGACACTTCCCAAAGAATCCATCTGATAAAAGGGAATCAGATCTTCTGGACAAAGCCCGGGACTGGAAAATGTGAGTTGACCTATCTGAGACAGATGGGAGTCTGAGGACAGGCCCTCCGGCAACCAATCAGATCGCTGTCAGAGGCTGCTGGGCGAAGCAGCAACTGGCTGTGGTTGAAAAGAAAGATGGACCCCAATGGACTGCAAGATGACCATCATACAACAGGAGGGGTAAAAGCAGAGGGGGGTGCAGCTGGGACGCCAGGTGTCAGCGATGAGCCTTCTGTAGGTGTCGTGGGTGATCAACATCGAAACATCAATGATGGGGAAGTTCCAGGGTCTCCCACCCTACCTTTGGAAGTGGAGTTGTCACAGTATATCAGTAACGGTATCAGTAACCTGTTTCCTACAGGTTACGTATGCAAACCAAAGATGCGATTTTTGAACCACTGCCGATCTTACCTTTTATGCTATTATTAGGGAAGCCTAATTGTAAATATTAGCACATACATTAGCACAACACAATAACAGCAAATACATTAATAGAGCTAATCCTGAAGATACACAGATGTTCACTAGACTAAAGACAACGTACTACAGATGGTATAGGTACCTATGTACCTAATGTACACATAGAGTACAGAGGCTTAGCAGCAGGAGAGAACAGATCACGCCACGCCAGCACTGATTTTGTGCATGTGTGTGCATGTTCCAGGCAAAGGGAGCTCATTCATGGATGCTCAATGGGAGTGTGAAGGAGGGCTCATCCCTCTTGACACACAGACTCTCAATGCCTGTGAGTTCCTGGTCTACCAACGTGGACTGTTCCTACTACAGACAATATACACTTCTTTTTTTTTTTTACATATTTTATTGGCATTTTGGCTGTCCTCACAAATCACCACAGAAACACAGCCAACAACGGTCACAATACACACTCTTGAAGTGGTCAGTACCTCCCCCTCACACGCACATGCACACACACACACACACACACACAGACACACACACACACACACACACACACGCACACGCACACGCACATGCACACACACACACACACACACACACACACACACACACACACACACACACACACACACACACACACACACACACACACACACACATTCCTCAACTCCCCAAGTTCTATATTTATCCCAGAGGGGAAATTACTTTCTCACAGCAGCAAGATTAAAATAGTATGAGGGATAAAAAGACACATAATAGATAATGAATGAAAATAGGGAATACATAGAATAGAAATAGGGAATAAATAGAGTGGAACAGTACGGTACAGACTAAAAGAGAAACACAGCGACGCATATTTAAGAACATTGTTAAAGACGTTACAGTCAGTATGAGGTCACACATGCAGTCCATGAACTGAGTGCTCTTCAGTCCATTAGTGGTGGCCATCACGGGCCTCCGGAAGCACTGTGCCGCGTGGAGGAGTCGCCACAGCTGGCGGCGTTATATATCCTAATGGCTGATGGGATGAAGTAGCGTCTGAAGCGCTCCTTAGCAGGATGAGGCAGCTGCTGAAAGGGCTTTGAAGGTTGAGCAGCTCCTCATGCAGGGTTTTTTTATTCATTTTATATATTTGACCTTTATTTTACCAGATAAAATCAATTGAGAACAAATGATCATTTACAATGATGATCTGGCCAAGAGACCCCGGCAAGAATCAAAACAAACATATAAACAGAAATACACAAAACACAAACCACAAAACAATACATGAGGACGGCAAAAACAGTGAAGATAAAATAAATAAAAACAATGTCAACTAACGTATGTGTGAAGGGAGGGGGGGGTTGTGTGTGTCTGTGTGTGCACGTGCGTGTGTGTATGTGTGTGGGGAGGGGGGGGAATCAGCAGGAAAAATGTCAACTATGACCCGTTGAAGTGATGTTTGAAAATGGTTAGTTTGAGTGTGTTTCAGACAGTGTGTTCTGCAAAGTGAACTGCAGAAAATGTGTTGTCATCACCTGCAGCAATGCCCCCCGTCCCAGCACGCAACAACAACGAATGTTGCACTGGCCACCACTGTTTCACAAAACATGCGCAGGAGTCTGCTACCGACCTCAAAGGATCTGAGCCGCCTCAGGAAGTCCAGCCTGCTTCGCCCCTTCCTGGAGAGCACCGCAGTTACCAGTCCAGTCCAGTTTGTTGTTAAGGTGCACCCCCAGGAACTTATAGGAGTTTGTGATGCATTGTCCCTGATCCTGTCCAAACACGTTCTATTATACTACTCTACTCAAACCTTGATCTAAACATCAAACAAAGACGCATCTGGCTGGCCGGCCTTACAGCAGCCAAAAGGCTTATAGCTTGCAGGTGGAAGTCACCCCATTTCTTGACCACGCAGAGGTGGATATTAGACTTCATAGATATAGCCAGCATGGAACACTGGATAGCCAACAGGCATCATGCAATTTCGGACAATGTTTCATGCTGGGACCAAACTATAACCATCCTCAAGACACTACTATAGGCTAATCGATTTGCTCCTTCCATAGGGTCCTGTAGGGGGGGGGGGGGCTGTGATTGGGTGGGGGGTGGTGGGCGGGGGGCTGTGATAGGGGGGGTGGGTGGCGGGGGGGTTGTGATTGGGCGGGTGGGTGGGAGGTATCTGGCGGGAGGGACATTTGTGGGAGGAGGGGTAGGTGGGGAACTATTGGGGTAAAGGGAGATTGGGAAGGGAAGGGGAGGGGGGGGGGTTGAAAGGTTGTACTGGTAAACCGTATTTTTGTTATTCTATTTTCTCCTTTGTTTATTTGTATGTTACCACTCCCCTTGTTTTACTCCCTGAAATAATAATAAAAAATTGATCACAAAAAAAAAGGAACTTATAGGACTCGACCACACCCACCGCCTGCGGCCTCGTACCTACGACTGAATCACAACCTTGCTGATATTCAGTATAACACACTCCCTCTCGTGTGATATTGCTTAAGTAACACAGCACATGGCCTTTACAGTCAACACATTTTCCCTAAGATGAAAATAATTATGGTTCTTGTTCAGTGTCAGATTTACCAGCTGATGATGTCAGTGTCACTCCAGATAGAAGCTAGTCTGACAACCAACAAGTACCTTCCGGAACGCCTTCTTCTATCAGGTGTTAAAGATGACCATTCACGTGAACCAAACTGTTATTGTAGTTTGATCTACAGCTCAGAATCTGGAAGTGCCATATCCCCATCTGAAGTGCATGAAGCTTTGTCACTGACTGACAGCTGTGCATGTGTCGTTTATTTCTGAATGATGTTGTGTTACTGACTGATTTTGTGTCCTTAGGAGTCAGAGGAGACAGTGTTTGTGCGTCATCAGAGACAACAGTCGGTAGGAGACTTCTCTCTGCTCCTGCTCCACTGTTTGTCACATGTGGCTGTAGATGACCTAAGCTCTGACACCAGTCCGGCCTTCCAACGCGTCTTCTTTAAGGTCCTTTCATTATCTGTCAACATGTAGAAAATAATGTCACTTTGTTTACCCTTAACCTACTGTAATGTAAAGAGTCGACATGTTTTACTGTTGGTTATACAGTATGTATAAACTTTTGTGCAAGTGTAATAGGAGAGTGTGATTGGGGGACCAACCTTAGCCAGACAATGCCACCTTGGGAACTACACCCAAGGAAATAATATACAGGGGGAATAATTCAAACACCTTGAGTTACAATATACAATATTCCTTATATGTTCTTTATATGTCAGGAAGAAAGAGACTTGATTCAAAATCAAATGGTTTAAATTAGGGCTGGTTCATTTACTTAATACTGTTCAGCACTTGAGGTTACATTCAATGCATGACTTGTGCTATATAGGCTAAATAAAAGTATGAAAGCGGCAAGTAGCAAGTGTGCGCATCCCCCCCCCAAAAAACTGGTATTTCATAACGTGGTTCCAGTGTTGCAGCATTCAGCAGAAACCTTCGTTTTCCACAACACTACAGGCGAAGGTCCTTGCAAATAAACCCAGATAGACTTGGTAATAGTCGTAGCCCTCGGGGAGTTAAAGGGAAGCCTTGTTTTGAAATATAATCGTTCTAGACTTTAGATGTCGTATCTGTTTTTCCCCGCTTTGCGCCATTTCAGCCATTCATCTTCTTAATTTTGATAATATCACAACATTCTGATAGAACATCGACATGCTAGAAACACATAACTACACATATTTAGATGATCACACAGCCCCAAACGCACGTATTTACAAAAGTCTCCCTTAGTAGCCTATGGCAAAGGAGAATAGTAAATCCAATCCACAAATTATGAGTATTTTGTGATCGTTAAACTGCTGTTTATTATATCGAGTGGGTACTTTAAAACGTCAAGTTTCGTGTTATGAAAAAAACCGAGTCTGCGAGTGGTTTCGGCTGCGTTCGTAAATTCGCTGGAAATCTGATCAGCAGTCATGCCTCTTGTCCAATCAAATTACTTGTTGTTGCTCCACGTGCGTTGTGTTGTGGGTCTGACAAAACATCCGGCGGGATCCAGCATCCGGCGGGATCCAGCTTCTTCTTCTGTGATGTTAAATGGCAGCTTGCACCCGAAACGCAAACATGCATGGAGATGTTTTATTCCATCCGGATCGGTCATTAAAATCACTGGGGTCCTAGGGTAAAACAAATATTACCGAGGTCCTCAGGTAATTTATATGCCATCCGGACAGTGTTGAGGGAGAGAGTGTTGAGGGAGAGAGTGTTGAGGGAGAGAGTGTTGAGGGAGAGAGGAGACGGCAGCCCTCGCTCGCCATAGACTGTATCCCTACTCGTCTCTCCTGACCTCGGTTGTAACGTGAACCGTGGAATACGGGATATGTTAGATGCTTTACAGTAATTCCCCAAATGACCAGAAAAGGAAGCTAGATTTGTCGCTGGTCGCTTTTGACTAATTCAGTCTCCATCTTAGAGGCAAATCTTTCCGGAGATAAAATGGCAGCAAAAGTAATCAAAAAGTGAACCATAGAACTAGATTCTTGTACAGGATATCCTCACTTGTCAGTAAAAACACACTGAGGACCCTATCAGGAGCTCTCATTCAATGTCACTTCGACTATGCCGTAACATCATGGTACTATAGAACCACAAAGGCCCATAAAACAAGACTCCAGACAGCCCAAAATAAACTGGTTAGGCTTCTGCTAGGCCTCAACCCTAGGACACATCTAACCGCTGCTCATTTTTTGAGCCTTGATTGGCTACGAGTAGTTGACAGAGTGCAGCAGCTTGCACTGGGCCTGGTCTTCAAGATACGCTACACCACAAAGACACCCAAGTACCTGTCAACATACTTCCAAAAAGTGAACAACGTCCACACATACAACACCAGAGGAAGCTCCACGAACCACGTTCAACCGCGTTGCACCACAAACAAGGGGTTAAACTCGTTTGCAAACTATGCAGTAAAAATGTGGAACGCCCTTCCTATAATCTTAAAGGAGTGCAAAACACTGCCCACCTTCAAAACCACTCTCAAAAAACATTTACAGGAGGCTGCAATCCGTAACTGGACCCTCTAAATCAAAAATCTGATTAAAAGACCCGAACTACCCACTGTACATACTTTGTGTTTTGTCCCCCGCCCCCACCTGTGGTGTATGTCCCCACCTGTCCTACCCGCTGTACATACCTTATGTTTTGTTGTATTGTTCTTCCCATGATGGATGTATGTTTATAGATAGTAGTAGACTAGTAATAGTAATAGTAGATAGTAATAGTTATTTGTATTAGTTATGTAATAGTTATTTGTCTGTATTATCTTGTAGATAGTACTAGTTTTTTTTTTGTCTGTCTTACATGTAACGATGAATTGAGAATCAAGGACCCCAATTGAAATAAGCCAGTGGCTTTCTTGTTTTTTTTATCCTTTTAGTTGACCTTGTATGTAATATGTACTTTCATGTACCTACTTCTGCAAATCTTCTAATAAAGTTTTCAATCAATCAATCAAAGTCGCCAAGGGGCTCTGGAAAGTCGCCAGATATAGGGACAAAGTCGCCAAGTTAGCAACACTGGGAGTGCGTTCTTTAAACTTCCCTGGGTACGTTAATGAAAGGTGCTGATTGGCCGAAAAGGAGTTAGGTCAATCAGCGCTCGATTGCTCTTCCTTAAGGACCCGGATTATGGCCAGAGATATGTGCCACTAGAATCTGAATCTTAATTACTGACTTTGAATTTGAATTACTGACTTTGAATTTGAATTGCTCAATTTGAATTTAAAAAATTACTTTGAATCACATAATTTGAATTTGTATTGTTTAACTTGAATAACTGAATTGAAAAACTGAATAAAGTTAAACAATACAAATTCCAATTATGTGATTCAAATTAATTTTTTAAATTAAAGTATTCAAATTGGGCAATTCAAATTCAAAAGTCAGTAATTCAAATTCAGTTTCTAGTGGCACAGATCTCTGCCCATCTGTGGTTTGTGTGTTTTTTTGGATTTGTATGTCACTGTTGCAGGCTGTTTTGATTTGCCTACTCATGATCCATCTAATTCTTCCTTCTTCTTCTAGCACTTTGACTGCCAATGGCCTCTGGCCCGAGCATAGATTACTTTCTTGCGATGACTGATGGATAGATGATTGTGGGGAGCATGCAGGAATGGCCTACAGAGGGAGCTACAGGACTGTGGTGGAGAATGGATGATGGGATGATTGACACTGCGTGACATTAGAATTATAAGGTTCTCCATTTTTGTCAAAATTTAGTTTTTTACATAATCTGATCCATTAGGTGTTTATTAAAGCCTGTGTGGTGTTATTTTTAAAATGTTGACATTTTTGAATTAGTAATTCATAAAATACAAAGGTTCCATCTCACAAAACATAATGGAATGTAAAAACTTTGACGCTCAATATCTCTGAACTGCCCTAAACGGAGATAGAACCTTATCATTCTAAGCTCACGACTGGCTGGTGTCAATCATGTCATCATCATTTGGCATTTAACCTGTGGCTGTGTTCGAAATGGCATACTAGCATACTACATACTACATATTGTTCATGAGAGTCTATGGAAAGCATACAAGCCTACACTATAGAAGTGTCCACACCTCTGACCTGGAATTTGTGTTACAGAATGACAAGGTGAGAGGTTCTGAGAGATGAGACCTTGATGTGAGTCACCAGCACTTTAGGTATTCGTCATTGTCATTGTATTAGCAAATCTATTTTATCAACCTAGTAGTATTTCCTAAAAATGGTGTGTTGGTAACAGTGGGCAATCATTTTAAATGTACTGTCTTCTTTTTTTATTACAGCTTTGATGCCCAGATGGGAACTACACCGAAGTCCCACTAGATGCTTTATGGATTATAATGATACATGCATACACACGGACACAACATCATTATTTTTTACCATTCTATTATGCTCAATTGTATGCACACATGGCGATAAAAAAATCATGAATCTTGAAATATTATTATTATTATTATTATTATTATTATTATTATTTAGCAATGTAAACATGTCAGCCCTGCAAGTTTGTTTCCTGAGCTGACAACCCCACTGACAGATGACAGGTGGTGTAATGGGGGAGTGGTTGTCTTGAGGGAGTGGTTGTCTTGAGGGAGTGGTTGGGGTGGAGTTAACCAGCTATTGTTCCCACCCATTACCTACCTGTGAAAAAAGTCTGTGAATACTTTGAGGGTGGATTTTTTTGGCTTGGTAATTTGGGGGGGTATCAATATTCAAATATGCATGACTTCTTCAACATGTTTCAGATTTCAATGTATGACACATCATTTGAAAGTGTACAATCTACCCTTTCATAATCTGTAAAAAAAAAAAAAAAATGCAGACATGCAGACTTTTTCATCAAACCCTGTCACAAATGTGGCCAGTTTATCAAAATAACCCGTTTATACATCTGATCTGACGTTTATTTTTCCACTTCTGTAGGCTAACGTTCGCTAGCTAGTTACGTTGCTTAGATACCTTTACTGCGGGGTTCCACAGGAACGTCAGAACATAATAGGTAAACAAGTTGTAAAATGATTTGGGGGCCAATATCTTTAGCTAGCTAAAGTAACTAGCTTACTATATTATTGTCTTAGCAGTTGGTAAAATAACAGGATTAAAATAAATATATATGAGTGATAGCAAGACCTTTCTTGCTACAGAAAGCACAATAACAACAAATTGTTACATCTGAAGCTACAATACTGGGAACATTCGTGACTGGGCGACAGACAGTCAAATTCTAGGGGAACGTGTGTGTGTGTGTGTGTGTGTGTGTGTGTGTGTAAGACAGTGTTTTGATCTGTTCCACCACCAGCACACCTGATTCAACTAAACAAGTACAAACCATAATTGCTTTGTACTTGATTAGTTGAATTAGGTGAGCTGGTGGTGGAACAGATCAAATATGTGGTGCGACTGGGGCGCCCCGAGGAGAGGGTTGAGAAACACTGGTGTAAGACATGAATAAACTTGGATTTTATGCATTTCAAGTGGCATCTTTGTAATCATAACAACGTAGACATGTCTAAGAATGCATTTAACCATGTAAATGAAATGGTATAGTATAGTATAAAAAATTGCGAAAATACCACTGCTCATCCGTGATCAGACTTAGCTGAGGTCCTGCAGCTGAAGAGTATCAAATAGAGTGCAAAAAAGCAGCATCCGCACACTCAAATCTGTACAACAAAACGTTGTTTATTGCGAGCTTTCGGTCTTCAGGCAGTTGCACCATGTAAACAACAGCTGTATGACGAGTTTGTATGACGCAGTTTGACGAGACTGAAGAGACTCGCAATGCATTTTGGGGAAGTTAAGTATGAAAAGTATCCTCACAATGCATACTCAGACATTCTGGCGAGTAAATAGAGCTAGAACATTGTGAAAAATCTCATATTCACTCTCCGCCTAAAAAAACAAAACAGCTTTTAGAGTGAATATCAGCTTGGAAACCTGAGCTTATAGCCCAAATCATCTAGGAATCAGTACTCCAGGGTCTGATGAGTACTTGTGCCAAATTAGATGCTAGTAATGTGAGCCAATGCAACTTTGTACCTGTTTTAGTACAGGTATGTTTAGGCGGACAACCACATTGTGCCATTTGGAGACATTTTGGCACCATCAGTGTATCAGACTTTCTCATGTATCAAGACTGTAAAATTGATTATATTTCATTGACATATCACTATAGGTATAAACTGCATCCAAGTCCAACTGTTTAGACTCTGTTTCCTCCAGCAGGGGTCTCCTGCGTGGTTTTCTGCGCGCCCCTCTTACGCACCCGCCACGTTTTCACACCAGCTCTGCTTACGCAGTCAATTTTCTCCCGAACCCATGGGTCAAATTTCATGATTGACCACTCATTTGAAGTGTCAAAGCCAATAGAATCGAGCAGAGCATGCTTGGTTTTCCTATGTGACGTGGCTGTAAATCCCAATGCACACGGCGTGCGATTTTGTCGCACGGCAACATTCGATTCTCCATTCACACCACCGAAGTGAGTGGGTGTGAATGGAGAATCGAATGTTGTCCTGCGACAATATCGCATCGCACGTCAATGCACACGGCGTGCGATATTGTCGCAGGACAACATTCGATTCTCCATTCACACCCACTCACTTCGGTGGTGTGAATGGAGAATCGAATGTTTGTGCGACAAAATCGCACGCTGTGTGCATTGGGCTTAAACAAGGGCTTGTAACTCGCACTCTATTTACCAGACGACAAAAAAACAGATATGGACGTTTAGAATGGAATCTAATGAATCGTTTGCGACATCGATGAATATTATTGATTGTCCTGCGACAATATCGCATCGCACGTCAATGCACACGGCGTGCGATATTGTCGCAGGACAACATTCGATTCTCCATTCACACCCACTCACTTCGGTGGTGTGAATGGAGAATCGAATGTTGCCGTGCGACAAAATCGCACGCTGTGTGCATTGAGCTTAAACAAGGGCTTGTAACTCGCACTCTATTTACCGGCCGACAAAAAACCAGATATGGACGTTTAGAATGGAATCTAATGAATCGTTTGCGACATCGATGAATATTATTGATAAAGGTAAGCTCTTTATATCTGTTATATTAAACATAGATCCGACGTCTCCCCCAAATATGGGGGAGTGGATAAGAATTGCTTCACAATCAAATATTTTATGTATTTAAATGATTAAAATGATTGAAAATAAAGACCACAGACAGATTACAATATATATATTTTTATAAAGCTTGTTACATGTGAGTTTCTTAACTGTAAAGTAACAACACATTTTCACAGGTTGAGTTGGACATAATTGTGTGGTTCCAGAGCAAAAGGAGCCTTCATGGGATTTGTTTACAATATGGCGGCAGAATCGTGAGTTGAGTGTATCGTTAGAACCCTAGTGTACCGCCTACTGTACTGACTGTAAGACAAATGATAATGATGATCCCCAGGACCATTCCCACGACGTTGAGGATCTTGGCTCTTCGGGACGCAGCCTCAGCCACTGAGGTCTCTCCCATTTCATTGGCATTTTTTGCCTTAAAAACAAAAAATGGTCATCAGTCTCTTATTTCATAATGGAGGCTCTTCTACAAGCTACTTGTTACGTCTCTTCCCCTGCACATTTTTTCACTTATTATCCCTAGTCACATCTTAAGTTTATTTTGGATGCAAATAAATGAATAAATACATACATGTAATAAGTAATGTAATTACACACAAAATAATCAATGATCAATCATCCTTTTTGAAACCACATTTTTGCTTAAAGATTTGTAACCATGGATAACTCACCCTGCACGAGCAAACAATAGCTGCAACCCCCAAAGGCAGACAGCAACAAAGAGCATTAAAGATAGACCATAATAAGTAGGACTGGACATTGGAGCGGGATGCTGGACCTCCTTCCATGGTGTCTTTATTGTAGCCTGGTTCTAGAGTTCTGCTTCTAGAGTTCTGCTTCTAGAGTTCTGCTTCTAGAGTTCTGCTTCTAGAGTTCTGGTTCTAGAATTCTGCTTCTAGAGTTCTGGTTCTAGGGTGTAGTTGTTGCTACTCAAGCTCTATTCCAGTTACAGTAGCTGCCTGCACAATGGTTCCCTAAAGTTTGCAGGCCCCAGTGAGGGATAGAGTTTGTGAAGTAGAGCTTTATCTAGCAGGGAGGGGTGGAGTCTATGAGCAAAGGGAGAGGCATGGAGGATAGGCTAGGAAATTCTGTCATGTATATTAACTGTTAGTTTGGATTATAGAAAATATATAGCTGTAAGTCTTATTATGAATTTGTAATTAAAAGTCACTACTGAAGTCAGGTGAATTCCTGATTCCTGGTTATGCACGGCACAGCTGGCAGGTGTTCATCACTAAGAGAGGATCTGTATCTGGACGTTATATTTCATCAATGAGAAAGTCTGTTAACATAATGCATTTTATCCAAAAAGAACCAGCATTCTCTGAGCTTGATTCCTTATCTGTGGCAAGGTTGAGCGACGAGTAGAATGCTGGTAAAGACACTGATTTGAAGTGCTTTGCCAGCAGGACATCAGAGTGCATGTCAATGAGTTCCAGTTAGACATGACTGGGAGCTTTGTCCACATCAAGTGAACGGAGAGGAGATCAGGAGCATGTCATTTTCCACTGCTTTGAAATCTTCAAAACGCCTTGCAAACTCACCATGTAAGGCCTGCAAACTCACCATGCAAGGCCTGCAAACTCACCATGCAAGGCCGGCAAACTCACCATGCAAGGCCTGCAAACTCACCATGCAAGGCCTGCAACATGGATTTATATCTCTTGCAGTGATCAGCTGAGAGAATCCTCTCTTTCAGTGTGGGAAGGTGGATGAGTGTGTTGCTCCACATTTTGGCGAGATAGAAGCAGTGCCCACAGTGAATATAGAATATCTCCACAATCACAAGGGCCTTCATAATGATCTTGGTATCAAATGAAAGCTAACACCTGTGGGGTGACTGTAGAAGTGTCAGAATATCAAAATATATGTTACTGTATCAGAGTAAATAGAGCTAGAACATTGTGAAAACTCTCAAATTCACTCTCCGCCTAAAAAAACTACAGCTTTTAGAGTGAATATCGGCTTGGAAACCTGAGCTTATAGCCCAAATCTTCTAGGAATCAGTACTCCAGGGTCTGATGAGTACTTGTGCCAAATTAGATGCTAGTAATGTGAGCCAATGCAACTTTGTACCTGTTTTAGTACAGGTATGTTTAGGCGGACAACCAAATTGTGCCATTTGGAGACATTTTGGCACCATCAGTGTATCAGACTTTCTCATGTATCAAGACTGTAAAATGTATTATATTTCATTGACATATCACTATAGGTATAAATTGCATCCAAATCCAACTGTTTAGACTCTGTTTCCTCCAGCAGGGGTCTCCTGCGTGGTTTTCTGCGCGCCCCTCTTACGCACCCGCCTCGTTTTCACACCAGCTCTGCTTACGCAGTCAATTTTCTCCCGAACCCATGGGTCAGATTTCATGATTGACCACTCATTTGAAGTGTCAGAGCCAATAGAATCGAGCAGAGCATGCTTGGTTTTCCTATGTGACGTGGCTGTAAATCCCAATGCACACGGCGTGCGATTTTGTCGCACGGCAACATTCGATTCTCCATTCACACCCACTCACTTCGGTGGTGTGAATGGAGAATCGAATGTTGCCGTGCGACAAAATCGCACGCTGTGTGCATTGGGCTTAAACAAGGGCTTGTAACTCGCACTCTATTTACCGGCCGACAAAAAAACAGATATGGACGTTTAGAATGGAATCTAATGAATCGTTTGCGACATCGATGAATATTATTGATAAAGGTAAGCTCTTTATATCTGTTATATTAAACATAGATCCGACTTCTCCCCCAAATATGGGGGAGTGGATAGGAATTGCTTCACAATCAAATATGTTATGTATTTAAATGATTAAAATGATTGAAAATAAAGACCACGGACAGATTACAATATATATATTGTTTATAAAGCTTGTTACATGTGAGTTTCTTAACTGTAAAGTAACAACACATTTTCACAGGTTGAGTTGGACATAATTGTGTGGTTCCAGAGCACAAGGAGCCTTCATGGGACTTGTTTACAATATGGCGGCAGAATCGTGAGTTGAGTGTATCGTTAGTAAAATAGTGTACCGCCGACTGTAAGACAAATGATAAAGATGATCCCCAGGACCATTCCCACGACGTTGAGGATCTTGGCTCTTCGGGACGCAGCCTCAGCCACTGAGGTCTCTCCCATTTCATTGGCATTTTTCGCCTTAATAAACAAAAATGGTCATCAGTCTCTTATTTCATAATAATAAGAGATGTAATGCATTTTAAACAAAATTATCAATCAGAACATAATTATGCTTTTTTAAACCACATTTTGCTTAAAGATTTGTAACCATGGATAACTCACCCTGCACGAGCAAACAATAGCTGCAACCCCCAAAGGCAGACAGCAACAAAGAGCATTAAAGATAGACCATAATAAGTAGGACTGGACATTGGAGCGGGATGCTGGACCTCCTTCCATGGTTTCTTTATTGTAGCCTTGGTTCTAGAGTTCTGCTTCTAGAGTTCTGGTTCTAGAGTTCTGCTTCTAGAGTTCTGCTTCTAGAGTTCTGCTTCTAGAGTTCTGGTTCTGGTTCAGTAGCTGCACAATGGTTCCCTAAAGTTTGCAGGCCCCAGTGAGTGACAGAGGTTGTGAAGTAGAGCTTTATCTAGCAGGGAGGGGTGGAGTCTATGAGCAAAGGGAGAGGCAGGGAGGATACGCTCGGAAATTCTGTCATGTATTAACTGTTAGTTTGAATTATAGAAAATATATGAATGATGAATGAATGAATGAATGAATGAATGAATGAATGAATGAATGAATGAATGAATGAATGGTCTTTATTGTCATTGATATAGTACAGGTACCAAACAACGAAATTTGGGAGGGGGGGCTCCCCTGGTGCTAGGAAAAAAAAGAAAAAGAAGGGAAAGGAGCTGGTTTACATAAATAAAGGCTATGTACACTATCCACTATACTATACTATACAAATAAAACACTGTGCTGTACTCTATGCTATGCTATACCTATTCTAACATTTCCTATTCTCTGAACCTTATGTACCCTAGGGTTGTCATATTGCACATAGTGTTATTGCACATTCATTTAAAGTGTTGCAGTTTTTAGGCTTGAAATGTACACATTTGTGCCTCAGCACTACACCTGATTTCAATCCAGCAGCTGCCATCAATCCGTCCAGACTGTCCAGGGCCCAGAACCTAGGTCTTTGCTGTGTTCAGGGCCTGAATGGCCCTGGGGTAGAAGCTGAGCTTCATATAGCTGTAACCCTTATTATGAATTTGTAATTAAAAGTCACTACAGTCACTACTGAAGTCAGGGGAATTCCTGGTTATGCACGGCACAGCTGACAGGTGTTCATCACTAAGAGAGGATCTGTATCTGGACTTATATTTCATCAATGAGAAAGTCTGTTAACATAATGCATTTTTATCCAAAAAGAACCAGCATTCTCTGAGCTTGATTCCTTATCTGTGGAAAGGTTGAGCGACGAGTAGAATGCTGGTAAACACACTGATGAATGAATGAATTAATGAATAGTTTAATGACCACACGACCTAGGTCGGTGGAATTTGTTGTCGGTACAGCTCAATTTGATTTGAAGTGGTTTGCCAGCAGGACATCAGAGTGCATGTCAATGAGTTCCAGTTAGACATGACTGGGAGCTTTGTCCACATCACAAGTGAAAGGAGAGGAGATCAGGAGCATGTCATTTTCCACTGCTTTGAAATCTTCAAAACGCCTTGCAAACTCACCATGTAAGGCCTGCAAACTCACCATGCAAGGCCTGCAAACTCACCATGCAAGGCCTGCAAACTCACCATGCAAGTCCTGCAAACTCACCACGCAAGGCCTGCAACATGGATTTATATCTCTTGCAGTGATCAGCTGAGAGAATCCTCTCTTTCATTGTGGGAAGGTGGATGAGTGTGTTGCTCCACATTTGGCGAGATAGAAGCAGCAGCTGCTGCTGCACAAAGGCTTTAACTAGGCTGTCCATCTCTTGTGCAAAGAGGCCTACTTTTGTATCCAATTCATTCATGAGAGCAGTCACATCGACAGCAAAGGCCAAATCAGCCAGCCAGTCTGCATTGGTTAGTTCAGGGATGTCCTTTCAATCACTCTATAACCTTTGCACTACTGATGTTTACATTACTACCTTTGCTCATACTGTATATTACACATTGCACATGTTTCCTGATATAGCTACTTGTATACTTCTGCACATTAGTTACTGTACATAAACTACCTCACTGACTGTACTAGCTACCTAACTGTACATAGCTCATAACTGTACATAGCCCATAGCTGTATATACCTCTAAACTAAACTGATGTTTACTACCTCTGCACATAACTGTATATTGCATAGTCACCTATCACTACCATTCTTGTTCTATTTATGTTGTGCCCTTATATCACTATTTGCACTTTTGGTTGGATACTAAACTGCATTGCGTTGTGTAGTATGTCTGCGATGACAATAAAGTGACACATCTAATCTAATCTAATAAATGGTCAGAGGCTTTCTACATATGTACCCAGGATAGAAATCACATGACCTAAATGCCAATGCTGTCTACTCATTGATGAACTCAAACCAGCTCAGAGCAATAATCACCACACATTGGTGAACACAGAGAAGTGGTAAGTAGTTGATCTTATTAATTTATTTATCAATAAATACAATTTGGGAACCTGCATGGTGTACATGTTTAAATGAGGCACATGTTGACAAGGACATTTCATAGAATGAAAGTAAAGATGTGTTGAATCGGTTTGGTGCCGAATCATCTCCACAAGTAAACAAAGTTTAAGTTTAAGTAAAAAAAAAGTTTAATCAAGTTTATTGATTTTTACAGTGCAGAATCACACCGAGGTGTCTTTAAAAAAAAAAAAAAAAAACATCACAGCAAAAGCAGCACAACACATAAACAAATAAAAAGAACATGCAATAGACAAGGACATCAATACATAAAATAAAAAGACGAAGATATCATAAAACGATAAAAAAAGGAGCATACAAGATCAATAATAATGAAAAGTGCAAAAGTTGCACCAAGGTGTTCCTCAATTGTGCAACCACTATGCAACAATTACAATTAATGTTGCAAGATTTCATATCAGGGTTATTTTAGGAAGCATTTAAAAGTATATTTATAAAGCATTAATAACGTTCTTCTGATTGCAAGCTCACTCTTTGGCATGCACCAAGTGAATCTAAACTAATGAGTTATAACTGTTTGTAAATGGCTTATAATTGTATATAAATTATTATAAATTATTTATTAACAAATGATAAACCCTTTACAAAATTGTACCTTAAATGTTACCATTCCATGTTAGGAAATCCCAGCTATCAGTTATATTCCAGTTAGCATGAAGACGCCACTGTCTGTGTCAAACACAGCGAGCATAAACAAGAAGCAGAACAAAGGAGTAGTGTACAACGAAAGCTTTTAGGAGCGATCAATAGAGCATTATGCTGTCAGTCTTTCCATGCTCTGGCATTCAGTGTCTGTGGTTGATGTGTCAGATTGCCTTATACTCAAAATGGAATTCCTTTCTCCATTGGAATTTAATGTATTCTATTTAGACAGATCGGGAAGAGATCAGAAGCAGACAGATGAGACGGATGTACTCTATTGGAGAGGAAGTGGCAGACCTGGGGAATGAATCTCTGCCACTTGAGGAAATGTGTAGGCCAGAGTCGTAACCAAAATGTCCAGCACTAATCGTACTCTCTCCAATTAGAGCCCATATTAAATCCTTACGTACAGACACCCATTCACAACATGCTAATTGATCTACATTAGACACGGCAGTCTGTCTCTTTACTCAGAGTGGGCAGAGCTTCATCTTGTAGTGGAGATCCCTGTCTTCTAAAGGCCAATGCACACGGTGTGCGATTTTGTCGCACCGCCGAATTTGATTCCATTGTTTTGAATGAGACAATGCACATGTCGCACGACAACATTCGATTCTCAATTCACACCAATTGAAAGAATTGAGAATCGAATGTTGTCGTGCGACAAAATCGCACGCCGTGTGCATTGGCCTTAAGGCTCCCAGACCAACAGCTAAGCTTCCCACCGCTCTCTATTGAGGACTAGCTGTTTTTCTAGGTTGACCTGAGGCCAATGTGAAGCCCGTAGGTATACTTGAGTTGCATTTGAAAGAGGTGCTCCTCACCATTGTTGTGGAGCCTCTGAGCCTCACCTTCTGTATAGTCAGTCAACTACTTTCATGCAGTGAACGCTAAAAAACCTTCATGTTTTGTGCAACAGTTATGATTAAACACTAACACTTCCATCCATGTCTTTTTTATTCATTTCTATATAATATTCTTATCATTTTACTTTTATTTTTGAATCTGTTTACTATTCCCCTCTTGATGTATCTTTTTTAATGCTGTATGTATGTAAAGCACTTTGAATTTCCCCTGTTGTATGAAATGTGCTATCCAAATAAACTTGCCTTGCCTTGCGGGCTCTGTACGAGGCGTCGAGGCTGCTAGTGTAGTATATGAGAAGGAGGGCATCTGGTGGGCATCCGCAGATATCAGTTTCATTCTATAAGTGAATTACACACAATCATAGAGAGGCCATGGTTGCGAGGGAGCAGATGTGCATTAGCCATAGTAGGCATTGTAATTGGAACCGCAAGTCAGTCTCCTCACGGGAGGATAAAGAAGATGGGGACCAACAGATGGAGGAAGCAACCGAGGGAGACGTATGTGCATGGTGGTTGAGGGCTATCACAGGCTGAACACTTCATCCTGGTCTCCCAGCAAGCACAAAGATGTTCTAAAGACGTTGTGATGGCGCCTTTCAGAGACTAGGCCAGATCGCATGTTGATTTGGTGATTTTTATGACGTCTTTTCCAGGACATCATCTCAATTATTTTTTTAATGACCCGAATACAACCGGCTGTTTTAGGTCACCAAAAAGTCATTGAGAGGGTCAATGTCTTTAGAATGGGAAGCTGATACTGGGTGTTAGAACGCACATATCTAGGAAGAATCATGAAAGGAGAGTCTGATAGGCACACAAAAACACCTACTAACAACCAGTCATTGCTGAAGAGCACTGAGAAAACTAACACACACACACACACACACACACACACACACACACACACACACACAAACACATGGATTCTAACTTTTTGGTACAAATTGTGTGAAAATAAACAGTATGTACCCAATAAATAGTTAATCATTATGTCACTACAGTACAGCTGTTGAATAGTTGCAGCACTATTTATTTTTACTAGGGCGCGCCCACGCAGTGGACAAGCCCACGGAATGGACATAGCCATGTTGTAACATGTTACAACATGGCTATGTCCATTCCGTGGGCTTGTCCACTGCGTGGGCGCGCCCTAGTAAAAATAAATAGTGCTGCAACTATTCAACAGCTGTACTGTAGTGACATAATGTTGTAACAGTTAGTAATTCAGCCCTGTTCCGTTTTCATGAGAAATGGCCATGACCCTTTTTTTTTGCATTTTGGCACATAGACCATTGACCCCAGTCTCCATCCTCACAACAATTTAAGACACCAGAATTCCAGAAGGGGGAGCTATAGCAATGCATTTTTCAACTTTGAAAGGCTGTAAGTTGTGAACAGTTTCCTCTTGAGACCAAATCAACACTGGCAGATGTGCCTCCTCAAGATGAACAAGACTGCCAGTACTGAAAATACACTTCACAAAATATTTTCTCCTATCAACATAACACTTTGTACATGAGAAGTATGAACCGGACAAGTTTGAGAATGATAGTTCCCACTCACCACACTACGGTACATGCAAATTAATCAGCACCATCATTATTGAAATATTCAAATGAGGCTTTAATATATATATATATATATATATATATATATAATATAAATATGCCACTCAATATTCTGCATTTCCTGCCTTAAATAACACTTTTTTTTACACAAAAATTGTTCCGTAGTATGCTTGTACCGGTCCCTGCAAAGTTTGTTTGTACCATAAATTATGACATATGCATGGGGCTGCAACAATGTCAGTCATTGTTAGTCTAATCAATCTAAAAAATACAGTAGCCTACAGAGTCTAAAAGGAAATTGGGCCCCATCAACAGGACTCAGCCCCTTGGTCAGCAGCAGAAAGACCCTTGGTCATCATCGTATATACAGTGCATTGCTCATAGATGGCTATCATGTTATACAGGACATACCAGGGTTTTTCCTGGGTCAGAATGAGGCCATGGTGGTTGATCTTGTGATTTTTTTGGGAGGGACCCCCAATTGTTGTATTTGTATTGTAATAATAATTATTATTATTAATTACAATTTACAATACAAATACAACAATTGGGGGTCCCTCCCCCCAAAATATGATTAATGTACCTGGTTATGTTACAGTAGAGAAACAAAAAACAGTTACCAAAACTGTAAAGTTGCAAAGTAGGCCAAAGCGTGAGACTTGGCAGCTCTGACCTAATGTGCTTTGAGACAGTGCCATAGCAGAGATGTATAGGGAATTTGAGGTTAACCCTTGCGTTCATAATTGCCGCCTGCGGCTATATTTAGAAATTAGTAGTTTATTTTGAAAACAAACAAATATTTAAAAATATATACATATTCATACTCTCCACCAGCCTCCCCAGGCCTCAGGGTCGCATTTCTGAGCAGTTTTGCTCCTCTCCATTTGCTCAATTTATAATGACAACCGGATCCACACAGTGTGTAATTGACTTCTATGCAAATCAGAGACCCTATAAAAACAAAGATATTGATTCCAAAATTACATTAACTGTTATCCTTGCATTAACAAGGACTCAATTCAACGTATTGAGTGATTTGTTGATGCTTTTTAGCAAGTACCAGTTAAGTACGTACCAGTCAAAAGTTTGGACACATTCCCATTAAATTGAATGGGGGAGTGTGTCCAACCTTACTGTATACAGATCATATACCATATATACAGAACTTTTTATTGCCAAGTATATTCACACATACAGGACATTGACTTGGTGTGGTTGGTGCATAAGACATAAAGACACATACAGCAATATAATAAAAAACAACAATCAGCCAGTGAGGTGTTGAATATATAGCTGTCACATGTTATGTGTACACTGGAGATAGCTGATCGATGACAGCTGATAGCTGATAGATGATACATACATTGATGTGAGCCTAAGACTATTGAAATGTTCCAAAACAAACAGATTGGTTTAAATCCTGTTTCTGTGATGGAGAGGTAATAATTGCGCAGCTATATACCTACACACATATATACATATACAGTATTCTGGGGAAGAACAGAATCTGGGGAATCTGTTCTTCCCCAGATTCCAACAACTGCAATACATCCTTGTCCCTCAGATATTCTATGAATGGGCCCCATATATTTTGAAATCATTCCTGCCTGTCTTTGAGTGTGTATGACATTTTTTCTAATGGTAGAAACAGAGACATCTCCCTAAACCACTGTACAATACTTGGTTTACCGGTGTTTTTCCACGTTAGTGAATTTAGAATTTAGAAATGGTATTGATCTCTTGGCCTGTAAAAGGCACATAAAGATCTGTTGACTGCGTTTTATACTGTGTCCCTCTGGGTAGATGCCAAGAATAAAAAGCATAGGCTCAACAGTAAATTGAATTGACAAAATGTCCTGCACTATTACTACATGTTCTTCCCAGAATTCCTATATTCTTGGACATTCCCATATACAATGGGAAAAAGTAAAAAAAACTAAAAGGTAAGAAATTGTACCTGGAATGTTGGGGTTAAATGTATTTAATATTATTATTTAATTTATATCAAATGTTTCAATGTGATCATCCTCTGAATGGAAGATGTCATTCATATGTATTATTCCTTTGTCAGCCCATCATTTAAAGCCCTGTCAGCCCTACCTGGCGCACAGTAATTTTTTACCCCAAATTGGACTAAATCGAGAAAGAACAGGTGTTTCCTGTACAAAGTATTTTTGTATCTCATACCATACAGAAATCATGTTTCTCACTATAGGGTTCGATGTTTTTATTTTTAAGGTTTTTCGGACTATTAGTGTATGTATGTCAGAAGCTGGAGCCCTATAGACTTACATTCAATGTCTTTCCATGCTGGTGAATTCTCTGTCGAATAGTAAAACCTCATAGTTCTGACTTGAGTTGCCCAATAATACCACAGCATGTTTGGGCATCGTAGGCCACCCCTGTCATAAGGTAAATACAGAAGGGACAGACAAAGTCTGGGGCGTCTATTTTTCCATATAACATGTGTGAATAGTGTCCTTAGTCGATGACCATCTATCAATTGACTCGCAAATAGAAGTTACAACAGGGGTATTTTGTAGTTTGTACCTCTTCTTCAACCCTGTGAGTCATTTGTATTCCTAAATATGTAAAGCTGTCAACTGACTTGAAGTGACCAACATGATTGGGTGGGTTATCTTCCTCGGGGGGAAGTGTGTCCAAACTTTTGACTGGTACTGTATGCCTGCAACTGTTTTTTTTTTTTTTTTTTTTTTTTAAATCTGAGTGGGGCAGTCCCACTCATGTTTTTATTTTATTTGACAGATACAGTGAAGATTTAGACAGGAAGGATGGGTGAGAGAGAGAGGAGGGATGACATGCAGGATATGTCCCCGGCCGGAATCGAACCGGGGACCCTGCGGTTACATGGTCAGCGCTTAACCCTACGCCACGCCACCTAAGGGCCCCGTAGTGTGGTTTCTTAGTGCAATTGCTAAGGGCTCAATTGCCATCGTAAATAGCAGAGGGCTTAATGGGTTCCCTGTCTGCATCTTCTGTTGATTTTAATTGGCATGGATAGATTGTTGTTAGTAGTTATTTCTGCATATGGTTCTTCATCTAATAATTTCATCCAGTTACAAACATTTTCTCCAAAACCAAATCGGTCAAGAAGCTGGATCGGAGACACTAATCATTTTCTGAAACTTAATGGAACTGTTTCATCCTTACAGGCTTTTTGCAAAACTTTAGGAAGATCTGGGACCCATTCTTAAATTACTATTAGAGCTGACAAGTACCACTCAATGCGGATGACTAGAATACTAGTATTAGAGTGAGGCAGTGGACCCCCCCCCCCCCCCCTCCCCAAATATCTCTACTATCACACTTTATCTTCTCACTCACTTTTCTTTTTCTCTTTTCTTTTCTTTATACTGTTTGTACTTCTTTTGTACTCCTTTGTTAGAGAAATGCCTCAATGGACAATCATTCTGGTGGAAATCTGGACTAGGATTGACGGGGGGAGGGTTGGGAGGATCAGGGAGGGAGGGGGGGGGGTTAGGTTGGGGGGGTGCTTCCTCCATAGATGTAATTGTTTTGACAGTGCAGCTGACCTATCCGTTTATACAGTGTAGTTTCAGCTATGTGCTGCAGATGGATGTGTGTTGACTCATTTGAAAGACCAATAAAAACTGTTAAACAAAACAAAAGCCTGACACTAGGCTAGATTTGGAATCCTAGATGGTGAGACTCACTTCAAGCTTTTCTCGTCCACCTGTGGACCATTAACAAAGATTGCCAGACATTTTGTAACCAAGGCAACCACACAAAGGAAAATTAGATTCTGCTATAGCTAAAGTACATGAAAAAATGGAGTCAAATTAGGTTTGTAGTGTGTGTCTGTCTGTGCTTGTGTATGCGTGTACTGTGTGTGTGTGTGTGTGTGTGTGTGTGTGTGTGTGTGCACGCATGCGCATGCAGGCATGTGCGTGAGCAAGGGAAAAAGGTAGAGAGAGAGAGAGAATAAAGAGTGTGTCTGTGTGTATGTGTGTGCATGTTACATTTTACATTTTTGACATCAGCGGACGCCTTTATCCAAAGTGAACAAATACATTTGTCAAAGTAAATGAATCATCTATCCATTAGACATCATTAGAAAAACAAATCTATGCTAGGATCAGGGTCATTGGCAGACACAATGCTAGAAGACGGAATAATAATAATTATTATTATTAGGGTTAGGGTTAGGGGGGTAGATGGTGCTATAGCTACAGTATGTTTTTGTAAGTAAACAATCATGTAAGTGCTGCAGAGCTTGCAGGAAGTTGAGGCCTGGGAGACCAACCCTCCCTCGCATGCTGCTCTTAGTCTGGTCTGTTTCTCGTTAACATTCCAACAGTTACAGGAAAACATTATCTCCAGTTACACTGCTTCTCCCCATGAGACATGCGCGAACAACCTCTGGACTAGCGGAAACTGCGGATGCACTATACAATACGGTCCATGGCAGATAAATGCAACCATTGTTCAAATGTAGCACAGCTCCAAGCTGTTGTATTTATCAGGGAGGTGGACTGAAGGCCTATTCCAAAAAGATGTCTCATCCTCATATATATATATATATATATATATATATATATATATATATATATATATATATATATATATATATAATGTAAATATATATACATACATATATTTTTTATGAATTAATTAATTAATTATAATGTGTCCAAACTACTAGCCTCACAGTAGTATGTTTTATCTGTGTATCTGTTGTGGTGTGGTGTTAATGTCAGTAGAAATAGTGGAAGATGTATATCATATTATGAGTCTGTGTCATCAGAAGTGAGGACGGCTATTTGGGGCGGATGGTAATCCCACTATTAAACAGGAGCACTCTGTCTCTGACAGTTCTTCTAATTCAATAACACCCAAACATTGGCTTATGTAACTGGGTAATGGAGCGCCTCTGTTGCAGCACTCATTCCATGATTGTGATCATGGAGTAAATGGCGCCATCTAGTGTTAGCAAAACACATGCTCTCTAGAACAATGGGCAAAAAGAATGAATGAGTTTCATACAAGCTCATGTTATGAAAAGTGCTGCAAGTGGGTCTCACCTAAGGAAAACTTAATATTCTGCTACTACTATAATTTATGGAGCCCTGGAGGTGACATAGAGGATTATTTATTTTTTTTACTAATTTGTGGCCTCGAAATACTTAATTTGTGGCCTCAATATATTAATTGGGGGACACAAAATAGTTTTATGTAATTAATTTTAGTAAGGGCTCAGAACGATCATGTCAGAACGATCAACATATCAGTGAGCCACACACACATTATACATTATACAACAGTTAGTTCCGACCAAGTAATTTGATTGGACAAGAGGCATTCCATGAGTTACGATATACAGTATAACAGCACTGGGACTTTTAACTATATGTATCACTCCGCCGCACAGATGTTCTACTAAATGACCGTTAGACTACATGTTTGTGTTCAGGTTACTAGGCAACAGTCCATGCGGCCTCGTACCTACGACTGAATCACAGCCGTGCTGATATTTAGTATAACACACTCCCTCTCGTGTGATATTGCTTAAATATTATGTTGTTAATTTGTTACTTTTTTTTTCTTTTTTTTTCTCTTTTTATTAAAGAAGGATACAAAAATACATAAAAATAGTATTATAGGCATAATATAAATATACATACACACATACAGTATGTACACATACGCACATGCACATACATTCATATACAGTGGGGAAAATAAGTATTTCATCCCCTGCTGATTTTATGAGTTTACCCCCTTAAAAAGAAATGAACAGTCTATAATTTTAATGGTAGGTTCATTTTAACAGTGAGAGACAGAATATAAAAAGAAATCCCAGAAAATCACATGATATGAATTTTGAAAAAAAATATTTGTGTTTTACTCAGTAAAATAAGTATTTCACCCCCTAGCAAAACATGACTCAGTACTTGGTGGAGAAACCCTTGTTGGCAAGCACAGCGGTCAGACGTTTCTTGTAGTTGGTCACCAAGTTTACGCAGATCCCAGGAGGGATTTTGTCCCACTCCTCTTTGCAGATCCTCTCCAAATCCAAAAAGGTTTGGACGGAGGCTGTCGCTTGGCAACTCGAAGCTTCAGCTCCCTCCACAGATTTTCTATGGGATTAAGGTCCGGAGACTGACTAGGCCACTCCATGACCTTAATGTGCTTCTAAGCTCGTGTGACAGGGAGGTGTGTGTTGCGGACCCAGGTGCGGTGCAGAACAAAGTGCTGACAGCAGGCAGCGGTTGGCACAACTAAGGACATTTTACTAGAACACAAACTAGAACAGAAAGCCACAAGAAAAACACATCTTCCTGTGCTAACACAAAACAGAACCGCGAATGTGGGGATGTGAATACTGTAGACCAGACCAACAGGCGAGGGAACGTCTCAACGTCCTGTAGGCCTAATAATATGGAGGGTGTATCATGCCGTATTTAAATACAATACAAACATCGGAATGCAATACACACATCGGAATGGAATACACGTGTAACACCAAATACAATGCAAAAATACGGAATGTTTGTGCCAAAATAAAAGCAATGTGTATTACATTTGAGCGCAGCGTATTCCATTCTAGCATGTGTATTGTATTTGGTCACGAGTGTATTCCATTCTGCATGTGTATTACATTTGAGCGCAGCGTATTCCATTGCATTGTATTCCATTCCGATGTAGGTATTATGGCACTCGCAAATACAATGCAAATTAGTATCCGCCCATATGCAAATTAGTATCCGCCCATAGGTTCTGCCCTTTCCGGCCATAGGATTCGCGATGCCAACGATGACGACAGTTTCTGTAATAGCTTATTAATAAAGATTCGAAAAATTATGCTGACCATCGTATTATCTTAGTTTAATGTCATTTCAATGAATCATATAACTTTTATTTACAACAAGCACAACACAAAAATCGCTATTATGCACCGTCTTTGTCCGCGAATAACACCGGCTGTGGAGGTGGTACACACTTTGCTAACTTCACCATCTGTCTACGGTCATTTTGAGCCCTTAACCACCGCGCTGACACCCCGAAAAGTTATGCTTTTAACCGTAAACTCGATGAACCGGGAGTTCACCCGGCCGCTGCTGCTCGCAGCACCGCTTGTCCAGTTGACAGTAGGGGCAGAGAATATTTCTACCCCGGAATTCCATTCAAATGCCCGCGTCAGTCAGCCTTTTCCGTAGAAATACATCGCTCCGTTATATATCTAACGTTACATGTTTTAAGGCTGATCTGTGCATGATAGTGCTGCATTATGTTGATCTATTTATATCGATCTATAAACGCGGAGATTGGAGCCCCAGACAGCGCTGCACTCGTATCTATCAGCCTGTCTGTATAATGATGTCGTTGAATGCCGATGCTGTGGTACTGTGCTGAATGAACCATTCGCTGACTGTCTTAATAAATCAAGTACAGAGATTCCAACCCGTGTTGAACATTCTATTTCCTTGTCAAATCGTGTATGCTGTCATTGCTGTGCACCATGAGATGACAACGCATTTAAGATCACAATCCTCAATAGATTGATTCCATCGTTTTACCGACAAGAAGATTCTACAATCTATCAGCCTTTCCGTAGAAATACATCGCTCCCTGTATAACGATATATATCTAACGTTACATGTTTTAATAGTAAGGGCATTTTACCAGATATTTGACCAATCTGCGAAGTAAATCGTTACCAAGAAATGTCTTCACCAATGTGTTTCTAAAGGTGTGTAATAACATGTCCTAAAAGGTTGAAATTCAACTCCTGTGGGAAACCTCATAAAAAACTGCTCAAAGTTGGGGTACTGATAACCGATTTTCGAAAATTCGAAAATGCTTAAATTGGACTTGAGTAACTTTTGAGGGGTCAAACTAGGCATTTTTCATGATTCTGAGTTGATTGCAAGCATTTATTTGTCACCAAGAGCACTTCCTGGTGCAACCCCCAAACCCCCCCCACCCCCATTGGTGGTTGGCATTCAAAGTGAGGAAGTTTGGAGGTAACAGGTAACATTAGACAACATTAGACAGCACCAGCAGAGAGGCACTATGATGGGCATGGACTCTTAGTCATAGGCCTCACTACATGTGGAACAATAGAACCAGGCTGCATGAGCTACTCACACAGCCCAGCAGAGAGGCACTATCATGGGCATGGACACTTAGTCATAGGCCTCACTACATGTGGAACAATAGAACCAGGCTGCTTGAGCTACTCACACAGCCCAGCAGAGAGGTACTATCATGGGCATGGAAACAGAGTCATAGGCCTCACTACATGTGATGGCTAAAACTCCACCTGCCTGACCCCCAGCCTGTCACATTGCCACTGTGTAGATGTTAATAGGTAGGGTAGTGGTGGTCTAGTGGATAGTGAGTTGGACTTGGGATCGGAAGGTTGTGAGTTCAAATCCCGCCTGAAGCCACACCACTACTAGTGTGCCCTTGGGTAAGGCACTTAGCCCTCAGTTACTCCAGGGGGAATGTCCCTGTAATTCGTAATTGTAAGTCGCTTTGGATAAAAGCGTCTGCTAAATGGCAAAAAAAAATAAAAAATAGAACTGTCTGTAACATTGCCACTGTTTAGATTCAAATGGCAGCTTGCCCTGATGTACCCTCATGTATGCTGTCCAAATGCGCTCACATGCACCATGATGTTTACTGCTTGAAGGATTAACGAGGGGGCACAGAAACCACAGTACTTTTCTGACCAAGTAGTGTGTATAAAGTAACTATCTGACCAGACAGGCCATTTCAGGACATCTCTTACCTCCTAGACCTAGGACAAATCTACTGTAATTCACAGAGCCATAACAGGATGGAACTCTTAACCATGTTCGCAAGGACAAACAGACTGAAGCTCAGCTTCTACCCCAGGGCCATTCAGGCCCTGAACACAGCAAATACCTAGGTTCTAGGCCCTGGACAATCTAGACATTTGATGGCAGCTACTAGATTGAAATCAAGTGCAATACTGAAACACAACTGTGAACATTTCAAACCTGCAAACTGCGACACTTTAAATGAATGTGCAATAACACTATGTGCAATATGACAACCCTCGGGTACATAAGGTTCAGAGATAGGAAATGTTAGAATAGGTATAGCATAGAGTACAGCACAGTGTTTATTTGTATAGTATAGTATAGTGGACAGTGTACATAGCCTTTATTTATGTAAACCAGCTCTTTTCCCTTCTTGTTTTTAGTTTTCTTTCCTAGCACCAGGGGAGCCCCCCCTCCCAAATGTCGTTATTTGGTACTATATCAATGACAATAAAGACCATTCATTCATTCATTAACCCAAGCATGTTAGTAAAACTAATTCTAGATGCACTTTCAAGAAAACAATAAAAGAGCACTTGATACAATTAACTCTGAATGAACAGTAGATTATTTATCTCGTTTGCTGATCTGTTGTATTTCATTATTTTATTTTTATTAAAATGTATAAATGTATTTATTCTTATTAATTTATTGTTATTATGATGTATGTTTACAATTTTTTACAAAAAATTAAATAAAATTCTCTGTTGCAGTCCTTTGTCTTCAAGTGCTCCTTTGTTCCACACGACTATCTATACCTTAGATCAGGCCTATTCAAATAGCCGCCCGTGGACAGGTGTAGGTGTGATAGAGTTGATATGGAGGGTTAGGGTCTGATAGTGTTGATATGGAGGTCAGATCCTGGTGGACGTAACAGTTAGTCACTGGGTCAGATAGCTATAGCTAACATTATTACCTAGCAAGGTATTACCTAAGCTAATTAGCCAGCTTATCATTATGGAGGCTTTATGGTTGTTGTAACTATTATTCTTTTAATGATACAAAAAAGTCTTGAATCAGAAACAGAATTTATTTTAATAACATGCTGTGCAAACACAAGTAAACAAGTAATGATAAGTAATAACGTTTTGCCAGTCGTAGCATTGAACAAGCACGGTGCCATTCTCCAGGCCTACAAGCTGGGGGATGTTGCCGTGTTTCACTGGAGAGCTGTCCCTCACGACTCTAGCAATGTCATCCAAAGTCTAGCTCAACAGGGTAGTCAAGACTTCCAGTGTTTGCAAATACAAGTGCACCCCATAATCTTTCACTGTGTTATCAGTAGTGTTGTTCCGATACCATTTTTTGATCCCGATCCCGATACCGATACCTGACCGTGCAGTACTTGCCGATACCGAGTACCGATCCGATACCACGGCGTTTGAAAAAACAAAACAAAAAAACATGTTTTTTGAGCCACATACTCACCTCGATGTAAAATTATTGCTAACACTTAGTCTGGCACTGCTCAAAACCTTTGTAAAACTCGTAAAGTTTTTGTAAAACTTAAGTAAAAAAAAAAAAAAATAAAAAAAAAAAATACGTTTTTGTAAAGTACTCGCCGATACCGATACCAGCATTTTTGTGCGTATCGGTGGCCATGCCGATACTAGTATCGGTATCGGAACAACACTAGTTATCAGGATGAGGGAGCTGGTCTAGCTCTGCCTGAGAAAGTTGCCGTGACAGTTGAATGAATCTCAGGCACTTGAATTCCAGCAGCGTCTTCTCCAGGGTCACTGGGTCCAATCCAGTCAATGCCGTAGTTAATGTCCACCTAAACATCAGGTTAAACAGAATGGATAGGGTTATTGGTTTTGAGAGGTATCTGTATGACAGATGACGTCACAATCTCATGCTACAACCGGACACACACAGACGGACACATGTCATGTATAGAAGTGGCTGCACCACTTAAAAAGACGGTTACATTTTTAACAGCAATGTAATATGAGAATGTCAGCCTATTTCAGCATGAGTTGAAGGATCTTCCATTAGTGATCTACTGTTTCCAATAAACTCCAATGACAACAACTGTCTATTTTGGTATGATTTTAAAGGTATATAAAAACAGTGTATCCGCTCACTGTTTCTGTTGCTTGTTGGTTGTTATTTTATGTTGTATGTTGTATGTTTTTATAGTATAAATAAATAATAACAACATCTTTTTTTAATTAAGTGCTGCTTTTCTTGGCCAGGGCTCATTTGAAAAAGAGGCTACTGTCTCGATATGACTACCCTGGTTAAATAAAGGATTAATAAAAAAGTATAGAAACCTGCTGTAGATCTGGAGCGCCTGGGCTGTTTCGGAACCTGTGCCATAGCTGCATGGGTGACTGATTTCGGGCAGTGCGGATTCCATGGTGGTTCCACCCCTGGACAAAGAAGTCCAGGTGCATCTGAATCCTGGGCAGGAACACCCATTGAAGAGCAAAGAGGTGTGTCTCATCGTCTGGACACAAGAGTCCTTCACACTCCAAGTGCCAAAAGAGTGAGTGGAAGAGCTCTGTCACACCGATGAAGACATCCCTCCAGAGTCTCTCTATTCTGTTGGGGGATAAAATATACACCATATGGTGTAAACCACAAAGAGGGATGCATATATCAAAATATACTGCATGGGTAGGCTGCTCATTAACCCTACCCATGAAATATATACAAACGCCTCAGAGTGCTTCATACCATGGTCACCATTACAATAATATGGGTAATAGGTGTTGAACAATTGTAATTGGTGTAAGGTGTTACAGAGTATTGTTACAGAAATATGACTACTTGTGAAAGAAATACCTCTGGTTATGCACACTTCTCCCAGCAATGTGGGAGTGTCTGTCGATACCTCTGTTGGCCACCATGTAGCTTGCTACATCCCAGTTCTCGCCCCCTTTATCGCTGCGAACCCTGGATGGCAAGCCGTGTGCATGGACAGCCTCAAGAAAATGGGAACAGACTGTCTCGGCACGGTTGTTGTTGGATGCTTTCAGAAACACAACCATTCTGCTGAAACCATCTATCCCTCCATGGATAATGATGCGCCACCTTCAGAAAACATAAGAAATGAGACACATTTATGATGAATATGATTTTGTTTTTCTCAATTACTTGTTATTCATCACTTCTGACCAATATTATCTATGGATACCTGATAAGCTTATGATTCCCATCAATGTGCCACAAGCAGTTTGGTGCGGGGACACTGTACACCCTTCTTCTTATTGTGTTCAGACGTAATGTACGCTCCAATACTCCCTCTGGGTCAATGCGTCTCATTGCTTGTTGGACTCGGAGACCTATGATCATAATATCCAATAACAGTGATCATTAATACAATTTAAAAGGACAATATGGTTACAAAATACATCACATAACCTTGTTTTGTGGGATTTGGAGCTTTGTATACTGTTCTGCACTAACAACACAAGCTACTTTCCAAATCCCCCTCCCTCAATACACTGTATACAGTCATGCTTGAAAGTCGTCATCAGACTATGGGACTCATATGAAGATCAAATAAAAGCATAAAATGTGTGGAAATTCCAACAGGGTTCACAAGCGTTCAAGCATGATATACGGATCCTGCTGTGGACTCATTTTCACCATCGACCTTTTTCAATGATTGTCCATTGGATGTAAACATGATTTAAACTTTCTTGATGGCAAATGTATTCATGTGATAAAACCTTTGGTGCCAAGATAGCTGTAGGTTTGCCAAACTCTGAATCAGACTACATACTCTGAACCCTGATGCCTCTCCCTTGAAGATGTCCTCGCACCATCTTGTACCCACAGTTGGGAAACATATGCTGGATATCAGAAATAATGGTGTCCAGGTGCTCATCTTCCACATCAGAATAGAAATCTGATACCCTATTGTGAAAAAAAGATATATTGTAATATTTATGACATACTTATATGACGTTACATACAGTTTACAGTGATGTCTGTGTGTGTCCGTTCGTAGGATTGATTGGACAAGAGGCATTCCATGACTGCTGATCAGATTTCCAGAGCGAATTTACGAACGCAGCCGAGTACCCAAGTACCCACTCGATATAATAAACAGCAGTTTAACGATCACAAAATACTCATACTTTGTGGATACGTTCGTTTGGGGCTGTGTGATCATCTAATTATGTGTAGTTATGTGTTTCTAGCATGTCGATGTTCTATCAGAATGTTGTGATGTTATCAAAATTAAGAAGATGAATGGCTGAAATGGCGCAAAGCGGGGGAAAACAGATACGACATCTAGAGTCTGGATGGAACGATTATATTTCAAAACAAACTTTAACTCCCCGAGGGCTCCGACTACTGCCAAGTCTATCTGGGTTTATTTGCAAGGACCTTCGCCTGTAGGCCTACAGTGTTATGGAAAACGAAGGTTTCTGCCGAATGCTGCAACACTGGAACCACGATATTACATACCAGTTAACACAGATATCTGCAAAATCATGCAATGCCTACCAAATACTGACATGTCAATCCGGACGGTAATATAATTATCAGAGTTTGGTTTTAGTTTTAGTATTCAGTTCAATGTGTGACTGACCTCATGTCGTTTTGCTCCATTCTTCTTCTGATCGTCCTCAGCGAAACATTGAGTATACCGGCAACATCTGTCGCTGATATGCCCAAGCTGACGTAGAACTCAATTAAACTGAACGGGACGTCCAATTTTGGACGGCCCGGTCGGCCAGTGGTGATGATCCCAGTCTCGGGTGCTGTTGCGTTTGGCATCGTTAATGTCAACAAATGTTCCTGTTGAATGGTCATCAAGGCGGTTACCGTTACTTGAGGAAATTCTACACCCATAGCAGCAGAGATTTGCCCCATTCTATCCAACAGCCACTCTACGCGGTAGAACACAAAATCGTTAGACACTGTGTTTTGCTCCGTCTGAAGTTGGAGGCCACGGATTTCTCGTCGTACAATCTCAAATGCGTCCATGTTGTTAACCTTATGATATGATAAATGCTAGGCTAATACTATAAGGCTATTATAAGGAAAAGGCTCGTGGAAAGGCTGGAGACACACAACAGGCAACACGTGCAGCAATTGATGAAAGGGCAATTTGAAGCTCCCATAGCGAATCACAGCGCCACTTATGGCCGGAAAGGGCAGAACCTATGGCTGGAACCGGAAGGTTGTATTCCATTCCGATGTAGGTGCCATAATACCTACATCGGAATGGAATACAATGCAAATTAGATCGGATTTACATAGGATATCGAAAAGCAATGCAAATGAGTAACCGGATATCGAAAAGCAATGCAAATGAGTACCCAGAACCTATGGGCGGATACTAATTTGCATATGGGCGGATACTAATTTGCATTGTATTTGCAAGTGCCTATTTGCAAGTGCCATAATACCTACAGCGCTCAAATGTAATACACATGCAGAATGGAATACACTCGTGACCAAATACAATACACATGCTAGAATGGAATACGCTGCGCTCAAATGTAATACACATTGCTTTTATTTTGGCACAAACATTCCGTATTTTTGCATTGTATTTGGTGTTACACGTGTATTCCATTCCGATGTGTGTATTGCATTCCGATGTTTGTATTGTATTTAAATCAGGCATGATACACCCTCCATATACAAAGGTCTACAGAGGGAACCACAGGCTTGGGGCAGCCCACAGCTCCCTGTGCGAGGCAGATACATACAAACAAACCAGGAACACACACTTACGAGGACGGACAAAGAGATCAACCAGCAGGGAATGCTGGGAAGTCATAAGGACATAAATAGACAGGTGCCAAATGTAAACAGGGGACATGCGTTAGTCCATAACAAGGAACGTGAACCAGGGGCCGCCGCCAGAGGGAGGTGTGACAGAGTTAAATATGTTATTGTGAATGTTCACCAAAATGTTAGTTTTGAGTTCGTTTCATTGTATGCACAGCGTGGAGGTCTCTTTTATTTTTCGTTTTTCCTTGTATTAGATACATGGACTTTTATTTGGAAATGTTTGATTTCGCTAACATATACATAGCGTCCGAGCGACATCTCTCGTTCTCTTTTGATTCACTTGCTGAACAGAGATAGAGGAGGAAACCTGTTGATGCAATAATTGTTACGGCTGGGCCGTCACACACGCCCTCCCCCGCCCCCACAGCTCGAGCACCCGCCCCCACAACTCGAGCACAGCGTGCTCTCCGCCGCAGGTGAAGCTCGTTCCCGGTGATTGGAGGGTTATCCAGCCACAGTCAAACCAACACACCTGTCTCCACTCCCAATTAACCCTCTGGCTACATCTACCCTGGACTCCCTCCATTCATCGTCAGTTCTTCCCTAAGAATGACCTGGCAAGTATCCTCTGTGATTAGTTATGAACTTTGCTCTTGTGCCTATTCTTGTGATTCGTTGATATCTTATGTACTGGCCTACCGTGGAGACTTACCCTGCTTTCCTGTTCCTCCACAGCCCATGCCAACCACTACCGCCATCCCGCCAGGTTGAAACCCCCAGCCCGCCAGGCTGAAACCTCCGGACTCATCATCTGTGTTTCCACCCACCTGCACTGTAAATAAATACCCTACGGGGCTAACACTGTATTCTGCCTCCGGTGTCGTGTCCTTGAGCTCCCTCGCCCCCGTGTCATAACAGAAGAACTGACCATGCAATTGGGCTCAGACGACACGAAGGACCGGGCACCATCTCCCACCCCTGGATCCGGTCCGACGGCTATCCAGATCCTCGCTGAACACACTCACCTCCTCCAGGCGGCCGCTACAGCGTGCCAGGCCCTGAACACTCGCATGACAACCCAGGAGGCTAACCAGGAGCACCGCGCCACCCAGATGCAGCACCTCATCTCTACGACCCAAGCGCTTACAGCACAGGTGGCCGCGCTCGCAGCCTTTGCCCCCCCCCCTGCTCTCCCTGACCCTGCCCAGCTACCGGCACCACCTACTGGACAGCCACGGGAGCCCCACCTAGCCAGCCCCCGCCCCTTCGACGGAGCCTTCGCCCAGTTCCGAGGCTTCATCCTCCAGTGCGAGTTGGTGTTCTCGCATCAGCCCAGCCAGTTCTGGTCGCCGGCAGCCCGGGTGGCGTTCATCACCAACCTCACCACCGGCGACGCCCTGAATTGGGTCCAGGCCACCCTCTGCGCCCGCCCTGACCTGTTCGGTGACTACGCTACCTTCCTCACGGAGTTCAAGAGGGTTTTCGACCACCCCACTGCAGGACAGGAGGTCGGGGCGCGACTGATGTCACTCCACCAGGGGAACCGGACCGCGGCGGCCTACTCTACCGAGTTTCGCACCCTGGCAGCCGGAAGCGGATGGAATGACAGGGCACTGCGATCTGCTTTCCGCCAGGGGCTGAGCGAGGCCATCAAGGACGAGCTCGTCCGGGACAGACCCGCCGCCCTGGACGAACTAGTGGCCCTAGCCATCGACGTTGACGAGCGCTCCCGGGAGCGTCGGAGAGAGAGAGGGCGCTACCAGACCAGCTCGCCACGCCCCCAGGACCCTATCGTCACAGCCAACCCCTCCTCCGCACGGGAGTCGACCTACACCCCATGCACTGGCGAGGAGCCGATGCAGCTTGGTCGAGCCCGCCTCACCACGGCGGAGAAGGAGAGGAGAAGGGCCCAGGGCCTGTGCCTCTACTGTGGAGAGAAGGGACACCTCCGTGACACCTGCCCGTCCCTATCAAAAGGGCAGGCTCACCCGAAGGGGGAATCCGGGTGAGCCGTGTCTCTCAATCCCCACCTACCACCAGCCCAGCCAGGTTCTCTGTCACCCTCTCCTGGCAGGGGCAGAACCTCACGGTCGAGGCCATTATTGACTCGGGAGCAGACGAGAACTTTATGGACGCCCAGCTGGCCCGCTCAGCTGCCGTTCCCCTCGTTGCCCTCGAGACCCCCCTCTCCGTCTCAGCCCTAGACGGACACAGCCTGGGGCCTCTCACCCACCGCTCTACACCCCTCTCCTTGACCGTCTCTGGGAACCATGTGGAGGAGATCCGGTTTTACATCCTCAAGACCCCCCAGTCCCCGCTCATCCTGGGACGACCGTGGCTCGAGCTCCACATTCCCCATGTCAGCTATGGTGAGGGACGTATCCTGAGCTGGAGTACCGCATGCTACGCCCGGTGCCTCCGTGCCGCCCATACCCCCACATCGCCTCTGCGACCGCCTCCGGCTCCCCCTGACCTCTCCTCCATCCCAGAGGTCTACCACGACCTCGGAGAGGCCTTCAGCAAGGAGCGTGCTCGCACCCTGCCGCCTCACCGGCCCTACGACTGTGCCGTCGAGCTCCGCCCTGGCAACAAACTTCCGGTCAGTCGCCTCTACAACCTTGCCCCCCCGGAGAAGGCAGCCATGGACACCTACATCTCCGACTGTCTGGCTGAGGGGCTCATCCGTCCATCACACTCCCCGGTGGCAGCGGGGTTTTTCTTCGTTAAGAAGAAGGATGGAACCCTCAGGCCATGCATTGACTACCGTGAGCTCAATGCCATCACCGTCCGGAACACCTATCCTCTCCCCCTCATGAGCTCCAACTTTGAGCCCCTCCTTGGGGCCACCATCTTCACTAAGCTGGACCTCCGGAACGCCTACCATCTGGTCCGGATTCGTGAGGGTGACGAGTGGAAGACGGCGTTCAAGACCCCCCGTGGCCACTATGAGTACCTTGTCATGCCCTTTGGTCTCACTAACGCCCCCTCCGTCTTTCAGGCCCTCATGAACGACGTCCTCAGGGACATGCTGGACATCTTTGTCGTCCTCTACCTGGATGACATCCTAGTATTCTCCAGGAACCCTGAGGAGCATGTCCAACATGTCCGCCTAGTCCTCCAGCGCCTACTGGAGAATCGCCTTTTTATTAAGGCTGAGAAGTGCTCGTTCCACACTCACTCTGTGGAATTCCTGGGGCTCATCGTGGAGGGTGGGTTGACTCGCCCTGACCCCAAGAAGACTCGGGCCGTCGTCGAGTGGGGCCAACCTACCACCCGGAAACAGCTGCAGTCATTCCTCGGCTTTGCCAACTTCTACCGGCGATTCATCCGGGACTTCAGCCGGGTAGCCGCCCCCCTCACTGCCCTCACCTCCCCCCTGCGCCAGTTCACGTGGACACCAGCAGCCAGCGCTGCCTTCAGTGACCTGAAGAGGCTCTTCACCTCGGCGCCGGTCCTAATCAACCCAGACCCCTCTAGGCCCTTCATTGTGGAAGTGGACGCCTCAGACACGGGCGTCGGTGGCGTGCTCTCTCAACGATCGGAGGACCAGACCGTGCACCCCTGCGCCTTCTACTCCCGCCGTTATACCTCCGCCGAGGCCAACTACGACATCGGGAACCGCGAGCTGCTGGCGGTGGTGGAGGCGTTCCACGAGTGGCGGCACTGGCTGGAGGGCGCAGAGCACCCCTTCACCGTCTGGTCGGACCACAAGAACCTAACCTACATCAAGTCGGCCAGGCGGTTGAACTCCCGTCAGGCACGCTGGGCCCTGTTCCTCGGGCGGTTTAACTTCCACCTCACGTTCCGTCCGGGCTCCCTGAACGCCAAGGCTGACTCCCTTTCTCGGCTCCATGCCGCAGAGGAGGAACCCACCACTCCTGACACCATCGTTCCATCCTCCCGGGTCGTTGGAGTGGTCACCCTGGAGATCGAGGCGGTGGTCAGAGCTGCACAGCGCACCCAGCCAGATCCCCGACCGGGGTCCCCCGGCCGTCTCTTCGTCCCGGACGCCGTCAGGACCAAGGTGATGCAGTGGGGCCACGCCAGCCGCTTCGCCTGCCATCCTGGGGCCCTACGCACACTGTCCTTCCTGCGCCGGCGGTTCTGGTGGTCCACCATGGCCGCGAACGTCAGGGAGTTCGTCTCGGCCTGCCCCACCTGCGCTCCCAGCAAGGCATCCCACCGGCCGCCTTCAGGACTGCTGCGGCCTCTACCCGTGCCCGGTCGACCGTGGTCCCACCTCGCCATGGACTTCGTGACCGGCCTTCCCCCGTCCCTAGGCAACACGGTCATCCTCACCATCGTGGACCGCTTCTCCAAGTCCGTGCGGTTGGTAGCTCTGGCAAAGCTACCGACCTCGGCGGAGACGGCGGAGCTACTCACCACCCACGTCTTCCGGCTTTACGGGCTTCCCCAGGATGTGGTCTCCGACCGTGGCCCCCAGTTCACATCCAAGGTGTGGCAGGCCTTCTGTTCTGGGATTGGGGCCACGACCAGCCTCTCCTCCGGCTACCATCCCCAGACCAATGGGCAGGCGGAGAGAGCCAACCAGAGCCTGGAGTCGGCACTCCGCTGCATGTCCTCCCTCCATCCATCCTCCTGGAGCAAGGACCTACCCTGGGTGGAGTACTCCCTGAACGCCATGGTGAATGAAGCCACCGGCCGGTCCCCCTTCGAGTGCTCCTTGGGGTACCAGCCACCCCTGCTTTCTACCCAGGAGGGCGAAGCGTCGGTACCATCGGTCCAGGCACACCTCCTTCGCTGTCGTCGGGTCTGGACCTCCGTACGCTCGGCCTTGCTTCGGGCCACCGCCCGAACTACCCGAAGCGCCAACCGTCGTCGCACTCCAGCTCCGGTGTACCAGGTGGGCCAGAGGGTCTGGCTCTCCACGGCGGATCTCCCCCTCAATGTCCCCTCCCGGAAGTTGGCGTCGAGGTACATCGGCCCCTACGCCATCGACCGGGTCATCAACCCCGCTGCCATCCGGCTGGTCCTCCCTCACTCCCTCCGTCGGATCCACCCGGTGTTCCACGTCTCCCGGGTTAAGCCCCATGTCGCCAGCGACCTGATGCCACCAGCCCCTGCACCGCCCCCTCCTCAGTTGGTGGATGGCCACCCCCAGTGGGCGGTAAGGAGGCTCCTCAGGGCTCGTCGCTGTGGCCGGGGTTTCCAGTACCTGGTGGACTGGGAAGGATATGGCCCAGAGGAACGGAGCTGGATTCCCCGGTCCCAGATCATGTCCCCAGTCCTCCTCAGGGACTTCTATCGGGCCCACCCGGAGGCTCCGGGCCGGTCGCCAGGAGGCTCCCCCTCGGGGGGGGGTCCTGTTACGGCTGGGCCGTCACACACGCCCTCCCCCGCCCCCACAGCTCGAGCACCCGCCCCCACAACTCGAGCACAGCGTGCTCTCCGCCGCAGGTGAAGCTCGTTCCCGGTGATTGGAGGGTTATCCAGCCACAGTCAAACCAACACACCTGTCTCCACTCCCAATTAACCCTCTGGCTACATCTACCCTGGACTCCCTCCATTCATCGTCAGTTCTTCCCTAAGAATGACCTGGCAAGTATCCTCTGTGATTAGTTATGAACTTTGCTCTTGTGCCTATTCTTGTGATTCGTTGATATCTTATGTACTGGCCTACCGTGGAGACTTACCCTGCTTTCCTGTTCCTCCACAGCCCATGCCAACCACTACCGCCATCCCGCCAGGTTGAAACCCCCAGCCCGCCAGGCTGAAACCTCCGGACTCATCATCTGTGTTTCCACCCACCTGCACTGTAAATAAATACCCTACGGGGCTAACACTGTATTCTGCCTCCGGTGTCGTGTCCTTGAGCTCCCTCGCCCCCGTGTCATAACAATAATATTTGTTTTAACCTCTGAACAGAGAGGAGATGAGACCCTTCCAATAAAAGAACAGACCCACAGCACAACCTTCTTGTCGTCCATACTGATACACAACGCAGAGGTTAGCGGGACTGGACAAGGTATTCCACTCCCGTTACAGAGACACCAAGGGGTCGAACAAAGAAATGGCGACCCCAACCGTAACAAGCTAAGACAAAAAATGGGCTTCTTTTATACTATAACATGTATAGGAATAGATTGTGCCTTTCTCTGAACAGCAAAAAGCAGATTGCGCAATCAACATTCATGCCAGTATCTCTTCATTACTCCATTTGTACTCGAGAACAATGAGCAAAGATAATTAATTCGTTTTACACAAGCTCATGTTATGAAAATCAGTGCTCAAATCATGGTGGGAAGTCTTAAAACGCAATATTCTGCTACTACCGTAAATGTGGCAACACGTGTCTCTGCATGTCTCGCTGACATCTCTACATTGATGTCAGCCCACCATCTCAAGCTCAACCTTAACAAGACTGAACTACTCTTCATTCCTGGGAAAGCCTGCCCTCTCCAAGACTTCTCCATCACAGTGGAGAACTCTACTGTAACCCCCTCCCAGACAGCCAAGATCCTTGGAGTGATCCTGGACAACCGCCTATCCTGTGTGGAGAACATTGCAGCGACAGCACACTCCTGCAAATTCCTCCTTTACAACATCAGAAGGATACGACCATTGCCATCAGACCTCTGCAGCTCATCCAGAATGCTGCTGCCCGTCTGGTGTTCAATCTCCCCAAATGTTCTCTTGTTACCCCCCTCCTTCGCACCCTGCACTGGCTCCCGATAGCAGCTTGCATCAGGCAGCAAAACGGACAGCCCCTGCTTACCTGCAGGCAATGGTCACCCCCCAAACACCAGCCTGTTCACTCCGCTCCTCGGGCTCTGCTGGCTGACTGGCCCCACAACCTCTTCGCAGTCACACTGCCCTGTCACGTCTCTTCACTACACTGGCTCCCCGCTGGTGGAATGAGCTTCCCACGGCTGTCAGAACTGCAGAGTCACCATCCATCTTCCGTCGGAGACTGAAGACCCATCTCTTCAGGTTACACCTTAACTGGTCCTCGTGAGACACTTTACCACCCCCCAGCACTGCGTCTCCTGAGACACCTGCTTCCCCCTATACAGTGTCTCCTAAGATGTCTACTTCCCCTCCTTGTACTGTTTCTCCTGTGTAAAAAAAACAAAAAACGTTCTTTCTTTTTCTATCACAGAGACTGCCAGTGGCCCCGGGCCTGAGCTAGATCACTCTTCCTGCTACGACTGGTGAACTGATGATTCACTTGCTTAGTCAAATGTATTGATTGTAAGTCGCTTTGAAATAAGGCATCTGCTAAATGCCAAAAATGTAAACATTTAAATGTAAATGGAGCCTCTCTGGTCTTGTGGACCAATTCTGCCCCCATCTCTCATTGACCTGTTGGCTGCTGGTGGCGTCAGTGATGATGATGAGGGGGAAGAGGATGAGGTGGAGATTGATGAGGAGTTGGATGACGATGATCAGTTAAACAGTAAAAAACTGTAAAAGTGATATTGTGGTGAGCCTAAAATGTGTTGTGTGTCTGTTTTTCACCAATATAGAATGGTTGTACCAAGACAGTGACCTTTCCATTGGATTCCCGGTGTCAAAAGGTTCAGGAGTTATGGAAATCTGAGATTTTCACCATTCGCGTGGATATCAAACAAACCCCATGGGACATTAGTTGGCAACATGAAGAAATCTTAACGAGACACCATTAGGGTCTTAAAAAAGCAGGTTACAAAATGTTTTTGTTCAGGTACATGGGAACCTATTTCTCCTACTAGACTAAATTGTGTATTATTATCCACCACCTTTCAGAAAACATGACGATGTGGCTAAACCAGGTTATAATACAGGACAAATCAATAACAGCAGGCCTATAATACACTTTTATGATTGTATTATGACAAACATGAAATAGCTGGATATCTTTAACCTACAGCCGTCTCTGAGACGGCACTTTATTTTACAGTACAGAAATGCATCCCAAAAAAATCACAACACTTTTTCCAGTCTTTTTTCCGTTTTGTTTTTTAAAAATGTATTTTGAATATTTCTCTCTGTACCGCTGACAAACTCAGGGTGGCAGTCTTGGGCTATAACCAGATTATTTGCACGCAGACTGCAATTTTCCTCTCTTATAGAAATACAGTTATTTTCTGAAGCCAAACCATGTTTATAATAATGAGGATGATGATGATAATAATAATAATAATGCATTTATTTTGTATAGCGCTTTTCACTCTACTCAAATACACTACATTTCATAGAGAGAACAATAATAGATAGGCCAACATACAAAGTAAAACCAAAGCACAGTCAGTAAAAACAACAATACAAATAGTTTAAAAAGCTAGATTTTGAGGGATTATTTGAAGGAGTAGAGCGTTCTGGATTATTTGATGTGGTTTGGGAGAGTGATCCAAATTAAAATGATATAATGATGATAGTGATAATGATTCATGATTAATAAATTACCAAATGAACTGCTATAAAATACAAATTAGATGCTCTGCTCAAATATAATCCACATGGAGAGCACACGACCAACCTTTAGTAAAGGGCAGAGTGAGAGCAGAGATTTGAGAATACAAAGATACAAAATTGGTTTACTGTCCAGGCTTTCAGGCTCCATCATGCCATGGTCGCCGTTATTAAAACGTTACCAAGGTTACAGTGGGACATGAACTTTTCAACCTCAAACCATCAGCCGTCATGAGTATTGAAGAAAAACTACAAATCTATTAATACTTAGTTTCTAAGTTACATCCCAACGTGATTGCATGATTGCACAAGATTGTATGACCTGCGAATTAGTTTAGGGTGCAGTGTTAACTTTATTAAATGTGGTAACGAGGATGAAAACTAGCATAGTCTCACAGAGCATGAAGTGAGACGCGTGCTGAAGGCGGTGGACCCCAGAAAGCCTCGGGGCCGGATGGCGTCCTGGGACGGGTGCTGAGGGACTGCGCCGACCACCTGGCCGGGGTTTTCACCAACATCTTCAACCAGTCCCTGTCCCAGGCCACCATCCCACCCTGCCTGAAAACCTCAACTATCATCCCAGTCCCGAAGAAAAGCACGGTGAGCTGCCTAAACGATTACCGCCCGGTGGCACTCACACCAATCATCATGAAGTGCTTCGAGAAACTAGTCCGGGCCCACATAGTCACACGCCTCCCGTCCAACCTGGATCCATACCAGTTTGCCTACAGAGCCCACAGGTCCACAGAGGACGCCATCGCGACGACTCTCCACTCCACTCTATCCCACCTGGAGAGGGGGAACAGCTACGCGAGACTGCTCTTTGTGGACTTCAGCTCTGCCTTCAACACCATCCTTCCAGACAGGCTAGTGACCAAACTACTAGACCTCACACTCTATCTGTGCATGGATCAAGGACTTCCTGTCTGACCGCCCCCAGAGGGTGCGGGTGGGCTCTCACACCTCCACAGCCCTCAGACTCAGCACTGGGTCCCCCCAGGACTGCATGCTAAGCCCCATCCTCTACAACCTCTACACCTACGACTTCACCCCCGTCCACCCCAGCAACTCCATCGTAAAGTTTGCAGACGACACCACCGTGGTGGGCTGCATCTCGGGGGGGGACGAGGCGGCGTACAGGGATGAGGTGGAGCAGCTGAGCAAGCTGTGCAAGGTTAACAACCTGCTGCTGAACCAGTCAAAGACCCAGGAAATCATCGTGGACTTCAGGAGGAAAAAATCTGAGGTCCAGCCCCTGCTCGTCGATGGAGGGAGCGTGGAGAGAGTCTCAACCCTCCGATTCCTGGGGGTGCACATACAGGATGACCTGTCCTGGAAGATTAACACAGCAGCCATCATCAAGAAGGCACAACAGCGGCTCTACTTCCTGAGAGTCCTCAGGAAATACCACATCAGACAGGAGCTGCTTGTGACCTTCTACCGCTGCGCAGTGGAGAGCATCCTCACCTACTGCATCTGCGTGTGGTTCTCCAGCTGCACAGCCGCAGAGAGGAAAGCGCTACAGAGAGTCGTGAGATCGGCCCAGAAGATCACCGGCGCCCCCCTCCCCTCTCTGGAAGAGCTGTACAACACACGCTGCCTCAGGAAGGCCTCCAAGATCTCCAGAGACCCATCCCACCCTGGGAACGAACACTTTGTTCGGCTGCCCTCGGACAGGCGGTTCAGGACAATGTTCGCAAGGACAAATAGACTGAAGCTCAGCTTCTACCCCAGGGCCATTCAGGCCCTGAACACAGCAAAGACCTAGGTTCTAGGCCCTGGACAATCTAGACAATTTGATGGCAGCTACTAGATTGTAATCAAGTGCAATACTGAAACACAACTGTGAACATTTCAAACCTGCAAACTGCGACACTTTAAATGAATGTGCAATAACACTATGTGCAATATGACAACCCTCGGGTACATAAGGTTCAGAGATAGGAAATGTTAGAATAGGTATAGCATAGCATAGAGTACAGCACAGTGTTTTATTTGTAATATAGTATAGTATAGTGGATAGTGTACATAGCCTTTATTTATGTAAACCAGCTCTTTTCCCTTCTTGTTTTTAGTTTTTTTTCCTAGCACCAGGGGAGCCACCACTCCCAAATTTAGTTGTATGGTACTTGTACTATATCAATGACAATAAAGACCATTCATTCATTCATAGTTTATGCAGGTTTATTATGAGTATGAGTGTATGTGTATGTATGTCTATGAGCATGCATGTACTCCACAATATAATAAAGCAATTTTTTGACAAAGAAACAGTTTGTCAGATAATCCTTTTCGTGGACATAATTCATATTCTATGTCCGACTGCTTGTAATACGGTAAAAACGAGGTTTGGATCTCAGATCCAAGTAGTAAAAAAAACGAACATGTACGGACAAATTGGTGACTAATGTATGTATATTACATATACATACATTAATGTATTGTATATAATACAAACTTTTTTTAACTGTTTTTAAATGTGTTGTTGTACGGCGACCTTGAGTGCCATGAAAGGCGCCTTATAAAATAAATGTATTATTATTATTATTATTATTATTATTATTATTATTATTATTATTATTATTATTATATTAGGCAGCAGTTTCCCATGTTTTCTGACGACAAAACCAGTTTTCGCGTTACAGGAAGTCATTGTATGTCCTATGGTGAGGGTACGGTTACCATAGTAACGGATCACGCACAGGGAGACCTCCTGCACAAGCCTGTGGTCACTTGCCTCGCTAAACTATCTACCTAGTTGATTACTTTGATAGTGTTTAATGTCAACTTTGGACTATTGTAAAACAAAGCAAAAATGACGAAAGCGTCCGAGGACATTGAGAGTTTCCTGAAGAATGTTGATGAAATAAGTAAGTAATCAACTAACTAGTCATTCATCCAGTCATGTACGGTAGAATTAAGCTAGAAGCAATGGGGCTAGTACTACTAGTAATACTCAGTCTAGATATCGCTAGCTAATAATCAAGTCGATAATAATAATCTAATAAATACAGCATGTATTGTGCACACATGGTCATATTAAGTGTATTAGTGATTAAAGAGGTTTGTGATCACTGATATGTAGAATCCACCAACCAAATTGTTCGCACCAGTTCAGTTGCACCATGCATGAAGCACGTTTAGGCTTCTAATCGCAACCATTTCCTAAGTGAACCGTTTCTCGGTCAACCTCAGTGACATGATCTTTAACCTGTAATCTATCTGCTGTATCTCCGCTTGGACTCTCTCTAATCGTGAGTTTAGAATGATAAGGTTCTATCTCCGTTTAGAATGTTAAGGTTCTATCTCCGTTTAGAATGAGAAGGTTCTATCTCCGTTTAGAATGAGAAGGTTCTATCTCCGTTTAGGGCAGTTCAGAGATATTGAGCGTCAACGTTTTGACATTCCATTATGTTTTGTGAGTTGGAACCTTTGTATTTGATGAATTACTAACTCAAAAATGTCAACATTTTTAAAAATAACACCACACAGGCATTAATAAACACCTAATGGATCAGATTATGTAAAAAACAAGATGTTGACAAAAATGGAGATAGAACCTTGTAATTCTAATGTCTCGTTGATGAAGGCAACCTGGTCAAGGAGCTGAACTCATCTGACGTGTCAGCGCAGCAGAGAGCTGTGGAGAAGGCTGATCACTACTTGGAGGATGAGGAGGGTTGCAAAACGCGACTCAACAGAACCGCAATCAACACCAACCCTCCACAACAGCCACCTGTTTCTATGGTAACACAAATGCATGCACACTTGCATGCACACACGGGAAACACACACACACACACACACACACACACACACACACACACACACACACACACACACACACACACACACACAACAAAGTTCATTTCACTTGAGTTTGGCTTGTGTAAATTCATCTATCACACAGCCGACAAGTGGTAAAGGTATGGCATGGCATTGACCTATTCTCAACCAAGTCATTCAATATTCTTCCTCTATTCTTTTTTTTAGAGTTCCAAAAATGATCCTAATACAAGTCCAGGTGAGTGACGTTAAAATGCTATTCTATATATTAAGATGATTGTAAGTAGAATAAGCAATCAATTTAGAGTGTAAAAGTAAAGTGTGTGATTTGAGGACACACGTGTGTGATTTGAGGACAGTGTTTTGTGTGAGTCAAGCTTTGATAATTAGGAGTTGTGGATGCGTATTACCTCAATTTGATTGCATTTGGCTTACTGCTTAATTATGCCGCACCACTGCTCTGAGCTCTGCTTAAATGCAGTGGCCCAAAAATTCCTCCGCAATTGAACTCTGAATAGAAACAATGTCACCGTACATGCAATAGATGCACAGTCAATTTCACTAATTCAATACCAGTTGAATAGCCTTTGAATGTCAATACCCTAAACTGGATTGCCAAGCTCATCCAACCAGGCTCCAATCCCCAGGTGTTGTCTGTGTGCTTGTTTTCAAACAGTTTTGTCTCCAGAATGAAATGAGAAGTTTCCTCTAAATGCTCCCTTTGAAAACACGTAGGGGCCTATTTCGATTGGAATTCGATTAACTTCAATTGATTCTGACACAGTCAGCTACTGTACATATGTCCTGTACTGTACTCTGTGGGTTGACCCTATAGTAATCAATAGCCAGAACAAAGGCATACTCAATGGATGAACTATAGACCTGATGGGCAGATGGGCCAATAATGTTCTACAGGGTAAAGCACATATTTGCATAGTCATTTTGTGTTCACTTTACTCTACTGTAGAGAACTTCATGAAAATAATGGAGAAAGATGCAGAGGACAGGAGATTAAGGAGAAGAGTGAAAGAGGAAAACGCAAATGGTGTGTATGAAATTCTTTCCAACACGTGTGTCTTTGCAGATAATTCTCATTGAGGCAGGCGTCACAGATTCCTACAGTTAACGTCGACTCGTTCCAATGTGATACTGCATTTTCTCTTCCGTGTCATATTGATATGTTTCCCCTCTTAGCACTGAAAGACAAGGGTAATGAAGCGTATGCCCAGGGCGACTATGAGGTGGCTGTGAAGTATTATACCTCTGGTTTAGAGGAGCTACGAGACATGCAGCCACTGTACACCAATAGAGCACAGGTATGGCAAATGATACATGTACTGTTGTCTTGTAAAACCCTTAAGACTCAATCTGTTTCTGTGGCTGTATTATACAGTACGTTATTGTGTTGTGTTGTGCTGCATTGTGTTTTATGCTGTTTGATGGTTAGTTTATGGTGCTTAGTTTACACTGCTGCCTCTCGAGTTTACTTTCTTTCTTAGGTCTTATTTGATGTGTTTCTTAATTAATGTATATACAGTGAGTGAGTTTGCTCACTGACAAAGAAATGAACGGTCTATAATTTTAATGGTAGGTTTATTTTTACAGCGAGTGACAGAATATCAACAAAAAAATCCAGAAAAACACATTATCTAAAAGTTAGAAATTGATTCGCATTTGATCGAAGGAAATACGTATTTGATCCCTTGGCAAAACATGATTTAGTACTTGGTGGAGAAACACTTGTTGGCAAGCACAGAGGTCAGACATTTCTTGTAGTTGGTCACCAGGTATGCACGCATCTCAGGAGAGATTTCGGTCCTCTCCAAATCCTGAAGGTTTCGAGGCTGTCGCTTGGCAACTCGAAGCTTCAGCTCCCTCCACAGATTTTCTATAGGATTAAGGTCCGGAGATTGGAGACTACTTGACAGTGGGGATGGTGTTCTTGGGGTCATAGTCGGCATTTATCTCCCTCCAAACACGGGGAGTCGAGTTGACGCCTCTCTCTGTTAAAATAAACCTACCATTAAAATGATAGACCGTAAACATGTTTTGTCAGTGGGAAAACTTCAAAACCTTCAAAATCGGCAGCCCCACTGTATGTTTGTGAGCATCTGCCCTCCCTATTGTTCTCTCTCAGGCTTACATAAAATTGGCCAAGTACAAGCACGCCATCAGTGATTGTGAGTGGGCTCTCAAGGTAAGATTGGGCTGGGAACGTGTGTGTGAGTGTGTGTGTGTGTGTGTGTGAGAGAGAGAAAGAGAGAGAGAGAGAGAGAGAGAGAGAGAGAGAGAGAGAGAGAGAGAGAGAGAGAGAGAGAGAGAGAGAGAGAGAGAGAGAGAGGGATGTGAAGATAAAGGAGATTAGGGGTCAATTACTTGCCCCCTCATTTTTCATGATGTCATCTAAGGCAGCGCTCCTGTGATCCCACACTATCCAGGGAGCCCAGAGGAGTTTGTAGGGGTGTAGAGAGGGAGGAGAGTGGGTTGGGGTTGAAGCCCTGCGTAGCCCTCAAAACCAGTAATAAGTACAGAACAAGAACAGTACTCACCTCAAATAGCAATCTATTTGAACATTGGACACGGTGGTTTGTTGTTTGTCCTAAGTCAAGGTAATATTAGATGTCGATGACCGTGGTACTTAAAAAAAAAACTGTAAAGTTGCTGAAAATATTGAGTTTTTTTGATTAATGATGCAGTCATGCAGATTCCCCAGGTTATTATGTGCTGTTGAAGTTTGCTGTGATTCTCCTGTTGTGTCTGCCAGTGTGACGAGAAGTGTGTTAAGGCCTACCTCCACATGGGCCGTGCACATTTGGCACTTCACGACTACAAACAGGTGAGAATGTCACACTTTATTGTAAATCACACTTCTTCACACACACACACACACACACACACACACACACACACACACACACACACACACACACACACACACACACACACACACACACACACACAATATTCATGCTTCACAATGTCTTTAGTATTTATTATGGTGATTTGTCTGTTCAAATGATCAATGTTCAGGTGTTCATAACTGTTTGACTATAGCGAATCTTCAATGTGAGAGAATCTTCAATGTGAGAGAATCTTCAATGTGTCTAGTTATTTAGAGGAAATCAGGATGCTTGTTTGCTGTTACATTTTATTGACCATTTGCAACGAAGATCTGGCAACATTGAAGCATATCTAATGATTACTGTATTAATGTCTTGCTATAATCTGTGCAGTCTTACTGTAATCAGTGCAGTAGAATCAACTGTAACACTAGGACAGCCGTGCCTATTTCACCTACTCTAACGCTGCCTAGTCTTTAGAATGGGAAACTGCTACTTACACACAAAGACCACTAGTTGGTGTGGGGTAAATTAGCTTGCCTCCTACACAGAAAAACTGCAAAATAGCTTTATACTAGCTTATCCTGATGTGATTTAAAAAATGTAAGGATACTCGGTGGTAGAACACAAATTTTTTAGGAAAAGTCATGAAAGGAGGGTCCTGAAATTTGATAGAGTGCAAAGGTATAAACATTTTACTCACTTGGCTAGTTGCATTTTGTGATTCAGAAATGTTGCTCACCGTGGGGCGGGGTGTACTCAGGTGAGGCCCGAGTCACATATTGATGGGGAGATCAGTGGAGCATTACCACAGTGACTCCAAAACTCTCTTTTTACAGTCCAGACATTGCTTTCAAAAGATCCTGGATATTGATCTGGGAAAGGAGAAGATGGTCAAAGGTAAGTGAACATTACCCTACATGTAACATGTGGTTTGGAACTCTCTCCATTCCCCCTTTAAAAAAGAAATTAAAATAGGATAATACAGAGTTGACCAATGATGATCTCCATTACCATCATATTATCAGACTGACTCATGTTGCCTTGCCCCTACCATGTCACTATTCAAGTCAGCTTCGCTGGGAGAGGTCTGGAGCCATAGAATTATAATTGATTAAATAATCTGTCATTTGCAGTTATTAATAATGATCATCAACCAAATGGTCATGGTCCGAATTAAAGCAGGACTTTCTTCAAAAAAACATTTTGGGGGATATTTCTCGCCAGCCCACCATTGATACACAAAACACATCACTAGGAGACGATTCCAGGAAGTCAATCTGAGCCCTGCTACTGTGATATCTATGAGTTCTGTATGCACAAACATATACAGTACCAGTACTGGTATAAATATAAATCATATAATAATATAATAATCAAATATAAATGTTGAGTACAATTCCGCTTCAATAGTCCTTCAGATTCAGATTCATTTATTTATTCAAGGGACAGTGCATATTAATAAAACAAAAATAAATTGTAAATACGCCAGAGTTAGCCCGAAAGCTAGTTTTCATCCGCAGTCCCTATGCCATGATGTTGTATACGGCTCCCTGGAGGAAAAAAGTACATTTAAAAGATAAAATATAGGTAGACCTAGGCACAAAAAAGTAGACAGGACAAGCATTTAGCTTAAGGGCATAACATAGGGGGTTAAAAGAGCATACATTAATCATAGGCGGTTAAAAGGAGGGTACATATAAGCAGAGGGTTAAAAGAGCATACATTAATCATAGGCGGTTAAAGGCGGTTAAAAGGTTAAAAGGAGGGTACATATAAGCAGAGGGTTAAAAGAGCATACATTAATCATAGGCGGTTAAAGGGAGGGTACATATTCGGTAAGCAGACTAAAAGCAAGCAACATATACGCACGGTAAGCAGACTAAAAACAAGCACACAGACTGTACAGGTAAGACATGTTAGGCGGTACACAGACAGGCGGTACACATGACATACAGGTATAGGACAGGACATTTCAATGTTGGCAGGTGTGTGTGTTGATCATCCACTGTTTTAGGTGCTTTCTAAATGATTTAAAGGTGCCTAATTCAGGTGCCCTGGAATCAGTTAGTCCTTTGTCTAATATATTTTTCTTTGTCTGGATCCCCACCTCTAAAATGTCTTGCAAAGTTTGCAGGAAAAGCCCTATACAAATAAAGATATTATTATTATTATTATTATTATTATTAAAAACACATAGTTAATGCAGTATCTCAATTCCATCCTAATATCACTGTTCTGCCAATTTTTATTGATTCCCCAAGCATAACTAAACTTTATTCTTCTACACAATGTTTGAGGCATAACAAGGCCCTCAGCTGGTGCAGCTGTTGATGTGTGTGAACCATGTGCGATTTTTAAAAATGTTTATATACAGTGCCAGACAGTCAAAGGTTTGGACACACTTCCCCCATTCAATTGAATGGGAAAGTGTGTCCAAACATTTGACTGGTACTGTATATAGGAATGCCACACTCACTGGGATGGTTGACTACATTGTGGGATACTACAATAACATCACTCCTCTGCAACGATTACGTCTCTGAGATCAGCCTGATGTTTTTTTCTCCGCCAGATTATCTGACTCAGGTGGACCAAGAAGAAGAGAGGGGGCGGCAGGAGAGAGAAGCGATGGAGGAGTTAGATAAAGGAGTGGAGAGAGCCGCCACAGTGCCCCAACTGCTACAGAAGCTGTCCAGGCAGAAGCAGAGTCCTGTGTACTACTGTGGAGGGCTGGAGCTGCTGGCACACGCCATCACTGACTGTCAGTAGTCTTGTCTGAGACTTCCCCCTCATCACCTTCCTCTGCATGTTAGCTCTCTCTCTCTCTCTCTCTCTCTCTCTCTCTCTCTCTCTCTCTCTCTCTCTCTCTCTCTCTCTCTCACACACCTCTCTCTCACTCTCTCTCTCATTCTCTCTCTCACACACCTCTCTCTCACTCCCTCTCTCTCTTTCATTCTCTCTCTCACACACCTCTCTCTCTCACTCTCACTCTCTCTCTCTCTCATTCTCTCTCTCACACACCTCTCTCTCTCACTCTCTCTCTCTCTCTCTCTCTCTCTCTCTCTCTCTCTCTCTCTCTCTGTCTCATTTTCGCTCACACACCTCTCTCTCCCTCTCTCTCTCAGTCACTCTCTCTCTCTTACACCTCTCTGTCCGTCCTATGGGCCAAATGGGGATGGGGGGGGTAAATGACATGGTGCATTTGTATTATAACTGGGATGTAACCCATGGAGTCACTGTCTAAAGAAAACCAAATGGTTGTTATAGTGATAGTGGTCAATTTGTAGTGGTGAGTCATGTGTAGAGTCATGTGTAGAGGTGAGACATGTGCCCGTGGCTGTATTGATTTTTCTTCACAGTTAATTTTCTCATCACACATGAACTCCCAATAATGACCACACATGCATGTACTTTAGCTAGTGTAACCAGCAGGGGTCAAACTCAGGTCTCCATCATGCTAAACACATACATCATCCATCCACATTAGACCAAGAGGACAGCCTCTTCTTTCGAGGGTGATATTTGGGGTTACCGGTACGCTAGTGTATTCATAGCTAGAGTATACTAACTCTTCTAGCTAGTGTATAGGAGCTCTACTGTAGCTGTGTACACTATCTAGTGTTGGACTTCTAAATGTAAGCTTTTAGGGCATATATATAGGGCAACATATTCCTATGACAATCTTACAATTGTATAACAATCACCAGGAATAGAGCAGAAAATCAGGCGGGTTTGGACGTCCTCTTACAGTGTGTCAGATAATCTACTGCTTATCTCACAATGTCATTCTGTGAAAGGGCACACCTTACATAACAACCAGTTGAGCATCTCAGAGGAGAGTGGAGAGAGAGAGAAGGCAGGGCTGACATTACACTGTGGCTCTTCTTTCTTTCTCTCTCTCTCTCTCTCTCTCTCTCTCTCTCTCTCTCTCTCTCTCTCTCTCTCCCTCCCTCTCTTCCTCCCTCCCTCTCCCCCTCTCCCCCCCTCTCCCGCTCTCCTCCACAGTATCTCTATGCTAAGTTCCGTCTCCCAGTCATTAATGCGGGGAACAGCCCTGGCCCCCTTTGCTCTAGAACGGGTTGTACTGTATTTATTACGCTACCTCTCTCCCCCTCCCTGCCCTTGGCCACACAAGACAGACGTGGTGGCGTAGTGTTTCTAAGGCTGGTGGCAACGAGCTAGGTGGTGATGCATCGGTCTCAGTGAGGGAGGGGGGGGAAGTCCTCAACACTGACACTATCTGCTCTTCCCAACAGGTACTGGACAGACCCTGTTCAGACTAAACAATGGCTTCGCTATCATAAACACCAATGACACTGTGAGAAGGTAAGGAGACCACAGCGAGAGAGAGAGAGGGAGAGAGAGGCTCTGACCTCTAGCTGACTCAGCCTGACAGCGAGGGGCAGAACAGCTGTAGAACCACAGAGGATCTGCCCCAACTCTCAAAGTCACTCCTCTCTCTGTTAACGAAGTTAATGATCTCCCGAAACTGACATGTTGCATTGGGAGATTCGGACGAGTCTTTAATGATCTGAGCCCTGTGCGATTGTCCTATATACTATAGTGGGAGTTATGGAAGACAAGACACAAATCATGCCTCCCTAATGTGGAATTAGCTCTGGTATTATTACCCTTTAAGCCTTCCTCTATTGTGTTTCAGTGGCATGAAGGGTCGTTTTTCAAACCACTGCGGATAGTCAGGAAAGTGGTTCAGGTTTATAGCACAAGAAAAATGTGATAATAATCTTTTTCTTTTTCTTCATAGTTGTCTGATGCAGTGTTCGAGTGGGCCACACACACAAGAGCTGTGTGTATCTGTACTGAGACTCTGGAGGGTGATTTGCAATGGGAACGGTGTGTACATACTGTAGACTGTCTATCTGTCTGTCTCCCTGGTTCCTGAACATTATTATTACTTTAGTTTTTAGAACAGAAGTGGGATGAGATGACAAACGTCCTGAATGATCCCCTTGTCTAGTTATTATACAGCCTGTCATGGCTGAAGCCGCTGCTTAAGTATCTACTTGTCCTGGAGTCACACATCAACGTTCAGGAACGTTGTTACTAAGGAGCATAATTGCACCCTCTTTGTTCAGGCTGTGACAAATCAGTCATGCAGCAATGCACAGGGTTTTATTCTGCTGTGTCAAATTATGATTCCATTTGCATTTGAAGAGTTCAGTTCAGCAAAACAACTGATAATCCAAAATATATTTCAATAAAATTATTAATTCAACACAAAATAACCCTCTGTGGTTACTTGCTTCTGAATAGTCATATTTTTCAAGTTGTAATCAATTTTGAAGAATATTTTTTTAGGATATACTGTATGTAACATGCCCAACATTTATTGCAAATGGAGTTTTGGAATTCAACTATAGGCAATGTTCAAAATAGGCAGCCAAATAGTTCCCACTGCATGCAATACCTAATTATATTTGTATTTCTGTTTCACAACAGTGTCTCTGCAGCTCAATGTATATTCTTGTGCTTTCAGATGAGAACCAAAATATGTTGATGAGCTTCCCCGCCGTCCGACAGTCAATGATTGACTTATTAGCATCAGAAACGGTGTCCGTCAGGACAGAATGCCTGGAGCTACTGTGTTTGTACTCTCAGACGCTGCATGGAAAAGCTCTGGCCATTGACAACCTGAATTTGCACATGTAAGAGATCTCCATCTGTTATGTGTATATGAAGACCACCATCACACACACCCCCCTTAGTATTTCCCTACACTCTTTTAATATGTGAGCTATGAAATATGAAATATGCACACATTTCATTCCATACTCCTTCCCCTGGTGTGATACTGACTATTTAAATGTTGTCGATTAACATGTTAAATAGTTTTACTCTTACATCAAGACCTCACTGGGCCTGTTTTGGAGAGATATACTGTACCTTTTTCTAGTCATTAATCAAATTAAGCCTGTGAAAACATGTGAAAATTACCAATCTCTCTCTCTCTCTCTCTCTCTCTCTCTGCCATACAGGTTGGTGGTGAACCTGATGACGTGCATAACCAAACACAAGCATCCGGAGACCACAGCGTTGTCTGTCTTAGAGAACCTGGCCATGGAAAACAAGTATATATCGTAGATATAGGCAGCATAGAGCTTCTCCCAGCTAAATGATGGATGTTATCACTTAACAGAAAAATACATGATCTGTGTTCTGTATTCTGAACGTCACCCACTGAGCCTGAGAGCATTTAACTGGCCATACATCATATCCATATCAGGGGAGGCTGCTTGGAGGTAGGCTCAGAGGAGGGCTCATTGTAATGCATGGAGTGAGGGATAATACCCATGCATTACAATGAGCCCATCTAAAGATTCCTGCCTCATATTAAAAACCATTCAGTTCAAGAGCTAAAGGCTGCAGGAGATTGCGTGAACGAAAAAAATAAAATCCAAAAACGTTCTTCATCATGACGACTTCCAGTTGTCACCGGCCTGAGCTAGATTACTCTTCCTGCTTCAACTGGTGGATTGATGATTCATTTTCCTAGTCCAAATGTATCGATTGTAAGTCGCTTTGGAATAAGGAGTCTGCTAAATGCCAAAAATGTCAATGTAAACAAATGGGTGACACCAAGGGCCGTAGTCTTAAGTGTTTCTAAAGACGTTTTTCGAACATTACAGTAGCATTGACTAAGACGGAGACTACAGTATGATTGACTTTTATCAAGTTATTTAGTGCTGTTTGGCATGGCATATTAATGCAACAACTGAGCCTATCTAGATATCTAGATTTGAGAATATCTATATCATGTTGAATTGTTTGGTTTTTCATGTGTTCATGCCAGCCTGCTCTGTTACAGGTTCTGCATGCATTTAAGGGACACGTTTACAGTATCTATTGGTTCCCCCTTCACAAGTCTGCTGGTAAGATATGTGTGTAGGTTAGTCACATGTTGTCAAATGCCATGTCTGCCTCTGCTTGGTCTAGTATTGTTAAGAGCATTTCCATTCATCTCTGTGTGCGTGATTTTCCTTTTGCAGAGAAATCTCGCCTCAGCCGACCAACAGGTACTTCCGTCATTGATATCAGCTGTCGGTTGTATGGCCAAGGATGACATCATATGTAGAGAGATGGCCAACCGGAAGGAATGTTGGGATGCTTTTCACATTGCCATGGTGACTATGATTAAGACTATATGATGAGTACTTACTGTATATCACACAATTTTTTGCTTTTTGATAAGACATTTCAACATCAGGAATGAATAGAATCAGAATCAGAATCTGCATCAGAATTGCTTTTATTACATCAATGTACGGAATCTACGGATACAAAGAGTACAATTCTTGGGTCAATAATAGAATAGATATTTATTTTTTATTTTTATATATTTGTTTATTGATCATTTTCCATAACATAAAATAGTGGGTCATACAAATGCATGAGCAGCCAGAGAGGTAATCAAATGATACAGCGTCCATATATACCCACAGACGCATACAACAACAACAACAAAAAAGGACATAAAAAATAAATGAAGTAAAATAAAGTAAAAGAGAAAAAAGAGAAACCACACATCACATAGCTTGGATGTCCAGATATTCAAATAAATTGTCTGTATACCCTAATACAAATAAGCAGTAGCCTAATGTATAGTGGTCAAGAGTCAGAAATATATGGGGCCCGTATATATAGAATAGCAATTCTAGCGTCAATATTAGAATACGTGCTAGCAGCAGAATGCAAATCAACATTCTTAATGTAAATAACATAACGGAAAGTTCAGGATCAAGTCATATCAGGTTGTGCAAAAATGCTGTGCAGGTGTAGAATGATGTCAAAATAGATCATATATCTTCTTATTAGCTTCTCAGGACTGAGGATCAGCTTTCTAGAAAGTCAAACTACAATTTGCCTTTTTTTGATTACAAACATTTGGAGAAGAAGAAGAAGAGAAGCCTTCAGAAACAGTCAAACGACAATTTGACTTGATAACAAACATTTGGAGAAGAAGAAGAAGAAAAAAAGGAATAGGCCTACTGTGACCTCAAACAGAGATGGCGTCCTTCTTGGATCACCCAGAGTGCTCTATTTGCCTCAGTGTGTTCAGGGATCCTGTGACCACCCCATGCGGCCACAGCTTCTGCCTGGCCTGCATCGAGACATGCTGGCGGAGCGGTGCAACCTTCTGTCCCATGTGCAGGACCACATACAGGCTCCGCCCCCCCCCTGTGCGTCACCTACGCGTTAAGGGACGTGGTTGAGAGCTGCTGGCGATTCCAGCAGGGCGGTGGTGCTGCCGTCAACCCTGCTGTGGAGGAGCAGTTGGTGGTTGTCCAGGGCAACGCTCCGGATATACGTCCAAGAGTACCCAGCAGAGCTCTAGGATTTGAAGAAGTCAGAGTGACCCTCGACCTCAGGACCGCCCACCCCTCGCTCATCGCCTTCGGGCAGGGCAGGCTCTCCCTGCGGGTGAACCAGAGCAAGCGCGGCCAGTGGTTCGCCCCCAGCCCGTACTGCTTCACCAGGGTCCCGTGTGTCCTGGCCAGTGCCCCCCTCACCTCCTGCTCCTTCTGGACGGTGCGGGTGGAGGTGGGGGCCGGCCGGTCCTGGTTCCTAGGTGTGGCCTTGCAGTCGGCCATGGACCAGCCAGACACCACCACCCTCCTCCCCGACTCGGGCTTCTGCTGGGTCACCGCCTCCAAAACAACCACCTGCTCCCTCGACCCCCTCCCTACCACCCTGACCAAGGCCTGCCTCCCTGCCCTCATCCCCCACCTCACTGCCCTCTTCAATCAGTCACTATCCCAAGGCCACGTTCCCTCAAGCTACAAACTTGCCGCTGTCACCCCCATTCTCAAAAAGCCCACTCTTGACCCAGCCAATCTCTCCAACTACCGCCCCATCTCCAACCTACCATTCCTTTCCAAAACCCTAGAGCGCGCTGTCGCTGCCCAACTTCACTCCCACCTCCAATCCAACAAACTGTATGAACCCCTTCAATCTGGCTTCCGCCCACATCACAGCACTGAAACAGCCCTGGTCAAAGTAATCAACGATCTCCTCACCTCTGCAGACTCAGGTGCCCTCAACATCCTAGTTCTACTAGACCTGAGCGCAGCCTCCGACACAGTGTCCCACTCCATCCTCCTTCAAAGGCTGCGCCAACTGGGTGTTGAGGGCACCGCCCTGGACTGGCTCACCTCCTACCTCACCAACAGACAACAGTTCATCTCCCTCTCCGGTCACACCTCCTCCTCCTCCTCTGTCACACAGGGGGTCCCACAAGGCTCAGTCCTCGGCCCCCTGCTCTTCCTCTGCTACACACTCCCCCTCGGTCACATCATCCGCCAATTCAACCTGGACTTCCACTGCTACGCCGACGACACCCAGATTTACATCACCACAAACTCCACCCAGACCCCACCCCTCACTCACATCGAAAACTGCATTTCAGCAATAAAAACCTGGCTCACACACAACTTCCTCAAACTCAACAATGAAAAGACCGAAGTCATCCTCATCGGCACCAAAACCATCCTCAATAAAACCGGACCCATCACACTCACCATTGACGACACTACCATCACCCCCTCCCCCCTGGCTCGCAACCTCGGCTTCATTCTGGACCCCACCCTCTCATTCGATCCCCATGTCAGTTCTATTGTCAAGACATCCTACTTCCACCTCCGAAACATTGCAAAAATCAGACACTGCCTCTCCCCCCCCGCTGCTGAATCCCTCATCCACGCCTTCCATCTCCTCCCACCTTGACTACTGCAACTCCCTACTCACCGGCATCACCTCCCGCTCCCTCCATAGACTCCAGATGGTCCAAAACTCTGCTGCACGCCTCCTCTCAAACACCCGCTCCCGTGACCACATCACTCCTGTCCTCCACTCTCTCCACTGGCTCCCCATCAAAGAACGTATACAATTCAAAGTCCTCATCCTCACATACAAAGCCCTCCATAGCCTGGCCCCCCCTTACCTGACTGACCTCCTTCTCCCCCACCGCCCTACCCGTACCCTCCGATCCTCATCCATTGTTCCCCTCACTGTCCCACCCTCAAAACTCAAAGGCTTCGGTCACCGTGCCTTTTCACGAGCTGCACCCCGCCTCTGGAACTCTCTCCCTCAACCACTCAGAGACTCACCCTCACTCCTCACTTTTAAATCCCACCTCAAAACCTACCTGTTCTCCCATGCCTACCCCTAGCCATCACCCCCATCCCGGCTCCCCCCCGCCCCGCGACACGCATACAACCTCCCCTACCCCTACCCATTTCCCCTAACCCTCCCACCCCCCTGATATGCATACAGCCTCCCCTACCCCTAACCACCTCCCCCCCCCCCCTACCACCCCCCCCCCCGTTCGCTGATTCTGTGTTCCATGTGTCCATGTTGCTTGTTGTTTTTGTGTTTTCCGTATCTCCTATATTGTCAGCGTCTTTGAGCCTCGGAAAAGCGCTATATAAATGTAAGGAATTATTATTATTATTATTAGCTCTGCGCTCGCAGTGGACGTCCTTGTGGCCTTGTGCTTAACAATAATCCGCACTGGATCGTCGTGTCCTTTGACACTCAGAAGAGGAGTGTTTGTTTCTTCAGAGGCTCGACTCTCCTCTACGAGTACACGAATGTTCGTCCGAGGGGACGGCTGTTCCCGGTGTTTTGCCCAGACCTCGGAGACGGCGATGGCAAAGCAGTCATGGTGGTCATGGAGCCCTGACAGGGTTGCCACGCTACCTGGAAAACAGGGAAAACATGGAAATGATTGAGCCCTGTTCCATACCTGGAAAAGGCATGGAAACTGAGCAAAATTGAAAATTAACATGGAATCTTGTGTTGTCCTGGAAAATGTTATAGGCTTTCTAAAACATTTAATAATTTAAGTAGTTGGCGTGGAACTGTCTGGCTGTTCTAAATGTGGCTTTATCAATGTTGGTTGGCAAGCACATGGTTCATTGTTGCCAATAGCGCTGTAGCTCTAATACTTCCTGATATCCGCGAGTGGGGGGCGCAAGTTAAAACGGTCATATCTCAGCGTAGGAACGTTGGATTTACTCAGGAAGTGGTAGAAGTTTGACTGGCGGTCAATGCAAATGTGTGATCTTTGCTACTTTAATAGATGATTCATTTGCCAAGTGATCAGTATTTAGCCTGTATGGTATATATAGTATATGTATGTGTGTGTATATATTTATGTGAAGATGTTATAGCTAGCTAGCTACGATTTATTATCAAAATAATGAACAGCAAGCTAGATCCAAAACTAGGGCCGGTGGCGTAGGGCAAGTGTCACATTGGACAGACTACCAAAACAGAAAAATAAAGTATCTTAACTACAGCAAGTGATAGATGTCAGAAATACATTATCTGGAGATTCAATAAGGTAGTTGTATATGTCAGGATATGGGTTAGGGTTACACATCTCAGGCCGTCGGGTCGTTCAGCCACATAGAGGCAGACTGAAAGGACACACATTGTCTTGGCAAACTCAACAAGAAACCAAATACAGTGCCATTCCTTCACAAACAAGGAAAAAGAGCCCAATTTCTCCTCCCTAGAGAAACTCAGCCATCCCAACATGGGTTTGACCAGACAGCAATTATCTTTCTCCTTTTATTTTGGACTTAATTTAGTCTCTTTTTCATCAGAATTACAAGTAGTAGCAGTAGTAGTAGGTGAAAAACCTTTGAAAAGGTATAAACACAAAAATAAGCGGCTAAGAAACAATATGAAGGAATTTACAATGCAATAAAACATTTTTACAAGTAATTAAATAGTTTTCCCAAAATTATGTACCGCCCCTTTAACTTCACCATGAACTGAACTTGATATCAAACACCCAACAGCACACATCCAAGTCATCTCACCGTCAGCCACTCTGGTCTCTGCAAACAGTTGGTTGAGCACAGCACTGCAATAGGCAAATGTTCCTACCACAGTGTGTTTGTTGAACTGAGTCCTCAACTGTGGGACTGCAGACTAAAGGGAGTGGTGATTGTTCAGGTGAGCTGCTGGGTGATTTGTGAATTGATTTCAGCTGTGCAGGCCATGACTGTCATCTCATGTTTCTCCTCTGGGGGGGAATGGGAGCCAAACCCATGTTGGGATGGCTGAGTTTCTCTAGGGAGGAGAAATTGGGCTCTTTTTCCTTGTTTGTGAAGGAATGGCACTGTATTTGGTTTCTTGTTGAGTTTGCCAAGACACCTCCCACTCGATCTTTCCATGGATTACCGGGAAGATCGCCGACTGTAGGCAAACTGTAAGGGCACTGGGTCTTTGGAGTTGTGGTTCTGCCAAGGTTTATTTCTGCTCTCTATACTCTATACTTTTTAAATAAAGATTTCATTTGTTTTATTTGATCCTGATTGTTCTATGTCTGTATATAATGGGGCGGCTGTGGTGCAGGAGGTAGAGCTGCCGTCTAATGATCACAAGGTTGGCAGATCTGCGGTTCGAGCCCCGGCTGGCCACATGTCGAAGTGTCCTTGGGCAAGACACTGAACCCCAAATTGCTCCCAGTGAGCGGGCTGGCACCTTGTATGGTAGCTTGCCGCCATTGGTGTGTGAATGTGTGTGTGAATGAGAGGCCGTTGTAAAGCGCTTTGGATAAAGGCGCTATATAAGTGCAGTCCATTTATCATTTTTATCTATGATATAAAGATATTTTTCCCAAAGGGTATATTACTGTGTGTGTTCAGTGTTGTTGCTCAGCGTAGGCTGCTGTGGTTCTGTGCAGGAGCGGTGCGGTCGCCGTGGATACAGAGAGATCCTCTATCCTCTGCTGGGCTTGATGATCCACCTCTCCTCTCCTCCCTCTCCAGCCATCCAGGTAAGACCATCTCTCCTGTATAGCCATCCAGGTAAGACCATCTCTCCTGTATAGCCATCCAGGTAAGACCATCACTCCTGTAGAGCCATCCAGGTCATGGAGTTGGGTGTTGTTCCTAGAGACTGGCCGTGGGTCAGTTTTGCATGGATGGGGATGGGGATGGGGATAGACATGCCAGCATGTACCAAATCGACGTAGCACCTAACCCTAACCCTAGTTTTCCCACATGTACCGTATTCCCACATGTACCGTAACATATATATATATATATATAAATATATATATATATATATATAATATAATCTAATCTGGGAACCCAGAAGCAGACTAGGGAGGGTGAGTTGTGCTGCCTGGGGACAGCTCCTGCTCCAGGTAAGGGTTCTGTTGGAGCTTCTGCTCCAGGTGAGGGTTGGGTTGGGGGTGATTGACGAGGCTTGGCCCATCCATTAGAGTAATAAATGAAGTTGAATTGAGAAGCCAGGACAAAAAGACCCACAGAGAGAGCTTGTGTTTCAGTCTGAGCTGGAGGTGTCATCACTCCTAGTGTTATGTTGTAACCCCAAGTGGCCAGGGGTCCGTTAGGTTACTCTGTGTGTTTTATGTAGTCTATAGTTTTTTTGTATGTGGGCAGTTCTGTGTTGGTAGTCAATGTAATGTAATGTATTTGTATGGAAATGTATGGAAATGTGTTTGTTGTAAGTCGCTTTGGATAAAGGTGTCTGCTAAATGCCCAAAAATGTAATGTAATGTCAGAGCCCTGCCCTAGCCTAACTTGTCAGTCTTTAGGCCAGAGGTGGCAGTGTAGAAAAAAAAACACCTTGGAAGAGGCCATGCTAGAACACACATGGTGGCCAAATTGTTTGTAGCTGGCAACTTTTCATTGTTTTAGACCCAGTGGAGTATCTATGTAGCAAGTCGATTCTTAAGCTACCTTGCTAAAAGTTAGCCTATGCAGTGAACAGGCATCATAGAAGGCAGCCACAGTTTTGTGGAAGACCCTTTTCTTTGGACATTTAACACAAATGACTCCATTTGAATTGACCCAAACCGCCTCTGATCCGGTAAGATCAATCCATTTTCTTGTTTTTTTGTTAGAACTAGTGCTTTTGGGAAATATTAGACTTATGGACTTTGTGTTGAACATTTAGACTTTTCATTTTTGATTTGAAACTTTTAATTCATCAGCAAAGGGAGCCTTTTGAATCCCTTTTCAGTTTTACATCAAAAGCTTGGTTAGTAATCCTTTCATGCAGTTTCATTCTATTTCCTCAGTTGTGATTTTGTGAATTGATATTAGACTCCCCCCCATGGTTTTAACCAACGGTTATAATGTACTGTAGTGAAAATGAAGATTTTAGTCACCTTTATTTCCAGGAGCATGCTGTTCCCATCATCTGTGTGTGTCTGGACCTGTTGAGAGACACTGACGGAGGCATCGTCACAGTGAGTAGACAATACCCAGCACAGTAGGACTACAATACCCAGCACAGTAGGACTACAATACCCAGCACAGTAGGACTACAATACCCAGCACAGTAGGACTACAATACCCAGCACAGTAGGACTACAATACCCAGCACAGTAGGGCTACAATACCCAGCACAGTAGGACTACAATACCCAGCACAGTAGGACTACAATACCCAGCACAGTAGCACTACAATACCCAGCACAGTAGGACTACAATACCCAGCACAGTAGGGCTACAATACCCAGCACAGTAGCACTACAATACCCAGCACAGTAGGGCTACAATACCCAGCACAGTAGGACTACAATACCCAGCACAGTAGGACTACAATACCCAGCACAGTAGGACTACAATACCCAGCACAGTAGGACTACAATACCCAGCACAGTAGCACTACAATACCCAGCACAGTAGGACTACAATACACAGCACAATAGGGCTACAATACCCAGCACAGTAGCACTACAATACCCAGCACAGTAGGACTACAATACCCAGCACAGTAGGACTACAATACCCAGCACAGTAGGGCTACAATACCCAGCACAGTAGGACTACAATACCCAGCACAGTAGGACTACAATACCCAGCACAGTAGCACTACAATACCCAGCACAGTAGGACTACAATACCCAGCACAGTAGGGCTACAATACCCAGCACAGTAGCACTACAATACCCAGCACAGTAGGGCTACAATACCCAGCACAGTAGGACTACAATACCCAGCACAGTAGGACTACAATACCCAGCACAGTAGGACTACAATACCCAGCACAGTAGGACTACAATACCCAGCACAGTAGCACTACAATACCCAGCACAGTAGGACTACAATACACAGCACAATAGGGCTACAATACCCAGCACAGTAGCACTACAATACCCAGCACAGTAGGACTACAATACCCAGCAGAGTAGGACTACAATACCCAGCACAATAGGACTACAATACCCAGCACAGTAGGACTACAATGCCCAGCACAGTAGGACTACAATACCCAGCACAGTAGGGCTACAATACCCAGCACAGTAGGACTACAATACCCAGCACAGTAGGACTACAATACCCAGCACAGTAGGACTACAATACCCAGCACAGTAGCACTACAATACCCAGCACATTCCGTAGAGAGTCCTTCCCTGTGTCGTTATGGTGACTGTTACGTTCTTGTTCACTAGGGATAAAGAAGTAACAAATTACCGTTGGTATGGGTAAAAATGTAAGATATTTTATTGCCCATGACAGTTTTTAAATCTTATAGTAATGAACATAAAAACAGAATTAGAAATAACAACAAATGCCTCCTATTAATCATAAACAAAATAAGTCACAACGAACCATCCACCAAGGATGGTTTTTCTTCAATCATATAAAAGAGTCATAAAGTATAAACGGTGACTATTAAAGCACAAAATAAACACTAAACAAGTATCAATTAATTCACTAAATAAGGTCTCTACAATATCACTAAACAAAGAAACAACTAACAAAAGAAACAACTAACAAATGAAACCACCAGCATGGCACAACACAAAACAGTGGGATTAGGACTCATCTCTCCTGTTTTGAATTTAAAGAGACACACACAAACACACACAGACACAGACAACCAGAACAGGCACTACTACAGACACAAACATATAGACAGACAACCACAGTGACAGAAGCAGTTGTTATCGTCCATGTTGATGGCTGCTTGGGTAGTTTCACTCTATATGATGATCAGCTCAGGGACCTCTTTCTTTCCTTCTCTACCCTCTAAGCCTCTGTCTCTCCCTCTCTGGTCCTCAGAGAGCTACAGGTGTGCTGAGTACAGTCCTCCCACAGTCTGGTGCTGCTACTCAGCATGCTGTGGAGGGAGGAGTGGTGAAGGGCATGCGCAAGCTGCTGAAGGTAATTCCGAGCATCAGCTATTCTCTCTCTCTCTCTCACACTCTACTGTACTGTATGTAACATATCCTATGCATGACGGTGGTGCGACGAATGTGAAACGTCGTTATTCATTCTGTCAATGTTTTATTTCCTTGTTTTGTATCTCTCATGAGAACACCTTGTCTGTCATGTACCGTAGTTATTATTCAAGAAACTTCCTGTTGTGTTCTATAAGGGATCGGGTCCGAGCACGACTAGATATGCCATCAAGACCCTGACGGTCTGCACGGCGGCCAGCCACACTGCACAAGAGGAACTGGTCAAATGTGATAAAAGTGAGATATGATGGGATTTGTTATTGCTTATAGACTTAAATTCTTTAGTTCAATCAGATAATGTATATGAGAGAGGTGTGTGTGTGTGTGTGTGTGTATGCGTGTGTGTGTGTGTGTGTGTGTGTGTGCGTGTGTGTGTATACGTGTGTGTGTGTGTGTGTATGCGTGTGTGTGTGTGTGTGTGTGTGCGTGTGTGTGTGTGTGCGTGTGTGTGTATGCGTGTGTGTGTGTGTGTGTGTATGCGTGTGTGTGTGTGTATGTATGTGTGTGTGTGTGCGTGTGTGTATGCGTGTGTGTGTGTGTGTGTGTGTATGCATGTGTGTGTCTGTGTGTGTGTGTGTGTGTGTGTGTGTGGATGCGTGTGTGTGTGTGTGTGTGTGTGTGTGTGTGTGTGGATGCGTGTGTGCGTGTGTGTGCGTGTGTGTGTGCGTGTGTGTGTATGAATGCGTTCCTCAGGACTGTCCACCCTGCGGCGCGTCCTGTCGTCCAGTGATGACGAGGTGGTGCTGGGTAACGCAGCCCTGTGTCTGGGCCACTGTCTGGGGGTGAAGGGAGCAGCCAGCAGCCTCCTGGGAACAGACACGGTCCTGCTGCTCCTCCGCCATGCTGCAGGGGGCGCCACCAGGGCCGCCGTCCAGAAGAACGCTGCCATCGCCCTGGGGAGGCTGTGTAGAGCAGAGCCCAGGTACCCTCATCCTCCCTCAGGCCACTACACTATATTACACAGTCCCTACCCCTACCCATGGCCTAGACCAGTGTTTCTCAACCCTCTCCTCGGGGCGCCCCAGCCGCACCACATATTTGATCTGTTCCACCACCAGCACACCTGATTCAACTAATTATGGTTTGTACTTGATTAGTTGAATCAGGTGAGCTGGTGGTGGAACAGATCAAATATGTTGAGTGGCTGGGGCGTCCCGAGGAGAGGGTTGAGAAACACTGGCCCACTTGTGTAGATCGGGGAGATTGTGTATGGGTAAAAGCAAGATGGTGAAACTTTCACCATGCCTATCAGAGGGGCAAGGTGGAATCATTACCGTACACCTATCCAATATTTTATTTGTTCTTCTTCACTGACCCCTGATGGAGTTCAAAGTTCTGGGTTGGTGTAAGTATGGGCGCAAAGGGAGTTCCAACCAGGTTTCTCCCGCCCACTTCTTCCTCTTAAGTCCATGAGGTTGCCCTCGTTCAAGGGTCTTAATAACATGGTTAAATAAATGAAGTGAGAGTGAAAGAGTGCACACTTTGTGGAAAAGGGTAGAGAATAGGAATCCGACATGTAGTTTCTGTCCTGTTACTGTCCCACCATGACACATAGCAGTGCCAGGGGAGGGAACTATACTGTGTCTCTGTGTCTTTGTCAGTAATACCCACCACCACATCACAGCCACAGGAGACCACTAGGTTCACCCAGATAGATGGTCAATAAATGTGCTTACTGATATAGTGCCTTATTCCAAAGTGCTTTACAATGGCCTCTCATTCACTCATTCACACACACATTCACACACCAATGGTGGCAAGCTACTATGCAAGGCGCCGGCCCGGCCCGCTCATTGGGAGCAATTTGGGGTTCAGTGTCTTGCCCGAGGACACCTCGACATGTGGACAGGAGGAGCCGGGGATTGAACCGCTGACCTTGCGATCATTCGATGCCCCGCTCTACCTCCTGAGCCCCAGCTGGGGGATGTTAACCACAGAGGAATAGGATGGTTACATTGTAATGTTTGCTTACATGACTGTCTCTGTTTGATCTCCATCAGGCATATGACCAAACTCAGAGAACTGCACGGAATGGAGGTCCTCCACTCCTGTATGAAACTCATCACATGACTACCTAACCCCGCCCCCCCAAGACGCTTCTAACTAGCTCTTTTGAAGTCTGAAGTCTGTTCTTTCTGCAGCAACATTTCATATTCACGTGTTTTTCCTGTGTATTACGACGACGTTGCCCAAGGAGGTTAAAACCTCTAGACAGTTGTAATGTAATTTTGCCGAAATTAAACATCTGGTGAATTAACATTTTTATCAGCCTCCCATCTGGGAACCTAATATGTAAAGTGGTAGTTCTTAAAGGTCTTTAAGAACGTGAGACTTGGAGCAGACTAATAAAAATCTATAATTAATTTAAATGAGATTCTGCCTCTATTTGGTTATCAACAAGGTCAAAAACATTAGCTATCAGTACAAACACTGTACAACACTGTTTGTATAATTAATGTCATTAATGAGTACTAATATATTAACAGGCTGTGCAGGGTGTTGCCTAAGGTTTAACCATATTTTTGTGGTGAATGAACAAACTTACAAATGCAGTGTATTTGTCTTTATCTAAGTATTTATCTATGAATGTATATCAGTGGAACAGATCTCTTCAGGTTACACCTTAACTACTCCTCCTGAGACATCTACAACCCCCCATCACTGCGTCTCCTGAGACACCCGCTTTTCCCCTTTACAGTGTCTCCTAAGATGTCTACTTCCCTTCCTTGTACTGTTTCTCCTGTGTAAAAAAAAACAAAAAACGTTCTTTCTTCTTCTATCACAACGACTGCCAATGGCCCCTGGCCTGAGCTAGATTACTCTTCCTGCTACGACTGGTGAACTGATGATTCACTTGTTTAGTCAAATGTATTGATTGTAAGTCGCTTTGGAATAAGGCGTCTGCTAAATGCCAAAAATGTAAATGTAAATGAACAGTGCACTGTTCCACTCATATACATTCCTAGACCATCATCAACCAGGCATCATGTTTGGGTGACTTCATTGGTTCTATACTGTTTATAACCTAAACATAATCAAACTGACTGTGGTTGTTGTCATCGTACCACACAGAGATATACTTGGTGTGGCCAACTGAACAGCAAAATACTATACCTAGAAAGAGGTAATCTTATCAATTCAATTCAAACAACGTTATTAGTCCTAGGGGCACATCGTTTAGAGCAGCATGTTCATAGAAAAACAAATGTCTCACCACATACCATCATCAACAACAACAACAACAACAACAACAACAACAACAACAACAACGCGTTGTGCTCCAGGAGCTAAGAAAGATCATTGGATCATTGGGTATATAGTCATGGATGAAGGGAATCGCTGGAAGCCTCAAGCTTGACATTGATTAGAGGATTAACATATTGCCTGTGTTCTGTGTTTGGTGGATATGGATTAGGATGATGTACTCATGTACTGGCACAGGGTTACACTGCCTGGGGAGGCCGCCTTCTCTAATGGATCATTACACTAAACGCTGCTTCATTAACCGTCTGGAACTTGACAGTCATGCTAAGCATGCATATGTATGAGATTAATCAGATGCGCAGTCAATATTCGCCTTATTCACCGCAGAAGTACTTAACATGCCCTTTGTTTCACCGTCGGAGCTGCAAGGAATTCTGTAAACATGACTGTCTCTAGTATAATACCGTCTTACGCACTGAGAAACAGAAGAAAGGGGATATAAGGGGAAGTCGATTTCAGTAATTTAGCAAGACATTAACCAGAGCAATGTAAAATAAGTACATTCACAAATCATAGACCCTCAAACATACAGTATACCAGTCAAAAGTTATACCAGTCAAAAGTTTGGAGACCTTCTCATTCAATGGTTTTCTTTATTTCTTTAAAAAATATTTTAGCTTTGATGACAGCTTTGCGCACTCTTGGCATTCTCTCAATCAGCTTGGTGTGTGTGTGTGTGTGTGTGTGTGTGTGTGTGTGTGTGTGTGTGTGTGTGTGTGTGTGTGTGTGTGTGTGTGTGTCAGTGGAAAAGGAAACTGTGAACACCGCCCAGCATTCTCTTCTCTAGAATACGTGGGAGAAAACCACAAAAAAAGCAAAAGGTGGCTACTTTGACGAATCTAAAAAACATATTCTGGTTTGCTTAACACTTTTTTGTTTACTACATAATTCCCTATGTGTTCTTTCATAGTTTTGATGTCTTCAGTATTATTCTACAATGTAGAAAAAAATATATAAAGAAAGAAAAACCATTGAATGAGAAGGTGTGTCCAAACTTTTGACTGGTACTGTAGATGCTGGCAGCTACTACAGTGCAAAAGACTTATGAATGTTGTAAGCTATGCGATGACTGAGGAGAGATGAGACTTGGAGCTTGCTCTTGTTTACCTGTGGCAGAAATCTAATCCGAGTATAAATGAACTGAACAGAGGATAGAGCTCTCAGTATGGGATCACACAGACCGTGGGGGTTTGTCTGTCTGCAAACTACTGATAACTTCTACTCAGCTGGATTAAAACACAAATATTTCAATCACTTTAAGAAAGCACAGTATATACCTGCTGTGTATACTAACTATCATTCTTCAAAATGATCAGCCATTTGTACTCCATACTATTTACTGTCATTCTTACAGGTATGTATGTATCTGCTTCTGCCTTCAGGCATAATTTATTTTGTCATTTGTAATGTGAGAATGTAAAGCAGTTACATTTTTTTATTCGTTTTTTTTTTTATCACACAGTGCGTGATAGTTATGGGCAGTTGTTATTCTGAGGTTATTTGAAAGCCAGCACATTGCCACTGCAGGCACACTTATTATATTATCTCTGTTATTGCTCAATACTGTCCATTGCTGATTATTATTGTAGCAATAGATTTGCTGACTTTTGAATTAGTGTATATCCCGATTTGGTTCTGAATTAAGTAGTTATAGTCATGGACAAAAAATCGGCACCCCTGCACTTCTGATAATGCACCAGTTCTCCCAGGAAATTGCTGCAATTACAAATGCTTTGGGATTCACATATTTATTTTGTTTGCATTGAAACAATACAAAAAAGCTGAGGAAAAAAAAGCCAAATCTGATATCATTCCACACAGAATTCAGGACCAAAAATGGACTGGACAAAATGATTGGAATTGGAATATTCCAAATTGTAATAAATAATTGTATTTCAAGCATGTATTGCTCCTTTAATTTGTATTTAAACTCACCTGTGGCAAATCAAGTTGCTGGCAATATAGAAATCACACTTGCAACCAACCAGTTAAAATGGAGAAAAGTTGACTCAACCTTTGTGTTGTGTGTCTGTGTGTACCACACTGAGCATGGAGAAAAGAAAGTAGAGCAAAGAATTGTCTGAGGATTTGAGAACCAACATTGTGGAAAAGTATGGACAATCTCAAGGCTACAAGTCCATTTCCAGAGATCTTAATGTTCCGGGGTCCACTGTGCGTAATGTCATCAAGAAGTTTACAGCCCATGACCCTCCCTGGACGTGAACGGAAGAGAGAAAAATAAATAGATCAACTTCCAAACAAATTCAAGTTGACTTGCAGACAACAAGGTACAACAGTGTCAGCTTGCATTATCTGTCGCCATCTGAATGTAATGGGTTGCTATGGTAGGAGACCCAGGAGGACCCCACTGCTGACACAGAGACATAAAAAAGCCAGACTGGAGTTTTACCAAAATGTACCTGGGGAAGCCAAAATCATTCTGGGAGAACGTCCTGTGGACAGATGAGACCATAGTAGAGCTTTTTGGTAAAGTACATCATTCTACTGTTTACAGAAAATGAAATGAGGCCTTCAAAGACAAGAACATGGTCCCTATAGTCAGACACGGTGGAGGTTCACAGATGTTTTGGGGTTGCTTTGCTGCTTCTGGCACCGGATGCCTTGACTGTATGCATGGCATCATGAAATCCGAAGACTACCAAAACATTTTGGGGCGCAATGTAGGGCCCAGTGTGGTGGGTCTCTGTCAGAGGTCATGGGTCTTCCAGCAGGATAATGACCCAAAGCACACTTCAAAAAGCACCCAGAAATGGTTTAAGACAAAGCGCTGGAGATTTTTGAAGTGGCCAGCAATGAGTCCAGATCTAAATCTCATAGAACACCTGTGGAGTGATCTCAAAAGATCTCAAAAGAGATTTCTGTTATTTTTTCCAACGGGTGTGCTACCAAATATCGCCAATAATTTCCTTGTGGATATCATATCAAATTTGGCATTTTTTCTCAGTTTTTTGTGTTGTTCCAATGCAAACAAAAGAAATAAACATTCAAAGCATTTGTAATTGCAAAATTTTTCTGGGAGAAGTGGTGCATTATCTGACAGAAGTGCAGGGGTGCCAATATTCTCGTCCATGACTGTACAAGGTGATGAATATTTCCTATTCTATAAATCTATGAATGAGTTTATTTATTAGTCAAGCATGCATTGTTTTGCAACACTTATATCACCAAGCTCATACGGTAGCTTATTATTTTCAGATCATAATGGATAAAACGCTATTGACTCAAATTATGTTTCTCAATAGTTCACGCTGAAAATGAAGACCACCAAGGTTATTTGCTGGTGCGAACAGCAGAAACACTAGCCACGTTAGAGACCAGGAGAGAGACAGTCGACTCTGCAGCGACAACAAGGCCACCACTTAAAGAGAACAACAGTATCATAGGTCGTGGCGGTGTCACAAGAACACCCACAGGGAAACAAGCTTTCCAGACTGGGGCTGTGAGGGCATCTCCAGGGACAGGTTTGTTCCACACGCCACAGCAGAGGAAAAAACACACTAACACAACAAACGTTCCGCCAACATTAGCCGTCGTTTCCAGCGACGGATCTGATTCGCTCCCGCCGACAGAGGACGCAGAGGATACATCAGTGATGACGAGGTCTCAGACTACCAATGATCCAAATCTCACGTTGATCTTTTACGAGGTGCCTGTTCTCTCCGCCACACTTGCTGAATCGGAGTCAACGATGGACGGCACCTTACCGCCTGAGGTTCATTTGTCCACAAGCCCAGAAGAGGAGGAGGAGGAGGCCTCTGTTTGGCTTCACGCTCTGCTTGATAACAGGAATCAACAAGTTACTGAGTCTATTAGTCTTGGGTCCACAACGCAAGAGCTGATGCTGAGAGCTCCCACGGCGGTATCTACCCCTCAACCTCGGGTAACTGATAACCTGGCGGGATCAACTGACACCGACAAGAAACGAGGTGGAAACAAGGATGGAAATGGGATTTTGGAATTGGAAAACAAAGATTATCTGTCTTTGATTGATGCAGAATCCATCTTGGGTGATGGAGAGGAGGTTTCCGTGACAACAGGGAGCATGCCAAACATGTGTTTGACCTGCCTGGGAGAGACAAGACCGATATCCATTGATACTTCTGCTGTTCTGGCTGTGTCATTAGATCCAGGCCACACAGGCGATCTTGAAAAAGAAGAGAGACAGGGAAATATGCCTGTCACTGTAAACTCAAGTCGTTACACGGCCTCACTAGAAAGCTCATTTGAAACAACAACAACAACAGAGGCAAAGGGGATGGAAGTATTATCAATTGATGATTTAAAAATGTCAAATACAAGCACGGTAGATTTCAGTGTAAATGTGGATCTGGATGGATTGGATCACGACTTGATGTCTCTCCTCTCTCCCTCAGACCCTGAAATGAACCGTAGTAAAACCAGATTGAATGACTCCCGAACTGACATATTCCTTTCAAACTCACAAACTATTGGAGTTAACACAGACACAACCAAAATGATACCAGTCACTACAGGGGTGGGCAATACGATATTTTCCAGACTCACTGATCACAGTAAATGCTCTGTTAAAAGACATTTATCAACAACCAGAATGCCTTATAATTTTAAGGAGTCATTTCACACTGTATCAACCACATTGACAGATAGAGAACAAGAGATATCTGAGAAGATTATAGAGATCAGAGACCAGTCAAAACTGACATCTTTCAGTACGAATAAGAGAAATGACTCTCATATCCAACATCATTTCACTGTAAAACTCCAACACACATCAGCAAACATCCCAAATACATTTCTTAATAAACTCTCATTGGATGATACTGAAATGGAGAATAAGAACACAGTATTTAATTTGGAAGAGAAAGAGCTTGGGATTGGTGCTGATAGCAGTTTGGCAAATGACTACAACAGTGGATCAATGAGCGGGATACAGGATTCCTTTAAAACTCTCCTCACCAATGGCACTCAAATACCTCCATCAAACAGCACAGACCACATTGACAAATCCCCTTTGACTACGAGAACGCTATCGATCGAAACCGAAAGTGCAACAACAACAACAACAACAACAACAGCCTTCGGCACCAAGACACTGACCACGCCTGCTGCTGACCGAGTACCTTTGTGTCCGCCTCAGAGTCAGGGTGCGGAACCTTTGACGTCTGTATCGAGCCCCGTTGGCCATCGGCCAGCGAGTCCCGGCGTCCTACCCACTGAGCCCCGCTCCACTCTGCTGCCAGAAGCCTCCAGCACCCAGCATGCATCTGTATCGACAATAAGACGTCTGTCGGAACGGCAACACTCTGAGACTCTCGACGCCGTGAACCGTGTTAGACAGACTGTTTCTCCTGCTCCTTCCTCAAGGCCAGAAAATCCAATCGCTACACCACATGGTCAGTTGTCGACAACGACAAGGAAAGCTGTCGACTCATCGACGTCATTGATTTCCAAAACCACAAGGGGGGCATTACGTATTCATGTGTCCACATTGATAAGAACACTACAGTCATCTGTTGAAATGTCAACACAAAAAAGGCTTTTAGTGAGTAACAAAGCCCAGGTGAAGACCACTAGTGCACCTTTTGACAATAGCACAAAGAGCCATGTTAAAGCGGCATCTCTATCCGTCATGAAGCAGAATGTGGGTGATTTCAGAGAGTCAGTAATGCTGAAGCTGAGAGATAAAGGACAGGAAACTGACCTCACTCAGTCTCATGACTCTGCAGAAGAGGAGACCAAGAGAGAGGAGGAGGAGGAGGAGGCAGAGATCAGGAAAGAGGAGGAGACCAGAAGAGAGGAGGACACAGAGACAATGAAAGAGGAGGATGAGACCAAGAGGGAAGAGAAGAGGGTACAATCTAGGAGAGATGAGGAGGATGAGGATGAGGAGGAGGAGGAGGAGGAGGAGGAGGCAGAGACCAGGAGAGAGGAGGAGATAGAAACCAGGAGAGATAAGGAGAGGGAGGAGGAAGCAGAGACCCGGATAGATGAGATAGAAACCAGGAGAGATAAGGAGAGGGAGGAGGAAGCAGAGACCCGGATAGATGAGATAGAAACCAGGAGAGAAGAGGAGGGTGAGGAGGAGGAAGCAGAGACCAGGAGAGAGGAGATAGAAACCAGGAGAGAAGAGGAGGGTGAGGAGGAGGAAGCAGAGACCAGGAGAGAGGAGATAGAAACCAGGAGAGAAGAGGAGGGTGAGGAGGAGGAAGCAGAGACCAGGAGAGAGGAGGAGACAAAGACCAAGAGAGAAAAGGTGGAGACCATGAGAGAAAATGAGGAGACCAGAAGAGAGGTTTCAGATTTGAACAAACCAGAGACCAGTTCTCTACACATTGGACTAATGAACACCTCTGAAAGAGATGTAAAGCACACTTTACCAAACAACATGTCTTCATTCCCTGTTTTAATTCAACTGTTGGGAGTAACTGAACACAAATACATAAATCAGCCTGAAAATCTCTCTGAATCTCTGGAAGGCAGAAATACGTTGTTCTCAAGTCAACAAATCAACAATAAAACGTTGGTACAAACTCCCATAACTCAGAGCCAGAGACTCTCAACATTGGCATCTCTGTCCAAGGAACCACATGTTGAGTTCAAACCCGAACTCTCTTTCCATACATTCATGTCTACACGCTCTGCTACTGAGCCTATAGAACTACAGGATAGTACTCAGACTACAGACAAAACTACATTTACTGTGACTGCCTTACCAAGCACAGTTACAACCACTCCAAGTCCATTCAGTACGGTATCTGTAGCATTGTATGATAAACAAAACACACAGGGCTCCCATGTGGATACTAAAATAGATATATCAACACGTTCTATACTTAAGATTGCCGGGGATCGCCATTCCCTCACCACCGCCGTCCCCTCACCACCAGAAGTCAGTGGGCAGTCGACTCTTCAGCCTCATCTTGCAGTAAATACATCTACTTCAAACATATCCATAATGAACCACATTTCAGATCAAAAGCATTCCATTAGCAGTGCAATGTCAACACATAATATTCAGACCATTTCGGATGATAAACATATGGATCAACGCATCCGACCAACAACAATAAATAAAGATGTGGACCCACCCCAACACGACAGACCAACAACACCTATGTCTAACACCCCCGCAGAGGGTCTGGTAATGTCTGACATGACTGAGTCATTAAACGGGAGGAGCCCCCTTGTCCCCCCTCTACCTCAGCTACAAAATGACTCACGGAGCGGCCCCCCCACTGAGAAGGCCTCCCATCTGTCCTCCCTCCCAGGCAGTCGCACCGCAGACCAGATTCTATCTCTTCACCCAGGGCTATCCGCCACTGAGATTATACACTCATCCACAGCCGCCTCAAAGAAGCATTCAGGCGTCTCACAGGCTTCTGCTGATAACGAGCGGAGCTCTTCAGAACCTCTCATACAGCAGGAGAAGAGGAAGGAACAATCTGCACTTAGCACACCATCACTGCTGCCAGGGGAAAGTTCAGCTGAGGAGAGTCATATGAAACTGAATAGATCCCAACCTGAAAGTCATATGAACCTGACTAGATCCCAACCTGACAGTCATATGAACCTGACTAGATCACAACCTGACAGTCATATGAAACTGAATAGATCCCAACCTGAAAGTCATATGAACCTGACTAGATCCCAACCTGACAGTCATATGAACCTGACTAGATCACAACTTGACAGTCATATGAACCTGACTAGATCCCAACCTGACAGTCATATGAAGCCAACTACATCCCAACCTGAAAGTCATATGAACCTGACTAGATCCCAACCTGAAAGTCACATGAAGCCAACTACATCACAACCTGACAGTCATATGATCCTGACTACATCCCAACCTGACAGTCATATGAAGCCAACTACATCCCAACCTGACAGTCATATGAAGCCAACTACATCCCAAACTGAAAGCCATATGAACCTGACTAGATCCCAACCTGACAGTCATATGAACCTGACTAGATCCCAACCTGACAGTCATATGAACCTGACTAGATCCCAACCTGAAAGTCATATGAACCTGACTAGATCCCAACCTGACAGTCATATGAACGTGACTAGATCCCAACCTGACAGTCATATGAACCTGACTACATCCCAACCTGAAGGTCATATGAACCTGACTACATCCCAACCTGAAAGTCATATGAACCCGACTAGATCCCAACCTGAAAGTCGTATGAACCCGACTAGATCACAACCTGACAGTCATATGAACCTGACTACATCCCAACCTGAAAGTCGTATGAACCCGACTAGATCACAACCTGACAGTCATATGAACCTGACTACATCCCAACCTGAAAGTCATATGAACCCGACTATATCACAACCTGACAGTCATATGAACCTGACTAGATCCCAACCTGATAGTCATATGATCCTGACTAGATCCCAACCTGAAAGTCATATTAAGACAACTACATCCCAACCTGAAAGTCATTTGAAGCCAACTACATCCCAACCTGAAGGTCATATGAACCTGACTAGATCCCAACCTGAAAGTCATATGAACCTGACTAGATCCCAACTTGAAAGACATATGAACCTGACTAGATCCCAACTTGAAAGACATATGAACCTGACTACATCCCAACCTGACAGTCATATGAACCCAACTACATCCCAACCTGAAAGTCATATGAACCCAACTACATCCCAACCTGAAAGTCATATGAAGCCAACTAGATCCCAACCTGAAAGTCATATGAACATGACTAGATCCCAACCTGAAAGTCATATGAACCTGACCAGATCACAACCTGAAAGTCATATGAACCTGACTAGATCCCAACCTGAAAGTTATACGAACCTGACTAGATCCCAACCTGACAGTCATTTGAAGCCAACTACATCCCAACCTGAAAGTCATATGAACCTGACTAGATCCCAACCTGAAGGTCATATGAACCTGACTAGATCCCAACCTGAAGGTCATATGAACCTGACTAGATCCCAACCTGAAAGTCATATGAAGCCAACTACATCCCAACCTGACAGTCATATGAACCTGACTAGATCCCAACCTCAAAGTCATATGAAGCCAACTAGATCCCAACCTGAAAGTCATATGAACCTGACTAGATCCCAACCTGACAGTCATATGAACCTGACTAGATCCCAACCTGACAGTCATATGAACCTGACTAGATCCCAACCTGACAGTCATATGAACCTGACTAGATCCCAACCTGAAAGTCATATGAACCTGACTAGATCCCAACCTGACAGTCATATGAACCTGACTAGATCACAACCTGAAAGTAATATGAACCTGACTAGATCCCAACCTGACAGTCATATGAAGCCAACGACATCCCAACCTGTAAGTCATATGAAGTCAACTACATCCCAACCTGTAAGTCATATGAACCAGACTACATCCCAACCTGACAGTCATATGAACCTGACTAGATCCCAACCTGAAAGTCATATGAACCTGACTAGATCCCAACCTGAAAGTCATATGAACCTGACTAGATCCCAACCTGAAAGTCATATGAACCTGACTAGATCCCAACCTGACAGTCATATGAACCTGACTACATCCCAACCTGAAAGTCATATGAACCTGACTAGATCACAACCTGAAAGTCATATGAACCTGACTAGATCCCAACCTGACAGTCATATGAACCTGACTACATCCCAACCTGACAGTCATATGAACCTGACTACATCCCAACCTGAAAGTCATATGAACCTGACTAGATCACAACCTGACAGTCATATGAACCTGACTAGATCACCACCTGAAAGTCATATGAACCTGACTACATCACAACCTGTAAGTCATATGAACCTGACTAGATCCCAACCTGACAGTCATATGAACCTGACCAGATCACAACCTGAAAGTCATATGAAGCCAACTACATCCCAACCTGAAAGTCATATGAACCTGACCAGATCACAACCTGAAGGTCATATGAACCTGACTAGATCCCAACCTGACAGTCATATGAACCCGACTAGATCCCAACCTGAAGGTCATATGAACCTGACTACATCCCAACCTGACAGTCAAATGAACCTGACTAGATCTCAACCTGAAAGTCATATGAACCTGACCAGATCACAACCTGAAGGTCATATGAACCTGACTAGATCCCAACCTGAAAGTCATATGAACCTGACCAGATCACAACCTGAAGGTCATATGAACCTGACTAGATCCCAACCTGACAGTCATATGAACCCGACTAGATCCCAACCTGAAGGTCATATGAACCTGACTAGATCCCAACCTGACAGTCATATGAACCCGACTACATCCCAACCTGACAGTCATATGAACCTGACTAGATCCCAACCTGTAAGTCATATGAACCTGACTACATCCCAACCTGACAGTCATATGAACCTGACTAGATCCCAACCTGAAAGTCATATGAACCCGACCAGATCCCAACCTGAGGACAGGACATTGACCACAGAAACCACCCAGTTCACTGCCATACAGACCAGGGAGCACCCCCAGCCTATTGTAGTACAGACCCCCCACTTTGCTCAAGTACAGAGGCTACAGACCACTGATCTGACCGAGCATGCTCCAATGCAGGAGTCTTTTCGGAGGCCTATGGAGTCTTTGTCAAGGCCTGTGTCACAGTCTGAGTCGCAATCCTCCATGGCACAGCAGAGGAGAAGGTCCTCGTCGCCTGAACTCTTCCTCAGTGGGTAATTAAAACATCGTTTTTTGGGAATTCAACATAATCATTGAAAATCTATCATTGGATGATACTATCTTAACCAGAAAGAAAATGCCACCTCATGTGGAAGCTAATAGATAGCAAATCTTATGTTTTAATGACTGGGGTATTGTAAAGTCAGTACATTCAGTCAGATATGTACAGTATATTCTACATTAGTTTACAGGCATACTCTTGTGTGTTTCCAGCTTGGCTGTGATCACTGATGACGTGTGTGGCAGTGGGAACTACACAGCAGAGATGAGCCTGAACCTGGGGAGAGATGTTCTGCCTGGAGACCACGTCCCAGAGCTGGGGAACCTCCTCGTCCTCATCAACCTGAAGACCAACAGCAGCCAGGTCCTCCCTTGTCTCTTCTTCTTCTCTCTCATTTTACATTTAAATGTTTGGCATTTAGCAGACGCTTTATTCCAAAGCGACTTACAATCAATACATTTGAATATTAAGCAAGTGAATCATCAATCCACCAGTCGTAGCAGGAAGAGTAATCCAGCTCAGGCCCGGGGCCCTTGATAGAAGGAAAAACCTTCTTCTATGACCTTCTTCTAAACCATTTTTTTTTTGACACTGGAGAAACAGAGAAACAGTACAAGGGGGGCAATAGAAGTTTTTAGGGACACAGTAGAGGGGAAAAGCGGGTGTCTTCAGGAGACGCAGGGCTGAGGGGCAGAAGATGTCTCAGGAGGAGCAGTTAAGGTGTAACCTGAAGAGATGGGTCTTCAGTCTCTCCTCTCCTTCCTATCGTACATCCCTTCTGTGGAAAGTTTGCCTCATTTGTGGGATGATGTTTCACAGCATGTGTCAGTCAAAACAATAGTAATGTGTGTGTGTGTGTGTGTGTATGTATAATTCAACCTAATCATAACACAGGTGAACCTGGAGATCACAACCTGCTGTCTATCGCCCTCTGCCGAGCCTGATGTGGTCAACGCTACCTGCTGTGTGTTTTTTAGGTAGGTCCAAACTGTGTTACCCCGCTGAGTTTAAGCCAAGGCGTTAGACCCCTCACTAAGCCAGATGATGTCAACATCACTTTGCTGTTTGTTCTTAAGGTGGGTTTCACACATCGCTGAACCAGGGTTATATGCACACTGCAACTGTGTTAGACCATCAAGCTAAAGCTTAGGCATGAGCCTGGGAAGCTAACATGAGTCTTCGGGTCTCAGGCACGGTTACCCATCGCACTAGGTAATGTAAGAGCTGTACATACCAAGTAATAGCCCTACCTAGCACAATATGAAAAAACGATCAATGCTTTCAGAAACACTGATCAAGTCAATTGTGTTCGGGTGCAATCCCATTGATCCAGCATGATGCAGGATATCAGGTGTCTTATTGTGAGAATTCAACATATCTAGGAGGAGTAAATAGGAAGCTACAGGTTGCTGACAGTTTCTTATCTATGGGAGTCTCAACTCTGAGATAGAAAGCGAAATAAATGTCCCCACATTTAGACAGCACAGAGCCAGAAAATAGCACGCACACAACTCCTGAACCGGCAAACTTCTATTTAGCAGGAACGGTTGACAGGGGACAATAATGTCTTGTTGTTGCATTTCCTCCTCCAGGTAAATTATGTAATATGGGGAGGATAGTGAGCATTTCTGCTTGTTCCTCGAGCATTTTGAACTCTAACTCTAACTCTAACTAAGTTGCTAAATAGCCTCTCCAAGGATCAGTTTTTGATGTCTGATAAAACCCTGGGCTAGTGCTGAGTTGGATAACTATTTATTCAATATTACTTACTTAGAATATCTGACAAAACCCTTACTCATGAAACCCCATGAAATTCATACTGTTGGACAGATGACCTTTATGCAGAGTGAGAGTGTATCATATTTGTGAGGTCACTACAATGACTTAAAACAGTATCTATATAAAATATTTTCCAGTTTGATGTTGTGTTGTCCTGTTTGTTGTTGGAAACATATTTGATTCATGTTGTTTGAATGATCTGCATCACATTGAAGACCAGTGCTATTTTCACCACCTATCCTGTAAGTGTTCTTTTTTTTGCAGAGAAACTCAACATGTCTCCTTGGTTTGTTTTCTATGTGGTGGGACCGCCAGGTTACCCGTCTACCCACGAGGCATCAGACTGGTACCCAGTGCCCTGCCACATTCTGCCAGCTTCAGCATCAGTCTCTTCCAGATGGTCAACTACTCTGTGGCGTACCTTCACTGCGACCTCAGTGTCTGTATGAGGAACACGACAGAGTGTGAGAGGGTGAGACCAGAGGGTGGGAGGGTGAGACCAGAGGGTGAGAGGGTGAGAGGGTGAGACCAGAGGGTGAGACCAGAGGGTGAGACCAGAGGGTGAGAGGGTGAGACCAGAGGGTGAGAGGGTGAGACCAGAGGGTGAGAGGGTGAGACCAGAGGGTGAGACCAGAGGGTGAGACCAGAGGGTGAGAGGGTGAGACCAGAGGGTGAGACCAGAGGGTGAGAGGGTGAGACCAGAGGGTGAGAGGGTGAGAGGGTGAGACCAGAGGGTGAGAGGGTGAGACCAGAGGGTGAGAGGGAGAGACCAGAGGGTGAGAGGGAGAGACCAGAGGGTGAGAGGGAGAGACCAGAGGGTGAGAGGGTGAGACCAGAGTGTGAGACCAGAGGGTGAGACCAGAGGGTGAGACCAGAGGGTGAGACCAGAGGGTGAGAGGGTGAGACCAGAGGGAGAGACCAGAGGGTGAGACCAGAGTGTGAGACCAGAGGGTGAGAGGGTGAGACCAGAGGGTGAGAGGGTGAGACCAGAGGGTGAGAGGGTGAGACCAGAGGGTGAGACCAGAGGGTGAGACCAGAGGGTGAGACCAGAGGGTGAGAGGGTGAGACCAGAGGGTGAGAGGGTGAGACCAGAGGGTGAGACCAGAGGGTGAGACCAGAGGGTGAGACCAGAGGGTGAGACCAGAGTGTGAGACCAGAGGGTGAGAGGGTGAGACCAGAGGGTGAGACCAGAGGCTGAGACCAGAGGGTGAGACCAGATTGTGAGACCAGAGGGTGAGACCAGAGGCTGAGACCAGAGGCTGAGACCAGAGGGTGAGAGGGTGAGACCAGAGGGTGAGACCAGAGGGTGAGACCAGAGGTAGTCGGAGGAGTCAGACGGTTCACTCAGAAACCGTTTCTGTCTGCAATCTGTGGAAAAATAAGAATTGCGCCATTTTCTTCTATGCTGGAAAACAATAAGACGGCTGTGAACGTTAATGTTTTACTCATGGGTGCACATCCTTCAGGGTTTTAGTTTAACATGTTTAATGTTTAGGGTCTTATGATTTCTTCGCTGCACAGGGCGAAACATTAGCCTACCAATATGCAAAAAGTAGGCAGAGTAACTGCTATGTAGGCAGAGTAACTGCTATGTAGGCAGAGTAACTGCTATGCACATATGCAGTCTGTTGAGATCCTCTTCCTTCATGAATAATTTCTAATACACATGAATAAAAACAAAGTTTGTCAAACAAAATATATTTTATATAATTCTATTTCTAATTTCAATGTTTCTTTTGTATATATATTGTTTGTATACTGTATATAAAATATTATTATTATTATATAATATGTTATATATACAAAAGGAAACAAAAGAAAAATAGAAAACATCTTCCCACTTACTTGCACTTCATTGTGCAGCTACTTGTACACATTTATACTAGGAAATCGATCACTGACAAAACTCTCTGTGCATGCCTGCAATGACTACCGGTATGTTAATAGTTTCGGCTATCATTGGATTTCTAATTATACACAAATCTTTGGTGAGACTGAGGGTGAGAGAATGAGGGGGAGAAGGTAAGAGTGAGGATCTAGTTTGGAGATAAAGCACTCTATTGTGATGCATCCGTTGCTGTGGATATGTGAAAAATTATATGTATACATTGTTTGTCATAGTAGATTTGACATGATCAATGTTCCATGTAAAATAATGGATTGCTAAATGTTACCTCTTTTCTTTCTGTGCCAGATAATGCTGCCTCTATAAATAGGCCTAGCACATTTTAATTGTGCACTACATGGTGGAGAGTGTGAATGATGTGCATGGTTCTTCTCTACAGGGGTGTAGGCATGGTGCCAGAAGTCACATTAGCTTTCAAAAGTCTGCATTTTGAAAACACAGACCCCCCCCAAAAATCTGCACGTCAATAGATTTCCAGCACTTATTTTATGGGTAATGAATGGAGCTTATATACAGTACATGTATCTGTGAGAAATACCCATTGATAGTTTTAAATGTTGTTTTTTAAAAAGACCCAATCTTACGCACTCCCACTACACAGTTGCCTTGTTCAGGGACTTCACTGACATGGTGGGAAATGCATTTGTGACACGTTCTAATGCTTTGGTCCTCATATCGGGATCCGATGTAATAATCCGACTTTTCTTTAGAAAAATGTGAATACATTTCCACGTTGGTGAAAATCAACACATCGCTAGTCAACTAACACAGCTTGTTTTGTGAGCCTGCTAACAATTAAAGTAGTGTTATAGTTAACTAGGTAGCAGTTGGGATTACTCACCGGATCCATTGCGTTGCAGTATTTTGGCTTGGCTAGCGAGTTTGTGTTGTGATTTTGTGTTTTTGTGTTTCAAAAGAAAAGTCTGAACATTTTGATTGGTTGCCGATGAGGACCAACGCATTAGAACGTGTCACATTTTGCACTGGCATTAAGAAAAATTGCATAACACCCCTGGTTCTGTAGGGGGTATGCAATGGGAGAGGAAAGTTCACAAGGTGTACGTGGTTGCAAAGGTTTGGGAGCAACTGTTGTAGACATTTAGGTGCATAACACATTATGCTTTTGGGAGATGCATCATTAGCACTGTATAATACACTGTGTACTTTGACAGATATTCGGAAACCCTCCTCTCCTAACAACTAATTACTAGTTATATCCTGAAGCATCATTCCTCATACACATGAGCCAATAGTCACTCTAGTACTCTGTCCATGTCTGCTTGTAGCAGTGTCTCCGGCACAGAAACCCTCCCCACCGCTCACAGCGTCTACAAGCTATCTCCACCAATCACAGGAACCGCATATCTTTTGGTCCTGTGTTGAAGAGAGTGGAAAATTCGACCTTCTCTGAGGAACTAGGTAAGTATTAGCCTGCCTACATTGTTTTAATCCTTCAGAGGTGATAATAACACAAGAGAAGAGGATATGAGACATGCTATGTTATGTGATATGTTATGTTTCTGTTTCTCTACTGTATGAAACTTCAGACCCAGCAGATGTGGAGCTGGTGGTTGTCATTGTGGGCTTGGTCGTTGGCTGTTCTGTAGTCACGGTGACGCTGCTGCTGGCCTGGCTGGCCTACAGACGCAGGGGCGACTGGCGGGTCGGTCACCCAGGGTCTGAAGCCTGCTGCGGAGGGTGCCTACACACGGGACAACTCATCCTGCCCTGAACGTGGAGGAGACAACCACCTACCACGTACCACCACCAGGAACAACCCATCACATCAGTCACCTGACCAGGAGAAGCTAACCAGAGTGCAGTCTGATTCTCCACCATTCTCCCTGAAGTGTGCACTTGTTCAATCCCCATTCATAGATTTAACACTAGAACAGCCATGGGTGGGGTCATTTGACCAATATGAGCGTTCTACCACCCAGTATCCTTACATTTCCAAAATCCCATCAGGATAAGCTAGTATAAAGCTATTTTGCAGTTTTTCTGTGTAGGAGGCAGGCTGATTTACAAGAGGCGCCAACTAGTGGTCTGTGTGTCTAAGTAGCAGCTTCCCTTTCTAAAGACAATGGTCATTTGACCCCCGAGGCGGCGCTAAGACTAGGCACGGCTGTCTTAGTGTTAAATGGACTAGTGTGAGAAACATGGTGGAACCTCCCGACAAATCCTATGCTTTTGAATCCAGGGTTGAGTGGAGCTTCAGCCTGCATTTGCTTACATCCTGTGCCACTCTTCACTAAGATATAACTTCTCAAATATTATCAATTATTACCGGAGAAACAACTGGCTTGGACAATATGATTAACATATAGCAGTACTTTATACCCTGCTGTACAGCGATTTGTTGTATGAGCTGCTAGGACATCCATTTGTGACACATTCTAGTCTTTTGGTCCGCATATCGGCAACCAATCCAAATGTTCAGACTTTTTTCTGAACTACGTTTCAACGTTGTTGAGAATCACGACACAAACTCGCTAGTCAAGCCGAAATACTGCAACTACGCAATGGACTCGGTGAGTAATTCCCACTGATACCAACTAGAACACTACATTGTTAGCAGGCTCACACATTTTTTTTCAAAAGAAAAGTCCGATCATTGCATCAGATACCGATATGAGGACCAAAGCATTAGAACGTGTCATATTTGATGACAATAAATTAATGGTTTTGTTTGCACAACCCATACATTATTTTCACTGTAGCATTCTCCGACAGATTATGATACAGTTTCTCTGTATACTGTATTACTTTTTAATCTGGTTTGGCTATGTAAAGAGAGCATTTCTGTACCCAGTATGCATCTGAGAGAAACACATTTGGAGGGCATTGGGGCAATAGAGGCCAAGGGCTTTACCCAATCAGCTCTCCCAGCATGGGGCAGCTTGTTGATGTTCTTGGCTGATGCTGATGTGCCTGTTGATGTGATTGGATAAAGTAGGATCTATTGGCTCACACCCTCAGATAGCCAATCAGAAGTCCGGGAAAAAAATAGGAAAAATCGGAAACACTCCATAGACATTCTGTAGTGAGTTGGATTTTAGACTCTTGTTTTTAGACTAAACAATAGTAAAGTGTGTGTCTGACTGAAGGCCTGGTGGTGTAAAGTACAATACACAATCACATTAATTTTTTTAGTTGGGATATTTGATATCACTATGCGTTATTCAATACAGATGAATTGGATACAATTCAAGCTTTCATTGTTTGAAGCCTTTCTATTAAGGGTTTTCTCTCCTCTCCAATAGCCACATTCCTAAGACCAACAGTTTGATGGTGACAGACAGACAGACAGACAGACAGACAGACAGACAGACAGACAGACACAGCTCTTGAGCTAAGTTCAGAGAGAGAGATAGAGAGGCAGGCAGATGTAGGAGGCAGGAGGAAATGGTATTGAAGAGGATTGTTAAAACAAACACTTAATGGTGTGTTGTAATTGAAAGGAGGAAACAGAGTGCACACAGCCTGAGGCGCACAGAGGGAAAACAGTGTCAGAGTCCTCAACCTGCAGGGATGAGCAGAGCACTGAGCAGACATATGGGCCCCGCTCCAAATGAATCCCACAGACATGAATACGAAAGCCATCAAAACAGCACCGCAGTCGAGGCTGACAGAAACAAAGAAAAACGGGCAGGGGACAGGGAACAACATTGGCTGTGATTGGAAATGATACTTGGAATACAGCCTTCTGTAGAAATGTCCTAAATCTGAACCGGTTATCTCTCTGTGGAGTAAAAAAAATCACAATATTGGACCCCTTTAAGCAACCCTAATAGCTATACACATGAGAGCATCATGGTGAAGACCTCTTCACCTCAGATAGATGGCAGTAAAAGGGTATATGTGTAAGTATGACAAGTGACAGAGCAGCGGGGTGGGAAAAGAAGAGATTGAGGACGACATCTTTATTTTCACATCTTCCTGAATTGACTTCACGCCCCCCCGGGCCACTCATAAAACAAACGACTTCACACCTCCACTCCTCCTTAATGGAGCAGAGAAGGTGAAGGCAGAGATTTGGGCTGCGTCTCGACAGTCTGATGTGGCCTCCTTCCTTCATCTAGATGAGAAGAAGAAGAAGTCATTTTTAGTATTGAGATGCTACGGAGCCCCCCTGGGGTCACATGGTAGAAAAAAGATATTTGATGTGTGAATCCGTTCCCACGGTTTAGTAAATCTGTTCCCTCGGTTTAGTAATTCGTTCCCTCGGTTTAGTAATTTGTTAGGGTTAGGGTTAGGGTTACGCAAGGATTCTAACCCTAACCCTAACCCTAATCCTTGCGATCGTTCTGGCTCGTAAGGGCCTAACCCTAACCCTAACCGTAACCCTAACGAATTACTAAACCGAGGGAGATTTTTTTTCTTCTAAAATGTGACCCCAGGGGGGCTCTGTAAGATGCAGTTGGGGAGTCAGTTTGAGGAAGACATCTCTGCTGTGGAGGAGTGCTGGGCATGATGTTACACCACAATAGTCGGTTTGTGTTGTTTTAGCCAAAGCTGGAAGCACCAGCCATCTGTCAAACCACCTGAAAACAATGCATGTCCATCAATATGAGGAATGCTCCCGGATGCGGGCAACAGTTAGCCCCAGAGCGCAAAGAAGGGCTACTAAGATGTCATTCTGAATTTTTGCCACATACTATATCATGATATTATATTGATATCGTCCGGACAGTGGAAAATATTGTGGTATGAATTTGAGCTTCTATCGCCCCCACCCCTACTGTGGGGAGAGAGCTGAGGTGATAGCTAGTGTAATCCACATTCAATAAACCTGCATCGCCAGACACTCTGAATCTCTGTAGAACACAATGCTAATCATTTATGTGAGTCACACGATTGTTAACACAGCGTAGCCTCAGCACACAGCCTTTGTGAGGAAGATTCCTTTCGACTGTGGCCTCTGAGAGTTGGGGAGCTGCAGTCATTGTCAGACAAATAAAATTAGGATTTTTTTCAGTGGTTTCAGCAGAAACACAAACACAATAGCTCGACTCAGAGAAGACACTGCTAAACAGACCAGGGGGGTATTCCATCAACGTTGCTAAAAGAAAATCCAGGCTTATTTAGATAAATCTAGCGAGATTTGTGAACAATAAGCCAGAATTTTCCTTTAGCGACGTTGATGGAATATCCCCCGGCCCTGCAAGTGAAGTCTGGATAGAAATTAGAAAAGGATAGAAAAGGTGTTGTTATGATACGTTGGTTTTGCCGGCATTGCAGCACATGTGACACCGGATTAATAGGATGTATTACGCAAACCATAGGTATTACAATGACCTGGCAGATCTATTATCTACAGCTAGGGGCCATAGAAGCATCACGCTACGTTATGGATCATTATGCTCAACTCTATATCTGCGTGGCAAAAGGTAGAACTGATGATGGGAAAAACTTCAATATTTTTATCTTCACTATGGAATAATTATCACTTTCAGTCAGGCGGACAACCCTTTGTAGGCCCCCAATGGTCAAACAAAGCGACATCCTCAGGCTCTGTCTATTTCAAGATGAGAAATATGATCTACCAGACACCTCATATTTTCTCTATCTATCTCATCTTTCTCTAGATTAAGATCGGCGACGAAAACATATGAGGTGCCCTGGAATAAGTCTTTGATAGATCACCCCTTGCAGGAATGGATCGCTGATGGACATGGGTCCAGAGGGATGGTGACACGGATATATAACTCCCTACTAGACACATCTACTGCCAAATTAGGAGTCGAGGGGATATGGGATAGGGAACTTATGTAGCAGTGTAGTAAAGTGCCTAACTGGACAAGAATATGGCTAAATCTAAGTAGCACTTCTAAAAAATCTTACATATCAACTTATACATTTCAAGCTGAATCACAGAGCTTACACCACTCCTATTAAATGCTTTAAGATGAAATGAACTATTAGTCCTAAACTGTACTCATGGCCAAGCTCAGTCACCCGGCACAACGATGCACATGTTCTGGGAATGTCCGCTGACCGAAAACTTTTGGATCCAGGTTCTGACAACACTGTCTGAATTGCTAAAACTAACGATATTACCAGACCCCTGTCTCTGTCTACTTAATGACGGTTCATCTCTAACTCTAAATGTAAATCAACGTAGACTACTGCTAACCGGCCTTACAGCAGCGGAAAAACCCCATTAATTTGTCCTTATCTTTAGCCCAATACTGGATGACATCTTATCAAAACATAATCTCTCTTGAATGCACAACAGCACGGCTCAATAGAGCCAAACTCACCACTATACAGGCATGGTCAGATATAGCTAATATAAATCCATTAGAGAACACTTAAAAAAAACCTCCTTCATAATCTGTGATATACTGTATCTCTTTATCTTCCTCTCTATAAAACTATGTATCTTACCTTATCTTACCTTATGTGCACGTGATATTTTTGTTTGTAATTTGTGATGTGAAAATGTATTGTTCCTTCCTTTTATTTTTATTTAATGCTGAGAACATGTCTTATTTTATCTTTATCTTTTATCTTATTTTATTTGATATTTTTCTTTGGGGGGGGGGCTTTTTAATGTAGCGCCCAGTTGTCTGTGTCCTGGTTTGTCTGTTTGTCTGTGTACCTGTCATTCCTGTTATGAAAATAAAGAAAAATGGTAATCACTAAAATTATACATTGCTTTGATCCTTGAGGCTCTGAACATGCCTAACAAGCAAATATGCTCTCTCTCTAAACATGCTCTCTCTCTAAATATGCTCTCTCTCTAAACATGCTCTCTCTCTAAATATGCTCTCTCTCTCTAAATATGCTCTCTCTCTCTCTAACACAGTTTCAAATGTCAGGGAACTGACAAGTGAAACTTACTCACCACCCACAGCCTCCCCGGCACGTCACTCTGCAACATTCTCCTGAACATTCTCTTTCTCTCTCAATTCTTGTCATGATGGTTCCACTTCCACACGGCACGATCTGAAGTGTCCCCACGCCATCCATGAGTGATGTGTACATAATAAAATATGTGCAAGGATTTCCTTTTGTATCTTGTCAGGTATTGCAGCTGTGCACACAACCTGCCACAACCTAGCATGCAATAAAACACATGTATGAAACACTGTATGGTGCAGTTACATCTATTCCTCCGTGGCTATTATTTTGACAGTGCAGAATAATATTATTATGCTTATTTTGGTCTAAAACTATAGCTGCAGCCATAGAGCATTATGAACTCAGTTCTAATACTGTATAGTTGGACATAATAAGTAAGTAAGTAAGTAAGTAAAGCTTTATTTATATAGCACCTTTCATAAAAGAAATGCAGCTCTACAACAGCTTTACAACAGGGATAAAAACATTCAAATGAATTTAAAAGCAGGGGAGAACAGTAAAAAGAAAAGGTAAAGATAAAATACACAAAAAAAGGGAAACAATGTACAACCTCTGCCTTAACAAATGAAGGTCTTAATCTCCCTGTGCGCAATTTAAAATATTTAAGACGTCCCTTGCCTTGAAAGTATTTCAGACTTGACTTGTCTTCAAAATATTTATAGTGTATCCAAACTTTTGACTGGTACCGTATATCATTCCAGATATGGAAGATAAGAGGATGAGACTGGTATATCAGGATATCGGGTTTCCCCGAACTGACTGACAGTCTTGGCAGGTCAGGGTAGAAACCGGCAGTATCACATTGCTAAACTAACACACAGGTGACATGACTCAGCTCTGTTTAGTCCAGTTCAACCAGAGTCACACACACACACACACACACACACACACACACACACACACACACACACACACACACACACACACACACACACACATACTTCCGAGACAAGGAGGGAATCCCTGCGGAGAAGGTAATATGTGTTTGTACAACATACAAGCTCAGACCGTGTGAAGTTCATGCATGCTTAATGAGATTAGACAGTGTGTGTAGACACAGAGAGGATCTGTGTCTTCATGGATAGTTCTGAAGGCGGGAGAGGGCTAGACAAGTTCAGCGTCTTCAGGAAAGATGACTTTGAGGCAGACTGGATTAAATTGGCGGAGGTCGGCAGCTTTGGACAGGTGCACAAAGTCAAGATCAAGCTCTGGAGGGAACAGTGTGCTCTGAAACGCTTTGACACAACCCTCTCTGGTACCAACTTCTACAGGTATGCTGTTTCAACATTCATTCAAGTTATGTTATTATACAGGTATTAGTTATACTATACCTCTAAAAAAACAAACGAGCACTTATCACGTTTCTCTCTGTGTAGGAAGATGATTGAAGAGGGGTCTAAGATGGAGAAAGTGAGGTTCAAGTACATCGTGTCCATCTACGGGGTGTGTCACGACCCCCCTGCCATCGTCATGGAGTACATGAGCAACGGTTCCCTAGACAACCTCCTCGTCAGCCACATGTTGATGTGGCCTAAGAAGTTCCAGATGATCCACGAGGCCGCCATGGGGATGAACTTCCTGCACAGCCTGAAGCCTCCGCTGTTGCACCTCGACCTGAAACCCTCCAACGTCCTCCTGGACGACCACCTCCACATCAAGGTGAGAGAAGATCTGCTTAGATTAGAACAACCATTCGTGACGTTAGAATTATAAGGTTCTATCTCCATTTTTGTCAAAATTGAGTTTTTTACATAATCTGATCCATTAGGTGTTTATTAATGCCTGTGTGGTGTTATTTTTTAAATGTTGACATTTTTGAGTTAGTAATTCATAAAATACAAAGGTTCCATCTCACAAAACATAATGGAATGTAAAAACTTTGACGCTCAATATCTCTGAACTGCCCTAAACGGAGATAGAACCTTATCATTCTAAGCTCACGCATTACTGCTGCTCTGATCTGGATGGAAGTAGTAGGTCCATGTTGTTAACTATCTCTTGAAACTGCTAACTAGCCAAGAACAATCAGATGAAAGTGTGAGACTTGATTCTAATTTAGATCACTACACACAGCTACGTACATACTGAGGATAATGAGGATTCTGGTCTGAAGAATAATATTTCTCTGTCCAAAGATCTCCGATTTTGGCTTGATCAAATGGGAGGAGTCTTTGAACAAGGAGTTTGTTGAGCATTTGATGTCGAGAGGAAACCTCAGCTACATTCCTCCTGAAATGTTCAGCCAGTGTTCAGAACCTCCTGAAACCACTTTTGATGTTTACAGGTGAGCTGCCAATTCCTACCACACACAGAGGCGTAGAGTCGATAACTCTTACACACACACACACACACACACACACACACACGCACGCGCACACACACACACACACACACACACACACACACACACACACACACACACACACACACACACACACATTCTCACAGTGCATTGACAGAGCGTTTACTAATTCACTGGATATGTCAATGAATAATTATGGCATTCATTGGTCCTAAAGTCATTCTTTCAATCTGGTTTCAAATGAGAAAACTTTGATCGTATGATTCATATTTAATGGAATAGAGCGTGTGGGGGAAGTAGAATATGAAAGTGATACAGTATGGTCAAAGATGACTTACGTGTTTCTTGTTTTAATCAAGCTTCTCTATTGTGATGTGGGAGATTCTAACACAGAAGAAACCATACCCAGGTAGGTAGAGTTGATATGTATATGTTTACGGTACATGTGGGAATACGGTACCTGTGGGAAAACTAGGGTTAGGGTTAGGTGCTAGGATGCTAGGGTTAAGTTTAGGGTTAGGATTAGGGGTAGGGTTAGGGTTAGGGTTAAGGTTAGGGTTAAGGTTAGACATGCCAGCATGTACCAAGTCGACTTAGCACCTAACCCTAACCCTAGTTTTCCCACATGTACCATATCCCCACATGTACTGTAACATAATATAAACAGTTGCAAAGACAATCGTGGGATTGAGCCCTGTTGGTGGCACAATGTGTTTGATGAATGAAGCTGCTATTTATTGTCATTGATGAAAACATAGCCCCATGTCTTCTTCTGGATTAAAACCAGGAAGCAGTATGACAACAATGTTGATAAAGGTGTCAGCTGGTAGGCGGCCAAGCCTAGAGATGATACCAGACGACAAACCACACGAATGTGACCAGCTGATCAACATCATGCAGCTTTGTTGGGACCAGCATCACAAAGACAGGCCAGCATTCTCAGGTACAGGAACACTGTCACCACTGGCGGACTCAGGAGGGGGGCAGGGGGGGCGACTGCCGGTTGAAAAACGTCTGTCTTAAATGCCCCTTTGAGTGTCAAAAATGCCCTTTTGAGTGGCGAAAATGAGAGGACGTGCCCTATTGGTGCCCCTCCAATGGTCTAAACTTGACCATGTGCCCCCACAGTTGAAAAACGTTGCACTTAAGTGCCCTTTTGAGTGGCAACATTAGAGGATGTGCCCTATTGGCTGCCCTTCCAATGGTCTAAACTTGACCATGTGCACTGATGGGGTCCCATGTTGTGCAGTAGGTGCCCTTTTTTTCTTTTCGCCCCTTCAAACAGCCTGAGTCCGCCACTGACTGTCACTGTCTATTTTTTTAGACAAACATCAATTTCACATTACTGTATTATTCCAAAATGTCTGATTTGACCATGGAGAGAGAGCCTGATCTTCTGAATGTAGGGGAATGCTCTGGTCTAGGTATGGTGCATCATCTCAGGAGTGAGATTTATTGTAATCCTGTCTAATTAGATTGTTAACAGGGTCACCTTTAGTCAAACAAGCATTTAAGGCTGCGGATTAAGGAAACATGGTAATGAATACTAATTAGCATCATAAAAGTCATTCAAAATCAAAACGGAACAAAGCAATTTTCTGCTCGTATAACCATATCTGTGTGATTTAATTTATGCATGAAATTAAATCCATTTCAACAGCAGTGTAATTAGCTAAATTATCTTCATCTGTCTATTGGGGCAGAATGTGCATACTTAAATGTGTATAATCTGAGCATCATAGACATTACCTCTTCTTTCCCAGGCAAACGCAAAACTGCATCTTTCTAAACGTGTCTTCTGAGTGTTTAAAGCCTGGCACACACATAAAGATAATCTGGCCGATTTTGGCCAGGATTTCCCTCTTTCCAACCAAGGACAGCAAACGCCCCGATTATCGGATGGCTCTAAAGCAGGGGTCTCCAATCTTTTTTCATCTGAGAGTTACTTTGAAAAAAAACTTAAGTGGCCGAGAGCTACTCATATCTTATTACTTACATTCGTTCACATAACGTATCAAAACACTCTGAAATTCTTCATTAGCATGCTCTGTTTCAAATGTCATTTGTGTAAGGTCACTATAGTAGTAGCAGTATATTCTGTATCCATATATCAATGTATCACATCACCTCCATTAACATATCAAAAGCATAATATGATATTATCATCATTTTATGGTCCACATGTGTATAATTAGTGTAGTATTATTAATTCACATCAAAGTCATAGAAAACATTTAAAAATATTTTTACTTAGTCCGACTACTTTTTTTTCTCCTTAAACGTATTTTCTGTATCCATATATGTCTCACATAACCTCCATTCACATATCAGAAGCTTATAATTGTATGGTCCACATGTGTGTAAGTAGTCTTTTCAGCCAGAAAACATGAGTATTTCTTTCTTCTTTTGTCTTGTCTTACACACGTCACAAAAAATATTGTGCATGTGTGTAATAAGTGCATTCACTCATTCCTACACTTAGTGAGATGAATGTCACTGCATGGAGTCTACGAGAGTTGTGTATGCTGGAGTGTATCCACTTAGGTTCACTCTTATAGAGTCATTTAAATGCTCATCTGTCAGGCTTGTTCAGAATGTAGATTTCATTAAATTCATATCAGAAAAAAGCTCATTTGCAAAGGTATGTAGAGCCAAATAAAGCAAATAATTTCAGGGCTGCTTGGTGAATATTCTTATAGTTTTCTGGTTCTACCATACATACGAACATCATGTCCAGGGGGTGTACTTGTACATCAAGCCACGACACGCTACGGAAACAGCCCCATTAGGCTCGTTCTTCGGCACTTTATTTGCCCTGTCGCACATGGCTGCCTTGTACAGGTCAGTCAGGGTACTATAACACTGATCACGCGAGAGCACACCACACAAAATACGATCAAAACTGTTCAATCCATTATTATTTGTATTCATTTTTTATTTATTCTTTTCTTCATGTGCAGGGTTTCTTTCAGATAAAAAAATCTGTTAAGATTTAGAACATCTTTATGTGTGTACCAGGCTTTATGCATGCTGTGCTTCAGTCAAATCTACAAATGCAGTTAAATGGATTATCAACAGTTGGTCAGCCTGTCTCTGTCTGCCTGTTTCCAGACATTGTTCGAGAAACAGAAGCTCTCAGCGATGTCCTGAAGATCCCTGGGGCGCTGAGAGGACACAGCAATGGAGAACAGACTCACAGTCCTGACTACACACTTCTATCTCCAACATACCAAGTAGGTACCCAGCTAGCAGGCTTACGGTGTCAGCAGACTCAGTGGCCCTCTATCTGCTAACAGCTGTCAGCATGGCCGGATCGTGCTCACCGACATTACGGTGGCCCGACAGTAGCAAACCAACTTCAAAAACAGTGGTCCTTTGTCACACAGCTATCGGCTAGCTGAGTATGTTATAAATGGTAAATGGACTGACTTATATAGCGCCTTTATCCAAAGCGCTTTACAACGGCCTCTTATTCACCCATTCAGCCACACATTCACACACCAATGGCGGCAAGCTACCATGCAAGGCGCCGGCCCGCTCACTGGGAGCAATTTTGGGGTTCAGTGTCTTGCCCAAGGACACTTCGACATGTGGCCAGCCGGGGCTCGAACCGCCGATCTGCCAACCTTGCGATCAGTAGACGGCAGCTCTAACTCCTGCACCACAGCCGCCCCTATTGTTATATCACTCACGGATAGGAGCCTCAGCAAGTCGACACCCACAGCCGGTCCTGAGACAGACCACCGGTGGCACACTGCTCTGGCTGTTGACAAGCCGTCGCCTCCACTCCTTCGCCACCGTCTTGCCGCTATCAGGGCGGCTGTGGCTCAGGAGGTAGAGCCGGTGTGTAATGATCGCAAGGTAGGCAGACCGGCGGTTCGAACCCCGGCTGGCCGCATGTCGAGGTGTCCTTGGGCATGAGACTGAACCCCAATGAGCGGGTCGGGCACCTTGCATGGTAACTTGCCACCATTGGTGTGTGAATGGGTGAATGAGAGGCCGTTGTAAAAGCTCTTTGGAATAAGGCGCTATATAAGTCAGTGTCTTTGAGCCTCGGAAAAGCGCTATATAAATGTAATGAATTATTATTATTAATTAGTCCATTTACTATCTTCCTTTTCCCTTCTGCTTCTTTACTGAGTTTTATATTTAGCTCAAATGGAGGAATTATTGGTCTTTACATACGTAATGTCTTTGAGCTGTCAGACTACAATTGGCATTCCAACTGTTTCTGTACCACTGGCATGCCAACCATCAGTCTACAATTCCCGACTGTTGGTCTACCATTATCACACCATCATCAGTTTTCCATTGGCATACCGGCCGTCAACCTACTCTTAGCATTCCGACAATCGGTCTACAATTAGTATGCATACATTGGTCCATCATTCACATAGCGACTGTCGGTTTAGCGTTGGCATTCTGGCAGTCAGTCTACTACTGTTGGCATGCCAACGGGTGGTATAAAATCGGCATGCAGGCCATCAGTCCCCCAATAGCATGCTACCATCAGTCTATTATCGGCATAGTAGCCATCGGTCTGTGGCATGCCAATTGTCACCCATCATAAGTCACTGTTGGGCTAATAGCAGGGATTTCATCATTTTACGGCTAGTTCGATATTGGCTGATAAGCCGCTCCATTGCCACCAGCAGCCTGATAAGCGCTTGCTGGCTGGGGACACTATATTAATATGAAATGGTCTGCACTTATATAGCACCTTATTCCAAAGCGCTTTACGATAGCCTCTCATTCACCCATTCACACACCAGTGGCAGCAAGCTATAAAGCAAGGCGCCGGCCCGCTCCTTGGGAGCAATTTGGAGTTCAGTGTCTTGCCCAAGGACACCTTGACAGATGGCCAGAACCGCCGAACCGCCGACCTTGCAATCATTAGACACCGGCTCTACCTTCTGAGCCACAGCCACCCCTATTATACTGTCTACACTGTCAGTGCATCCTTAAAGCCACCTTGCATAGCTAGCTCATACACTAGCAATAAGGGAATTATCACTAATACTGTACATACTGTAACACTGAGGTTTGAGTAGAGACTATCAGACATTACTCTCTGTAATTCGGTTGTTAAGTCTGACGTCAAACGTGACGTTTAGCAATTTCCAGGTCCAAACCAGAAATTCCCTGCACCATAGTACCAGAATGACAGTTCAATTTTCAAGTTTTTTAGACTCGGATCTATTCATACAACAAGGGACACAGCACATATTTGTCAGCGTCTTTGAGCCTCGGAAAAGCGCTATATAAATATAATGAATTATTATTATTACCGAGGCATTTCGAAGACAGCGCCTCAGCCAACTTTGGACCCGGAAACACGTCACGACTTAACAACCGAATACTGAGGTTTGAGTAGAGACTATCAGACATTACTCTCTGTAACACTGAGGTTTGAGTAGAGACTATCAGACATTACTCTCTGTTTCTCTTTGTCCTTGGCTTGTTCTCTCTCATGTGAAAGCAATAGTCTTGATAAGGTCAGCTGTCCTTATATCATATGAACAATATGAACAATTCTCCTTTGCTCAAAGGTACAGATGCTATTCTCTCTAAATAGCTACAGCAGTTTCCTGAATATCAATAATTACCTTTTGATTCATATGTGATGGATGGAAATTTAATTACCACAAAATGTTTCCGGGCTGAAATTACTGCTATTAACACTTGAACATTTCCATTATTCTTATGCAGAAATCAATGCGTGAGATGGCTGACCCCTCCTCAGGTGAATAAACCTACAGCAAGGGAGAGATGCGAAATCTTGTTCAGTGTGTTTAAGTGCCAAGAGCTGACATTTAACATTTAACATTTACGATTGTCTCGAGCAGAAGCAGGCTTGTTAATAGACAAATGGGAAGCAAGCTGTGGTGTCAAAGTCGTGCGATGAAATACTTTCGTATTCACCTCCTTCAAGGCACTTAACTTAAGTACTTAACTGTTGATATGAATAATGCATAGGGTGCAAGTCGTGTCTGCTTAGATAAAGACTACTTATACCGATATGCAAATTGCATATTTACACTGTTAGAACTATTGTAACATTTGGCGCCGGCAATATACAGCATAAGAGTCCCACTGGGCATAAAGATGTCACTGCAATAATATTGAAGTATATTTATATATATATATACTTCACTGAGTTATAATATAACTGAGTTAAAAATGAATTAGAAACCTTCGAGTGACACTGAAATTGACTGAATCCATTTAATTTTTGCCTGCCAGGTTTATACTGTAATATACTTTTGATTAATAATTTAAAACACATTTTTTTTGCATCTCTGACAGTCTACATCTTACTGTATCTCATATCTCCTGCACCTCTGCATTCATAGGTGACAGCGACGACAGCGTCGAGGTTCTCACTCTCCTGTCCAAGAGAAACTTTTCAGGTTTCAGACAGGCTGTGAGGAAGCAGCACGTGTCTCTTCTCTTCTCCAACAACAACACTCTGCTCCACCACGCCGTGGCCAGCGGGGACGCCCCCAGTGTTCAGCAGGTCATCAGCCTGGGCGCTCAGGTACATCTGACCATTATTTGATTTTTTTGAAACAATATTTTATTAGAAGGAAGTACACAGCACAGCACTTATGGGTACACAAAAAGGAATTCTTTTTTCCCCTCTATGTATCCACCCACCCACCCACCCATCACATCTGGCCATTATACAAAAGTACATTGGTACACTAAGAGTGCACTAAACACATTTACTCTAAGTAGGCCAATCATTTTCCAAGACCTCCTTCAAAAATAGACTGTATAGCACTGTGTACTGTGCTTAGAAAAAGGAAGAAAGACAAAAACATGTTGTTTTGTTCCTGTCAGGTCAACAGTCAGAACGTCCAAGGCTATACTCCTCTCATCATCGCCGTGCTCCGGCGGCTCCACGAGGTCTGCTCCCTTCTGGTGGCCAACCGCGCTGAGGTCAACCAGGGGGACGGAGACCAGTGGAGCGCCCTCCACTTTGCTGCTCAGAACGGAGACGACAGAACCGTCCGTCTGCTACTGGACAACGCCGCCCAGGCCGGCGCCAAAGAGAAGGCGGGCTGGACGCCGCTACTTCTGGCCGCTCAGAATGGACACGAAGGCGTGGTGCGCCTCCTGCTGCTGCGCGTGGAGAACGGCGAGTTGGAGCAGAGGGAGGCGCAGCAGGGGAGGACGGCGCTACACGTGGCGAGCGCCTACGGTCACCTCAACATCGTTAAGCTCCTCCTCTCCCTGGGGGCAGACTCGAACGTGACGGACAACTCCCTGTCCACTCCTCTACATCTGGTGGCGGAGGCGGGGCACTTCAGGGTGGCCAGACTGCTGATGAAAAGCGGGTCGGAGGTGGAAGTTCACGACCACAGACGCTACAGGCCCCTCCACCTGGCCGCTCTGAAGGGACATGTCGGTATCTGTCGACAGCTTTTAGCTAACGGAGCCTCTCCAGACCCCAGGACCCTGCAGGGATGGACCCCCATGCACCTTGCTGCCCTGAGGGGGCATGCCGCTACCGTCTTACTGCTGGACACACACCATGCCTCAGTCAATGCACAGGTCTGTACTAAGATAAGATAAGGTTGTATTGCCTGTTTGCACAGATATTTGCTTTGCATACGGACTCAGCACAAATAAAACAACAAACAATAGAAACATACATAATTCAAACATTGAAATTAAAAATGTATGATGCATGGTTTCTATAAAGTGCTATAGTGTACAGTATAATTATATCAAGTGAACGTGGTATTCATCAATCTTCCTGAAGACTAGTTGCCTCATCTGCTTCCTTGATTCAACAATTTGATAGAGTGGAGGCCAAACACAGTCTGGTAGCAATTAAGTTTGCACAATGGTTGGTCTGTAGCGCTTCTTTGATTACAGGAGATGATTGATATTCTAGTCTAGATGGAGGGCATGCTTGGGTCGGGGAGATCAAATGTATCAACCTGTTCATGCTGTTGACGAGGCTGCTGTTGAAACCGTGTTCTACAGGCACTTTTGTCGCTAACACCTACAAGCTTTTACTGGTTGTTATGTACAGTATTCTAGGTTTTCTAAATGTGACATGTTCTAGTCTTTTGGTCCGCATGTTGGCAACCAATCGAAATGTTTGGACTTATCTTTTGAAACACAGAACTACGTTTCAACGTTGTTGAGAATCACAACACAAACTTGTTACGTTTAGCTCTAAAGTTCAATGTGCAGGATGGTGTTGGACCCAAGTGCGGTGCGGCTCAGATAAACGGAGGTCGAGACAAGAGTAAAATAAATGTTCTCTTTACTGAGATAACTACTATACATTGTTAGCAGGCTCACAAAACAAGCTGTGATAGTTGACTAGTGATGCGTCATTGATTTTGAACAATGTGGAAATGTCGAAAGAAAGAAAAGAAAAGTCTGATCATTACATCAGATCCCGATATGCGGACCAAAGCATTAGAATGTGTCACAAAGGTGCTCCAGATGATCCTTATAGATATATTACTAGTACAATGATGATGTTGATGATGATGTATATGACAATACAGTATGAAGACGATATCTTGTTTCTATCAGGGTGAGGAGGGCTGGACTCCGCTCCACCTAGCCTGCCACCATGGCCAGGAGGAGGTGGTGTCCAAGCTGCTGTCCGCGGAGGCGGAGTCTAACCTGGTAGAGGACAGCGGTTGGACGCCTCTCCACCTGGCCTGTAACGGCGGCAGCTTTCCCATCGTGCTCCAGCTCATCTCTCATCACGCCGACGTCAACGCCCGCAACAGGAGCCAGGCCACGCCCCTCCACCTGGCCGCCCAGCAGGGGAGCGTCCCCATCGTTAAGGCCCTCCTCCTGAACGGCGCGGAGCCGGGAGCGCTGGACGCCACTGGCTGCACAGCCCTGACCCTGGCGCAGAGGAGTCACAGGGAGGAGGTGGTGCAACTACTGGAGGACTGAAGCTAAGGTCCCACATCTGTATATGTGACAGCAGCTAAGGTCCCACATCTGTATATGTGACAGCAGCTAAGGTCCCACATCTGTATATGTGACAGCAGCTAAGGTCCCACATCTGTATATGTGACAGCAGCTGGTGTCTTGGGTAACAAGTAGACCAAGGTCATTTTTCATTTTTTACATATTATGAAAGTACAGATTGTTAGCTTTCAAATGATGTGTCATACATTGAAAATAATTTGTTTTGTCATACATTGTTAATTGTTTTTGTTTATCCCGCCCCTTCGTCACTTTGATTGGTTTCTTGAAAACAAAACATGCACCCCACCCCCAAACCCTCCTCTTAGCAGATCGGGGGAAAAAACAAGCGTACTTTGCTGTCAAATTAAGTATATTTACTGGTTGTAAAGCTGTTGTTTGTTATATTGAATTGGTACTTCAAAATGTCTAGTTGCATATTATGAAAAAAAAAAGATTCACATATGTATCCATCAGGGTTTCCGTTAGAAAAATTTGCCGTCGGACATCGTGTCCGGGAAGAATTCGATTTACCGGACAAACGTGATATATTCCGGTCATCATATTAAAATATAATAAAAAAAAAAAAAATCAAAATCATATTTTTTTCCCCTCCAAATCTAATATAGCTGTTTGTCGCGGTGATTACTGTTGTGTAGCGGCCTATATGCCATTTAATGTCTATTTCTCATCCGATACGATTAGATGCGAGCTATATAATATATAATAATATAACATGATTTGACGCATGCGCGCTATGCCATGCGTCAAATCCAGCGCTGAACGGGTCCAGCGCTGAACGGGCGCCTCACTGGGAACTGAACAGACAGCATCGATCAATGAACGGACTCCACATTACGTTAACTGAAGTTTGTTAAATTGTTTGGGATTAATGTGAGTTTTCTATTTTCTCTTTCCAGTTTTACCCTTTTTTTTAAATCAATAAAACAACGTCATTTCTATAAGTCTCGCTGGTTGGGAAGGCATTTCGTTTAGCTCGAGAGTATGACAATGGGAAGAACATAACTGTTTATTGAGAAACAATTGATAGGCAGTCTGGGATACGTATATAAAGAAATACCACAATGTCTAGATGTACAACATTTTATTGAACAGTAACAGTGCAAGCATGTAGGCTTCTGGCGTGACACGGCTAGCCTAATTTCCGTTCATATGCCTTTTATCAGATAAAATAAAATAGAATAAAACTCTTTGAAAATAAATAGGCTTTAAATTAACTTGCAATGCGTATGTATCAGTGGCGGCTGGTGGCCAAAAATTTGGGTGGGGCACAGCAGTGTGGCGGGGGGGTCCTCTTTCGAATTTTTTTTCGCGTGCACGATTTTTTTTCGCGTGCACGCGCATAAAACACGCACTGGCATTACAACCATTGTATAATTTCAACTTTCACCCTTAAAATGACCTTGTGGGCCATGGAGAAGTTACCCTGTCAACTACAGACACTGAGGTGGAAGAGTGACCGGTCTATGGACGTCGGTACGGTCCAATACCCAGTGTCAGACAAGGAGGAAGTCTAGTCAACAAGGCTAGTACAGGCCTCACAGCTACACTCAGGTTAATAAAGGTAGCAGATGAATATGTGTACTATGTGTCTGTGTGACATGGCTACATCAATGAGCAGAGATGAATGCTGCAGTCAGTAGTACAGTAACTATCTATTTCATAGACACATGATGGAGGATGATGGAGAGTGATGGTGGTCAACACATCACAGCAGGTCAACACATTCAATGATGTATCACAACCAGACCATGTCAGAAACACAACCAGACCATGTCAGAAACACAACCAGACCATGTCTGTATCACAACCAGACCATGTCTGTAACACAACCAGACCATGTCAGAAACACAACCAGACCATGTCAGAAACACAACAATGCATCAGCTGAGTTAAAGAAAACCAACTCTTACCTTTGATGACAGAACATGAGCCGTGTTTACCCGTACCGCCGCCTTGCCCCGCGCATATTGCTATGAATAGTTCGAAGATAGGTGCTTGCACGTTAGGTGCAAGGCTGCTTGGTTAACCCATTAGCAGGAACATTATTAGTTGCACAAAATAGGCTGATTTAATTGACCATGAACATCAGAGACAGACATTACGAATGTTCATTTAAAATACTCCGGAAGCCCGAAGTCCGGAAAACCGGAAGTCGGGAGTCCTCAGCATAATGCATTGTCTGCAATACAACCGGAGATTTCTTGGCCAGGGCGCACAAATGTGCGTCCTGGCCAAGAAATAGAGACAGCCAATTGGAGCGCTGCTACAGCTCACGTGTAAACGAAAAGTATTCGTCCTGGCATAGACTTGCATTGACACGGCGCCCCGCGTTCTCTCCCTATGTATTTTAACAGTGAGTTTTACACACACACACACACACACACACACACACACACACACACACAGAGATAAAAATGTTTATTGTATTGGAGGATTTTTAATGAATGCTGATAGGCGCCGACAGAATATCAGCCGCATTTTGTGAATAAACAATGTTTATTTAAAAAAAAAACTTTTACAAATCGCAACGAGGAAGTGAAGGTGGGGGCGGCGCCCCAGCGCCCTCTATCGGCCAGCCGCCACTGGTATGTATAGGCTAATTTCCGTTCGATGTTACAGCCTAGGCCTATCGCCTATGCCTTTTCTCAGATAGATAGGGGATAGCCTTAAATAAAATAGCCTAGAGTAAAAACTCTGAAAATAACAATGGCTGCTCATATAATTCAGCTACTTATTAGGCCAACGTCGCTTTTTGGCAGCATTGAAGCGTGCAGCTGCGGACTTGAAATCAAAGCTGCAAAGTGTCTCTCCGCAACTTGCAATGCGCATTAGCCGTGTGACCTTGCCCTCCCCAAGGCGACTTCGGTCCGCAGTTTTAATTCGGTTCTGCAGAGAGAATCCTCTCTCTGCAGGCACTGGAGACGGGAATCAAGCAGGCTATCTTGGCCAGTGTGGCCCACTCTGGGTAAATTTCGCTGAAGTCTCGGATGAGGACTTCGCAGGCTGTTGAGAAACGCAAGCCCCCATAACCACGAAGCGCTGTCATGACACCGATGGCATCTCGTTGCACGTTTGTGGCATCGATGACCGGGGCTGTGGCTGGTGCTGAGTCATCATCGCTGGTCATTTCTTGGCCAAAATGACCAATGATGGTCTGGATGGCCGGTTTAGCATATTCTTCAAGCGCTGAGGGGACGGAATGAGTGATAATGAATCAGTGATGGCCTATTTTTTTTTTATGACAAAATGACATCAACAGCCAGATTAACTGAAAAGTAGGAAGGTTTAAATGTTTAAACTGCAACGTTTGCGTATTACTATGGTGGACGGGTTGGCAGGGTTGCCAGATAGGCATGGGTTACCGCCGAATGGGCTACTGTGTTTAAGCGGTAATAGACTGGTTAAACTGTAATCCCATCTGGCATCAATCCCATGTGGCACCTGTGCGCTGTTTCGCATAGGCCGGCCTACACATTAGGAGTCATCATCATGCCGGTGTCAAATCATATCATAATAAAAGAAATACATAGCCTATATATTCGTCTTTTTTAAAATAGAAGGAATCAGAATGTGAACTTTAGCGAATTGTATTCAAAGGGAATTATTTTCACCGGACAATATGTCCAGACAATATGTCCGACGACTTTTCAATTTGTCGGACTTCAAAAAAAATTACCGGACAAAGTCCGGCAATTACCGGTTAACGGAAACCCAGGTATCCATATCTGTTGGGCTGAGACAACTTGATTGACTATTGTTTCAATACCATAAACTATCGTTTCCCAATCCCAGACTTGTACTGCATAGTTATTGGAACTCACATAGATCTGGGAGCAGGCTATGCTAAAGCTGATGATAGCATGACATACAACACAATTGTATATATAATCTATTATGGTCCCACTAAGGCAGCATAATAGATTAGGTCATTACTGTGGAATATCGGTTTTCTGCTCAGGGTTATTGTGCTGCTCTGTATTCATTGTGTTAATGACTATACTATTTTCCAAAGTTATCCTGCTGAAGCTTTAATGCGAATTAATGGTTTGTTTATGATTTGTTTTTATCTTATCGTGTTATAATGTAAATGTGTAATAAATTAACATCATTAATGTATTGTTATGAGCTTGATAACCTGGTAAAAGTGATGGTTTTGTTGTCCTGTACTGTGTTGACCAGAATCTGAGGGACCTTCTTGTTTAAGACTCAGTTGCATGGTGACACATGATCATGAATACAGCCTCGAAGCATTGATATCTTCACGTGATTATGGGTTTTGGTGGCCACATTATATATTATAGTAGCCATGGTGACCTTACTGGAACACTACTTTATGGGTCTTATTGAAATAGGGCAAGCACAGTCACTCCAACTCATACTCATCAGAACTGTTTATCATTGTTCTCTCACATGCTGTTACCTTACATGCTGAGCCCCTTAATGAGTAAATCAAACACATAATATGGAAACAATATATTTTTAATTTATCTTAATATTTAATTTATCTCACATGCTGAGCCCCTTAATGAGTAAATCAAACAAATCAACAATATATATTTAATTTATCTTAATATTTAATTTATCTTACATATAACAGCACAAATTAATGTCATTTGGGGAAACGTTTTAGCCTATAAGCCTACCAATACTATGAGTGCAGCTGCATGGATAAAGGCGTGTATTAAAAAAAGTCTTCGAGTGTGCCAACACTGCTGCTCTTCAAACTGTGTTCTTCTTTTCTTCATCCTCGCAAATGTCTCAATTACTATTATTAATGTTGATGTCAACCCTCTCAGCTGCTTCTCTCTCGATAAAAAGCAATGCCAGATTTGAGAGACGCATCTCACCCATTGAAGAGCGCAGGTATGTCTTAATTAACGACTGAAACTACGCCCCACCTGTGCACTGCATATGGGAATAGTGAGATAGAGCCAAAACTGCAATATTAGGAAAAGCTCTGTGCATGTAATTGGCGATTAGGAAAGACACAATTTGGCCTGTAGAAAACACTCCTCCTTCGGGGAACAGGCCTTTGTAAATGTCTCTGAACAAGCAATACTCATCAGCAACACATTCTGCGTGGACCCAGATCCTCCGAATAGAACGGTGCCACCTCATTGATCTTCTCAATTGAACTTGGATCCAAAAAGTGCCTTTCATTAAGAACCTGAAATTGACTTGCCTAGGCAAATTATGCCACTGGACTCATGTTGCAGCTGTAGCACGAACAGCCCTCTTCCCCCTCTCTTTTCGCTTTTGAACGCCAGATTTATTTTTGTTTCTCCATTTTCGGGTGTGAACTAAGTGAATTGAGAGCTACGTCAACGCTGCTTAAGGTACGGTAGCCGATGCCGAACGTTAATTCGAGTTGGTGATTGATCCACTGTGGAAAATGTGGATGGTGATAGACTACCTTAACATTTGGAACAATCTTTTCACATTTAAAAGGGATAATATGTATATTTGGCTTTTTATTTTGAAACATTTTTATATGTAAAACAAGTAATAATCCCCCTCCCGGGGGGGTCCCCTGCAGTGTAAAATCCTGTTCATGGGTTCGCATACTGCTCAAATTACGCCACTGACGAGATGAGGAACCTCTGCCCTGATCATAGAGTTTGATAAATGTGACAAGTTCTAATGCTTTGGTCTTCATATCGGAATCTGATGTAATGATCTGACTTTTCCTTTCGAAAAATGTGAATACATTTCAGCGTTGTTGAAAATCAATGACACATCGCTAGTCAACTAACACAGCTTGTTTTGTGAGCCTGCTAACAATGTAAAGTAGTGTTGTAGTTAACTAGGTAGCAGTGGGGATTACTCACCGAATCCATTGCGTTGCAGTTTGGCTTGACTAGTGAGTTTGTGTTGTGATTCTCAACAATGTTGGAACATAGTTCTGTGTTTCAAAAGAAAAGTCATTGAACATTTTGATTGGTTGCCGATATGTGGACCAAAAGACTAGAACGTGTCACGTCTCCATCCATAAACGCCTCTGGGCTTAGACAGGCTTAGACAGGCTTACACAGGCTTAGACAGGCTTAGACAGGCGTAGACAGGCTTAGACAGGCTTAGACAGGCGTAGACAGGCGTTTCAGATTGTTTGAGTGTTTACTTTGTTGTTCAAGGGCAGGGCTGGCCCCGATGTCCTGATGGCCCTAGAGGTGCGCTTCGGCGAGTGGCCCCCCCACAAAGTACATGAAGACAGAGGGGGGAGGTGTGGATAAGGTGGAGCTTCATGAATTCCTCAAACAACTGAAACCGCTTTTGTGTTCAATTGACACCCACTTTTCACTCCACAACAATACAACACTTAGGGCCCAATTTCCCTCCCCCAAAGAGTGCTACGCAACACTAAAGCTATGTACAAAGACCGTTTTGGCAACTCAAACACCTATGACATTCCACATTCAATAATATGGAACGGAACTCCATCTGAAATTATCGCGAATTATCAAAACAAGTCTGAATTAGCTCTAATCACGCTTCGTGGAATAGGGCCCTGGTCAGCCCACTGAAACATTATTATTTATTTGTATTAATAAATATTTGTTATATCACATATGGGGGTCCTAGGTAGCTGCCGGTCCGCCCTGTTTAAGGATGTTGACTTAGTGTTCTACACAAAGCAGTGTGCCATCCCTATCCACTGACAGCTGAGCTGACAAATGAATCTAATTTTCAGCATCTAATCGCAGGCGTGTAAAAAGGCGGCCCCACCCGACCTCTCACACCCCCTGTCTGTCGCCTCTGAGACCCTCCATCAGGCTGTAATTGGGTTTGCAGAATGCCTAAAGCAATTTAATGAGCCGTAAAGATGTAGCTAATGCCAGCCTCCGCAGCAACACACCAGCAATGGAGGACATTGCATCACAGGAAGTCAACAACAGGAGTTTATAGAACTGTTTATTACATTTTTTATTTAACCTTCATTTAAAAAAGTAGGTCAATTGAGAACCGATTCTCATTTGTAATGATGACCTGGCCAAGAGGCCAAACAGAGGCAAGTCATTACAACACAATATATACAATATAAAACATGAACCTGTTCTGTCTTGTTGTTACAGAACATTAAGACTAAGTAGATTCATTATGCTGATATTAATGCTAATGTTTATACAAATTTAAACAAACTTCCAGCTGATCCTTTATATTATAATGGCACTTGACCAAGATGTTGTTGTATATTATGAATATTCAGGTTATGATTGTGGCTACACAGTTGATATAGTATGATATATTTTAGCCTTATTGCACTCAAACCCAGGTGTGGCTGCGTCTTCAGCAGACTCAACAGGCATCTGCCAGGGCACCTCTGGTCCTCACTGGGGTAATTGATTGAGAGTGATCTCCCTCTGGTCTCCAAGGGGATCTATTTTTTTCAGAGTGATGATGCGGAAAACAGTTTTCCCTTGCCATCTCAGCCTTGATAACCGTGAACATAACATCCTCCGTTTAATCCCTATGCTCCCTGAGATTTTCCCCTCTGTTTCTCATCATCATCTCCAGTGTACTACAGTGAACTACAGTTCAGCATAGGGTAAATGCTCCATTTTCCTGGAAGAGAACTCCCTCTGTCTCCCTCTTATGTATCTGAACATGTATGGGTCTTCCCTGCAGTCACACTCTCCAAAGGAGACCCTAGAGAAGATTGGGTTTCAAATAGCAAAGTTCAAATTCAAGCACGCTTTTTAAACTGAGCATTCTGTCTCTCCTCCCGGAGTAGTACTTGCTACTTTAAGATGCTGTGCCCTTGATCGTTATGAGGTAGGCCTACTTTGGTTCTATGTATTTTTAAAATGTTGATTGTTGATTGACAGGAAGCATCGGTGAGAGAGAGGGGCGATGACATGCAGGATATGTTGATGGCCGGAATTGAATATGATAATACGCCTTAGTGGGCTACACCACTTAAGCACCTGTTTATGATAATTTTTATTCATAAGAAATCAAGAAGGTATTTATGATTACAGCACATCAAAATATCTATAAACATAAAAACAATATAGAGAGGTACAATTTCTGTGGAAATTGGGAAGTGTGCTTGCCCCTCACAGCCAGTAGGGGGCAGGTCAGTGGGCCACCCCCTGCACCCCCTGGCGGAGACCGCGTGTCAGGGGCCGAGTTGTGGGGTGTGTGTGTGTGTGTCTGTGTGTGTGTGTGTGTATGTCAGTGTGTGTGTGGGTCACCCCCCTGCATCCACAGCATGTCTCCAGCTCACCCAGGGGCGGAGTTGTGGGGTTCGGGTGTGTGTTTGTGTTTGTGTTTGTGTGGATTTGGGGATTGCCATAGCAACTGCTGTAAGCTATCTTGTTTTGGCTTCGGCTAACTCTCAAACAAATGGCCCACAAGTAAAAACTATTAATCTTTAGGCTTATACTGTATGTTCCGATTTTGAGTGACAGTGTTTCTGGTGTTTTGTCTTTTGCTAGCTCTCAAACAAACGGCCCTCAGGTCAAAACTATTAATTTGGAAGCACACTTAATAAATACATGTGAGCAATAACATAATAGTGCTGCTTGCTACAATACAGCAAGCACACTAATAAGTGCACATTTAAAGCATGTCTCTTTAAATGATTGTTTTCCAAAAACAGTTTACTGTTTGTGCCAAAATTGTCCTTCCTCCATCTCATTCAATATTTATTCTATTCTATTCTATGGATCACTGTGCACTAATAGCTCCCCCCAGAAACCCTATCCTGGACGGAGATAGGTCGTCGTGACTTCAGCTTGTTGGAGTTGGCGACTCAATACAGCCATGAGTGCCTTTTATCTGTACGGGCATCATGCTCTCCAGTTTTAGTATTACTTTAAGTATTCTCATAATCTCCTTTATTGCATAGGCACTCATGGTTATAATTAGTCTCCTTATGGGACAAGATTTCAAGTCGGAGCAGAAAAGAATGTGCACTTTTGCTCACATAGAGAGTGTGTAGAGTAGCTGTTCCCTTGAGGATTTGAGACTCAGATCAATGGAAAATCAATTAGAATAAAAACAAGTTGGGGCTGGCTCGAGATCCCACACCCAGTTGTCAATTATAGGCCTATAACAGCAAGCATGAGTCAATTTCATTGTTCTAGTTGGGTAAGTGTACAGCCAGAGCAGATTTCTGAGTTTCTGATTTGAGTGCCTTTCTGACCAGGTGTGGCCATCTGCAAAGTTTATCAGATGTCAGTGGGTGGGTGACACCCAAACCAAGTCTAATGCAGAAAGTATCTGTTGTGTTTGTAATTATGAACACACGACACACTCGTAGCGTATACTTCAACGTGGCTTTGCTGAACAACGACTGTCAGAAAAAGAGCAATCCATCACGGATACAGATTAGGACCAGAGCAATCCATCACAGATTTGACACAGGAAGTTGTGTCACTCAGACACAACACCAGTTCGAACAATTTCCGATTCGGATGGCTGGGGGTCCTTGATAATCCTGAAGGCCTTACTGACACACCAGTCGCTGTAGATGTCCTGGATGGAGGGTAGCACACAACCTCTGATCTTCTCGGCTGTCCACACTACCCTGTGCAGCGCTTTGCTGTTTAGGGCAGTGCAGTTCCCCGTACCAGGCAGTGATGCAACCCGTCAGGATGCTCTCGGTTGTGCCTCTGAAGAAGGCCCCCAGTATCTTGGACCCTAAGCCGAACTTTTTCAGCTGCCTGAGATGGAAGAGGCGGCGGTGTGCTTCTTTCACCACTTGGTTGGTGTGTACCTCCCAGGCGAGGTTGTTGGTGATGTGAACCCCCAGGAACTTGATGCTGTTTACCCTCTCTATAGCAGACCCATTGATAGTGATGGGGTCTTGTGCCTGCCTCTTTTTCCTGATGTCCACCACCAGTTCTTTTGTCTTGTCGGCATTGAGAGCGAGGTTATTTGCCTGGCTGTACTGGGCCAGACGGACAACCTCACTTCTGTAGACCGTCATCATCAGGCTAATCGCTGTCGTGTCGTCGGCGAACTTGATTACCATGTTGGAGCTGTGGGTGGCCATGTAGTCGTGAGTGTACAGGGAGTAGAGGAGAGGGCTAAGAACAACGCCTTGGGGGGCTCCTGTGCTGATGGTCAGGGGGGGCGGAGGTCTTAGAGCCCATTCTCACCACCTGTTTCCTGTCCGTCAGGAAATCGAGGATCCAGTTGCGTAGGTTGGGGTTGATGCCTAGGTCCCCATGAGCTTGCTGCAGAGTCTGGAGGGGATTATTGTGTTGAATGCTGAGCTGTAGTCTAGCTGTAGTCTAATTGATATTGAGGTCTCGCACATCATCCAAATAAGATAATGGAGACAGATAACTAAAACATTTAGCAAGAAATTCCAGATTAGTAGCATTGTTTACATCTTAAAAAGAGCACTTCCTGTGTTTGGTGTGGGTCCTGTCTGCCTATCAGCTCAGCAGGAGAAACCAACAACAACAACAACAACAACAGAGCCGACGCACAGTGCTCAGCTCAGGTACCTGACACTGTTGATTTATATGTGTAAAATATGAATGCATAAAAGAGTAGAGTGGTGACTTTGGTGTTTTGATGTGTGTGTGTGTGTGTGTGTGTGTGTGTGTGTGTGTGTGTGTGTGCGTGTGTGTGTGTGTGTGTGTGTCTGTGTGTGTGCGTGTGTGTGTGCGTGTGTGTGTGTGTACGTGTGTGTGTGTGTGTGTGTGTGCGTGTGTGTGTGTGTGTGTGTGTGTGTGTGTGTGCGTGCGTGCGTGCGTGCGTGTGTGTGTGTGTGTGTGTGTGTGTGCGTGTGTTGATGTGGGGGGCAGCTCAGTCTGCAGGCCTGCTGGAACAGTTTTATTAACACATTAGAAAACCAAACACAGCGGCTGCCAGAGGCTCAGCTGGCCCACTCTAATTCTCCTCTCACACCCCGCCTCCGAGGAGGGGACAGGCGGCTCGTCTCACCGAGCATGTGATTATGACCTGCATGCTCAGGGAACGCTCCAACCCTCCTCCGCACTCCCCACACAATTAATAACAAACCACAGCTCCTAGCCAGTCCCCAGGCCCACACACACCGGATCCGCCTCTTATGATTTTGATTGATCCTGGCCTTGGAGGGATAAATTATTACCGGTACAAATTATTATGTCTCCGACTCCACAGACGCTTTGCTGCTTTGCCATCCTAAGAAAGTGCCAGGTGGACATAATTGCATGGCTATAGAAACATTGTTTTTACATGAGGACAAGAGCTTTCCTAATACGGTACCATAAGGGGAATAGCTTGAGGTTGCATTTGGGACCTCTGAAGACTTGCTAGTAGGGTGGTCTGTATAACATGATGAAGAGAATTCTAGGGGAGCATTTAAAAACAACTGAAAGATATTCAAATGCAAAAAATTCTCAGAACGATGTCTGTTTTCAGTTAAAACTTTCTCTGCAAAAGGAGGCGAATCCACCTCCAATCTATGGTTCTAAAATTGGGGAGGTGCTGACTCAATAAGAATTGGTGCCTTGTTATCTTTGTCTAACCAAGTTTCAGTGACAAGTAAGAAGTCAAGTTCATAGGAGCTAATCAAGTCATCGATTAAGAGAGACTTATTAGCTATGGATCTGGCATTGAAAAGTGCTAGCTTGAGTGATTTTGTGTTTGGTCTCTGTGTGGGCTGTGTGTGGCAGGGTACAGAGATGAGGTCATTCTAACCTCTGAAGACTCAGACATAACACAGTAGCAGTGGAAAAGAAGAACTACATTATTTCTACCCATGGCTGTCACAACCTCCAACAAGGTTGCGGGTCAAATTGACCCATCACTGAATTTCCATTATGTTTTCATCTAATCCTCTAGGTACATCAAAACAGCTAAAGTGGGTAGGTGTTGTTGTGTTCTTGCTCAAAATAAACGTCCCTGTAGTTCTCCCTGTCACCTCATTCCCCACCCCCCTTCATCTCTGTTGACATGAGTGTGCTCTCCAGTCATCCCTATCCCAGTGTGAGTGGGGCATGATTGGGCCCAGAGTGCTACCATGGCGAGACAACCGGAAAAAAGTTCGCGTTGGTCTCGACTAGCTTTTGACGGAGATGAGGAAAGGTACGAACCGTGGGAAACAAAGTTCATGGGCCATCTCCGGCTACAGAAACTGAAAGACACTCTCAAAACAGACCTTCCCTTAACAGCTTCGGCTCAGGAGTTGAGAGAAGATGAGGAGAAAAATGCAGAGATTTACGGAGAGCTCATTCAGTTTCTAGATGACAAAAGTTTGTCGCCCATAATGCGAGACGCACCAGATGACGGACGAAAAGCCCTAGAGATATTGCGCAATTATTATGCGGGTTCAGGGAAGCCAAGGGTTATAAGTCTCTATACAGAGTTGACCACACTGCAAAAGTCTAACAGTGAAACAGTGACCGACTATATCATTCGTGCAGAAAGGGCAATAACTGCACTGAGGAATGCAGATGAGACTTTGAGTGATAGCCTACTTGTGGGAAAGGACTGCCCGAGTCATTTAAACCCTTTGCGATACATGTCACTAGGGGTGTAACGGATCACCTAACTCACGGATCGGATCGTGTCACGGATTTTGAGTCACGGATCGGATCATTTTTCGGATCAACACAAAACATTTTTTTATTTTTATAAAAACAACATTTTCCTTGAATTCTGTAAAAACACCACTTTTAATGTGTGAAACAAAAAAACAACATTCAAGATGTCAAAACTGATATATATATAACATCTATATATAACAACATAAATATATAACAACATATATATATATATATAACATCACTGCTGCAATCTGGTTGCCAAGTGAAACCTAACTTTACCTAAATAATAAAGTGAAATCCTTTAAACATGGTAAGAAAAAGTAAATAAAGCAAAGCAGCCTCAAGCTTATAACTTCATATTCATTTTCAAAAAGTTGAGGATGTCCACATTGTCTGGGGAGAGGGCAGACCTATTTGCAGTCACTATGTCTCCTGCTGTGGAGAACACCCTCTCGCTAGGAACTGAAGTAGCCGGCACAGCCAGGTAGCGTCTTGCCATCATGGCAACGTGAGGGTACACCAGGGTTTCCGTTAGAAAAATTTGCCGCCGGACATCGTGTCCTGGAAGATTTCGATTTACCGGACAAACGTGAATTATTCCGGTCATCATATTAAAATATAATAAAAAATAATAAAAAAATAATAATAATTTTTTTTCTTCAAATCTAATATAGATGTTTGTCGCGGTGATTACTGTTGTGTAGCGGCCTATATATATGCCATTTAATGTCTATTTCTCATCCGATACGATTAGATGCGAGCTATATAATATAACATGATTCGCATGCGCGCTATGCCATTATGTCCAGCGCTGAACGGGCGCCTCACTGGGAACTGAACAGACAGCATCGATCAATGAACGGACTCCACATTACGTTAACTGAAGTTTGTTAAATTGTTTGGGATTAATGTGAGTTTTCTATTTTCTCTTTCCAGTTTTACCCTTTTTTTTTACCCGAGTCTCGCGGGACTTGGCGAAGTAGGCCTAGGTTTTCCTTTGGCGACGTTGATGGAACACCCCCCAGGTCTCGCTGGGTGGGAAGGCATTTCGTTAGCCTGTCAAATCATACTTAGGAGATAGCCCTGTAAGCTCATACGGGTCTGTATGTCGTCCTGAAGACCGGCTGTTAGATCATATCGCTGAAGTTTGTCTCCATCTTAGTGTAAATGTTGTCCGTTTCGTTTGTTATCCTTGTTATTGTGCGATAAATGTAGCGGGTACAAATATATGCTGCGCCTTTAAGACGAGCTCACATGAACGCGCAGGTGTGAACGCGCAGGTGTGCTTGAGAGAGGAGCAGTGAGTTGAAACGAGCAACGTGGACGGAGTGGTAGCGGTGTGGGCTCTTTGCAAGTATATAGTTTTGATAAGAAGATATTGCCGAGTGGTCATACAAAGTACGGGATACGTTGATTTGCGAGTGTTTTGTTTGGGAAGAGCGGGCCTGAACGTCGTCGGTATCGAGAGGTGAAGCGTGCGCCAGCTCACCCCTCCCCCACCCCGTGTGTGAACTGCGAGAGAAAGGAGCTACACGTGGTTGGTGTTCATTGTCCTGTACAGAGGAGAAGCGTGCGCCAGTGAGGCGTGGGTTCAGCGAGGTTTCTCGGAGTTGCCCTGCCAGCCATCAGACACCCTTGACGTGCGATCTCTGCTGGATGGGTAATCTCTGCACTACACCTTGCCATTAGCACTGGCCAACCACGCATACTGTGCGCGGACGAACAGAACTGTGAACTGAACGGACTAACGCTCGAACGCGCACAAACCCACACTGGGAGAAAAGGACTGCTCATTCAGACTGATGTTGTTAAATGTACCCTCTGTGAGACTGCTAGACTCTCTGTGAGACTGCTAGACTCTCTGTGTGACTGCTAGACTCTCTGTGTGACTGCTAGACTCTCTGTGAGACTGCTAGACTCTCTGTGAGACTGCTAGACTCTCTGTGAGACTGCTAGACTCTCTGTGAGACTGCTAGACTCTCTGTGTGACTGCTAATACATGGTAATATTGAATTTATTGACCCAAATGTTAACCGTTTTGTGTTTGGATAATTTTCCATAAGCTCTGTGTTTATTTTTGAGTAAACATTTGAATGGAATAACAGCTGTAATTTCCCATTTCATTTACTTACCTGGGGGTAGGGGCGCCTCACCTGTTTAGCTAGACCTAGGTAAAGTAGGGGGTGGTGTCAGGTCAGTTCGGCACTTACCTCGCACACCCTGCACACACTTTTCACGGCCACCTACTAAAGCCCACTTTACCCCGTCTAAGAGGTTGACGTTAACCCAAGCTACTAAACAGGAAACAACTTGCTCACTCACCTGAACATTGAGGCCATAGGTATTGGGCGTGGGGGACCTAGATCCTGTCCCACTCAGTCCTCCCCAGACTAAGTACTTTGTAACCCCTACAAGGCGGCGGTAATAATCCCGACCGTCACAATTGGCGTCACGAACAGGATAGAATAAGCAACCATTTTTAAGTGGAAGCCATGGCAGAATTAGAGGAACTTAAGAAGCAATTTGAGAGGATGATGGAGAGGTTCAATGACCAAGCTGAGGCCCTGATACAAGCTAGAAGCGAGCAAAGAGAAGCTCTGGCATTAGCTAAAGCAGTCATAGATCAGCAGAAAGAAAAGCCCCCTGCATCTATTGTGTATATCCCCAGAGACCGCAAGATTTCAGATTTCAGTGGTAAACAAGGTGATGTAGATATTGAAGAATGGATCACATCAATTAAATCTGCCCTTCAAATCATGAAGGTCCCTATAGAGGACCAAGCCGAGTTCATCAAGCAGCATCTTCAAAACGAAGCCAAACTCACAGTCAAGTATATGGCAGACAAAGCTAAGGATGCAGAGACCATATTTGAAGCACTGCGTAAGACTTATGGTGACAAAGTCCCTTTAGGCACCCGGCTCAAAGAATTCTATGACCGCAAGCAGTTGGCAGGAGAGACCATACGTTCTTACGCCTATGACATTCAAGAAAAGCTAATGCGAATTTGTCGTAGAGATGCCAAGCGTGTCCCTGATTCAGACGGAATGCTGAAAGAACAGCTTGCTCTTGGGCTTCGAGATGATATCTTAAGAAGAGAGATCAAGAGGAGACTGAAGGAAAAGGAGAGTCTTACTTTTGCTGAGCTAATGCAAGACGCCATCTCATGGTCTGAGGAGGAAGAGGTTCAGGGGTCTGATAGTGCGCAAAGCAGTTCCCGTGCCAAAGGTGCCATTAATGCTACCAGGGCTACCGACGAACCTGCTTCGCAGTTGACAATGGAGATGTTGTATGAAGCAATACAAAAGTTAGCCATCCGTCAAGATGAACTGTTCCAGATGATGGGCCACAGTGGCACTGGCATGACACAAGGGAAAGGCGAGAGGGCAAGAAGCCCCCCTTTGAAAAACGAAGATGGGCAGTTCATCTGCTACACGTGCAATGAGCCAGGACATACCAGCAGACACTGTCCTCTGAACAGGGGAGCTATGGGCATAGCACGTCCTCCACTCAGAAGGGATGGGCCATCTGGGCCTGCAGGAAACGACCCCGGAGGGGCGATGCGCCAGAGTCCAGGTACCCCTGCAATTAGAAGTCACCTGGCAAGGCAGCCCTGTAACACTTCTCAAGCCTCAAGTGTAAGTGCCTTTGGAAACTGCTTGGTCGTTGAAGTGAAGATAGCAGGCGTGAAGACTGACTGCCTGTTGGACACAGGCTCAGAGGTGACCACAATCCGGGAATCTTACTTCAGAGAGTACTTTGGGAAGTCGGCGTTGTCCTCAGCCAACTGGGTCCAGCTCGCCGCTGCCAATGGCCTCGAAATTCCCGTCCTTGGATGCCTGGAGGCGGAGGTAGAGTGCATGGGGAAGACCGTTGGCAGGAAGTGTGTCTTTGTCCTTAAAGATGAAAGCCCAGATGTGGAAGAGATGAGAGGCCTCCCAGGTATCCTGGGAATGAATGTTCTAAGTGAACTGAAGGATCTTTTCGTTGCCACGGACGGCATGAAGAAGATGAATAAGTATCGGGAAACAGAGGCTAAGGTCCACAGGGTGCAAGCGAACATCAGAAAAGAGGCAGGGTCCCTCGGACAGAGTGACCGAATAGGATATGTTAAAGTGGCAGGCAGAGAGACAGTCATCATTCCCCCACTCAGCGAGCGCATCCTGGAGGGTTCGCCTCGACTACGGAGAGGGCTCGCCTCGCCTACGGAGAGGGCTCGCCTCGCCTACGGAGAGGGTTCGCCTCGCCTACGGAGAGGGCTCGCCTCGCCTACGGAGAGGGCTCGCCTCGTCTACGGAGAGGGCTCGCCTCGCCTACGGAGAGGGCTCGCCTCGCCTACGGAGAGGGTTCGCCTCGCCTACGGAGAGGGCTCGCCTCGCCTACGGAGAGGGCTCGCCTCGCCTACGGAGAGGGTTCGCCTCGACTACGGAGAGGGCTCGCCTCGCCTACGGAGAGGGCTCGCCTCGCCTACGGAGAGGGCTCGCCTCGCCTACGGAGAGGGTTCGCCTCGCCTACGGAGAGGGCTCGCCTCGCCTACGGAGAGGGCTCGCCTCGCCTACGGAGAGGGCTCGCCTCGCCTACGGAGAGGGTTCGCCTCGCCTACGGAGAGGGCTCGCCTCGCCTACGGAGAGGGCTCGCCTCGCCTACGGAGAGGGTTCGCCTCGCCTACGGAGAGGCACCCGTCCAGTAAGGACACCGACCCTGACATTGACACAGGCTGCCCTGACTTCATATGCATCCCTGCCACTACACACATGCCCCACACAAACACAGGCCTGGGTATTAGAGAAGTAGTTGAGGAGCTGGGAACTATGGGTGGGTCAGATGCAGGGAGTGAAAGTGAGAGTGTGGCTGAACCCAGACGGTCTCAAAGACAGACCAGGGGTAGAATTCCCTGTAGATTCAGGAGTGATTATGTTTTGAAATAATTTGTGCGATTGCAAATGTTTTCTACTTACCTTCATGCATGTCCATGTTTTTAGGTATTGAGGAGTGAAAAGTGTTATGATGCCGTGTTTTATTGTTTTCAGCTCTTCTGAGGCATCCTTATGTACTGGTTGAAATGTTACCTGTGTTGTGAACCTACCTGTGGGTACTGTCGTATGGAGTGACATGTTGTATTTTTATTTCTTCTTTTACTGAGGTCGCATCGTCATTTGGATGTTGGATGGCATGGCAGGGTTTCGCAGGGGGGAATGTAGCGGGTACAAATATATGCTGCGCCTTTAAGACGAGCTCACATGAACGCGCAGGTGTGAACGCGCAGGTGTGCTTGAGAGAGGAGCAGTGAGTTGAAACGAGCAACGTGGACGGAGTGGTAGCGGTGTGGGCTCTTTGCAAGTATATAGTTTTGATAAGAAGATATTGCCGAGTGGTCATACAAAGTACGGGATACGTTGATTTGCGAGTGTTTTGTTTGGGAAGAGCGGGCCTGAACGTCGTCGGTATCGAGAGGTGAAGCGTGCGCCAGCTCACCCCTCCCCCACCCCGTGTGTGAACTGCGAGAGAAAGGAGCTACACGTGGTTGGTGTTCATTGTCCTGTACAGAGGAGAAGCGTGCGCCAGTGAGGCGTGGGTTCAGCGAGGTTTCTCGGAGTTGCCCTGCCAGCCATCAGACACCCTTGACGTGCGATCTCTGCTGGATGGGTAATCTCTGCACTACACCTTGCCATTAGCACTGGCCAACCACGCATACTGTGCGCGGACGAACAGAACTGTGAACTGAACGGACTAACGCTCGAACGCGCACAAACCCACACTGGGAGAAAAGGACTGCTCATTCAGACTGATGTTGTTAAATGTACCCTCTGTGAGACTGCTAGACTCTCTGTGAGACTGCTAGACTCTCTGTGTGACTGCTAGACTCTCTGTGTGACTGCTAGACTCTCTGTGAGACTGCTAGACTCTCTGTGAGACTGCTAGACTCTCTGTGAGACTGCTAGACTCTCTGTGAGACTGCTAGACTCTCTGTGTGACTGCTAATACATGGTAATATTGAATTTATTGACCCAAATGTTAACCGTTTTGTGTTTGGATAATTTTCCATAAGCTCTGTGTTTATTTTTGAGTAAACATTTGAATGGAATAACAGCTGTAATTTCCCATTTCATTTACTTACCTGGGGGTAGGGGCGCCTCACCTGTTTAGCTAGACCTAGGTAAAGTAGGGGGTGGTGTCAGGTCAGTTCGGCACTTACCTCGCACACCCTGCACACACTTTTCACGGCCACCTACTAAAGCCCACTTTACCCCGTCTAAGAGGTTGACGTTAACCCAAGCTACTAAACAGGAAACAACTTGCTCACTCACCTGAACATTGAGGCCATAGGTATTGGGCGTGGGGGACCTAGATCCTGTCCCACTCAGTCCTCCCCAGACTAAGTACTTTGTAACCCCTACAAGGCGGCGGTAATAATCCCGACCGTCACATAAAGTTAAGGCTTTCCGCTTGGGCCACCATTTTCAGCTGGGCACCGGACACACACACACTCGTGCACGCGCGGCACTGCCCGAGAGAGAAGGACCCGCCCCCTTTGGTTAGCCTATAGGCTGGCTGGAGGGGGCGGGTCCTTCTCTCTCGGGCAGTGTTGGGTGTGTGTGGGTGTGTGTGTGTTTGGTGCTCAGCTGAGAATGGTGGCCCGAAGCCAATTTGAATACAAAATGTGAACTTTAGCGAATTGTATTCAAATTGTGCTTAGAGGGAATTATTTTCACCGGACATTTTGTCTGACGAGTTTTCAATTTGTCGGACTTCCACAACTTTTACCGGACAAAGTCCGGGAATTACCGGTTAACGGAAACCCTGGGGTACACACCGTAACTTTCTTATCGACCTCCCTCCTTCCATCATTATTATAAGTAACAGGGAAGCCAAAGTGCTCCCATACATGTGATTTCAATGACGAGGGAGGCCTTTCCAGTTCGCCAACGTTGCTAGCACTCGCCATGATACTTGTTGCTGTGGATTCCCAGCTTCACGTGGAGTGAGTACGTAACAGAGTACTTTTTTGTGTGTTTACACAATCACCCAGGCTGCTTAGCGGGTGATATGACGTGATATAAGTGGGACAGAGATGAGTGAATGAATGTTGTTGTCAACTCAGTACGCATGCAGAGAGTGAGAATAAAGCGCACATGATTGTTTTTCTACCGGTTACATTTGAATGAATGAATGGTCTTTATTGTCATTGCTACAGTACAGGTACCAAACAACGAAATTTAGGAGGGGTGGCTCCCCTGGTGTTGTGTGTTTTTTTTTTTTTTTTGCTATTGATCCGCGGTACACATGCGTTCCGAACCGTGGAGGGCGATCCGAACGGATCACGGATTATCCGTGATCCGTTACACCCCTACATGTCACACAGAGTGACGAGACCATGCCTTTTTCTGAGTTTAAAACTAAGCTCAGGAGTTTTGAGGACACTGAGAAAATGCGCGTAACGGCGTCGGAGGACAATGTTATGCGAGCCCAAGGCCTGTCTGACCGGGGTGCCCAGAACGCCCGAAGCGCACGTAGCCAGAGCGCACAGCGAACAGACATTGTGTGCTACAAATGTGGCCAAAAGGGACATATCAAAAGGACCTGTCGATGCAAGGTGTGGTGTAACCACTGTAGGAGCTCCACACATCAAGGAGCCGCCTGCAAAAGGAGACCGGACCAGGACGACGCGAGGGGTGTCCGAGCAAGTGAGTGGTCATGACAACACTTATGCGTTTCTGGCTAAGGACAAGCCAGGACGCAGTGTTACGAGGGGCCTGATGGTGGACACCGGTGCGACTGCGCATATTATCACCGACCTGGCCAGGTTCAAGGTGTTCGATGACGGTTTCCAGGCTGAGACGCACTGCGTGGAGCTGGCGGACGGCATGAGGAGCTGGCGGGGTCGCAGAGCGCAGAGGAGATGCGGAGGTGTGCTTGATGGACAGCCGAGGGAGGCGACTGACTACAACACTGCAAGGGGCGCTGTACATCCCCTCATTCCCCCAGGACATCTTCTCTGTGAGAGCAGCCACAGACACTGGGGCAACTGTGATCTTCAGAACAGGAGAAGACATCCTACAGCACAGAGACGGTACTGCATTTCACATCCATGAGCAATTAAGGGAAACATTGATAAGGCTAACCTGAACTGTGAAGTGTGCACTCTGGGAAAGTTTGTACAGAGCTTCAACAGGAAGCCTGATAGAAGGGCCAAAAATGCTCTAGAGTTGGTGCACACAGACCTAGCGGGTCCAATTGACCCAGTGTCCATAGATGGACATAGATTTGCACTTTCGTTCACAGATGTATGATCTATACTAGTACTGTGTTTTTCTACTTTCTTAAGCACAAGAGTGATACTGTACAGGCGACAGAGCAGTTCATAGCTGACACCGCCTCGTATGGAAGGATCAGACGTATCAGGTCAGATAATGGTACTGAATTTACAGGGAAAGAGTACCAAGGGCTACTGAGAAGAAATGGTATCAGACATGAGACATCATCTCCATATTCGCCACATCAGAATGGCACTGCAGAACACCAGTTTAGGACTCTCTTTGACATGGCTCGATGCATGTTATTAGAGAGCAAGCTACCCAAGGTGTTATGGCCTTATGCAGTACAGACTGCATCTGTAGTGAGAAATAGGTGTTTTAACAATCGCACAAAACAGACACCTTACATGATGCTGACAGGGAGACGTCCCAATATGTCTAGGATGCAGAAGTTTGGAACGGTGTGTTATGCCTACAAACAGGATAAGAAAAAGCTAGACCCAAGGAGTGAGAAGGGCTTCTTTGTAGGGCATGACAAGAAAAGCCCAGCTTACCTGGTTTTCTATCCTGACAGTGGAAAGGTGAGGAAGCACAGACTGGTCAGATTTATGCCAAAGACGATGGGTGAGCAGCAGACACAGACTGAGATATCAATAGATGATGAGGACTGTGATGTGCCACAAAGGGCCAGCACGACTAAGCAAAGGGACGTGAGTCCAAAGACTGCTCAAGAGCATATTCCTGTGACCAGGCCCGAACAGGTGCAGACTAGGGAGAAACAGGAGTCTCCACGCTATCCTCCCAGGGAGAGGAAGAGACCAGATTATTTTGGGGACCGTGTATATGAAGTAGGAAGTCAGGACCAGGCACAGGTAAACATTGATTACTGCTACAAAATGTTGTGTAACGTACCTTTGACCTACAGTGATGCAGTGAAGTCACCCAAGTCTAGAGAATGGGTCAGTGCTATGGACGACGAAATGCAATCATTGAGAGAGAATGGTACGTTTACTTTGACTAACTTACCCCAGGGCAAAGTTGCAGTGGGGGGTAGATGGGTGTATACAATCAAGAAAAATGCAGATGGTTCAGAAAAATACAAAGCACGATATGTTGCAAAAGGCTACAGTTAGAGAAGGGGTGTTGACTATGAAGAGACCTTTTCTCCCACAGCCGATTTAACCAGTGTTCGAGTGTTGATGCAAAAAGCAGCACAGGAGAATTTGATTTTACATCAAATGGATGTTAAAAATGCCTATCTTCATGCACCGATAGATTGTGAGATATACATGGAACAGCCAGAGGGTTATGAGCAGACATCTGGCACAGAGACAGTGGTGTGTAAACTAGAGAAGTCACTATATGGTCTAAAACAGTCTGGCCGAAATTGGAACCATTTATTACATGACTATCTAATGGTGAATGAGTTTGTGCAAAACCCTGCAGATCATTGTGTATATACTAAAGAAACGGAACATGAGAAAGTGATCATGATTATATGGGTCGATGATTTGGTTATTGCTGCCAGTAACGAGAATGCACTGAATGTTGTAAAAGAGATGCTCTCAAAGAAATTTCAGATGAAAGATATGGGCAAATTGACACATTTCCTGGGAATCGATTTTGAACAGTGTGATGGATGTGTAACAATGTCACAAAAGCAGTGTGTAAAGAACATGCTAGAGAGGTTTGACATGCAGAACTGTAAACCCAGATCGACACCTTGTGAGCAGACACTCAATTACACTGAAGGGGCAGGATTAATGAGTGATGTCACTCGGTACAGAGAGGTGGTCGGTAGCCTCATCTACCTGACTATGTGTACTAGGCCAGATCTTTGTTTCATAGTGAGTAAACTGTCCCAGTATTTTACCAAACCAACCGAGGAGCATTGGGCCACTGCCAAACATTTATTGAGGTTCTTACTTACACCAGTGATAAAGTGTTGTGTTACAAAAGGTGTAACTCTGATTTGAGATTACAGGCTTTCAGTGATGCTGACTGGGCAGCAGATGTCACAGACCGTCGTAGCACAACAGGTTACTGTGTTAGTCTACATGAGAATGGTCCATTTGTCTCATGGAAGACCAAAAAGCAACCAACGGTGGCGTTGTCCACATGTGAGGCGGAGTACATGGCATTAGCTGCAACCACCCAAGAGTGTTTACACCTGACTCAACTGTTGACACATATGGATGCATGTAAGTATGCACCACCCATTGTCCATGAGGACAATCGGAACGATTTCATTAGCTAAGAACCCAGTCCGCAGACAAAGATGCAAACACATAGATATAAAGTACCATTTCATCAGGTCTACAGTACTGAATGGACAGATCTGTTTGCAATATTGTCCCACAGATCAAATGGTGGCTGATGTGTTTACCAAACCAGTAACTAAGGACAAATTGGTTAGGTTCACAAAGGTTATGTTTGGGAGAGAAACCACATCAGTGTGAGTAATGACCAAGCGGTCAATTTTTGTTTTTGTTTTCTTGCTTTATTTTTTCAAAGTGTTATAAGAGAATACCAGTGAAAAACTGAAGACTGTTTGTAAATGATGATGATGATGATGATGATGATGATGATGATGATGATGTATATTCTTGTTTCACAGGAGAGGAACAATATCAGTGCCAGCTTTTGTTTGTTTGATTGATGGAATGACAGCCCCAAAGAGTGTTATGGAAATTGTAGGCTACTGATGTTACTGATTTGTTTATTTTTCTCTCCATCTTAGATTGGTCAGGTGAGAGCAAGTGGGGGTGTTGATATGAGCGTGCTCTCCAGTCATCCCTATCCCAGTGTGAGTGGGGCATAATTGATTGATTGACACCAGCTGTGTGACATGAATGATTGAGCCAGCTGATCCTATATATGTGACCATTCCCACAATAAAAGTTGCTTCCTTGATAACATGAACCCTGTCTGACAGCGTGGGGCCCGTTATGTCTCTCACTCGTATTGGCCTGGACAAGGCTGCTCAACCCTGGATCTTCTAAACAATTGGGAGCCTTTACTTTAGGTTGAATAACAGCATTCAGCATTTAACTCTATCCTTATTACACTTGCACAGCTATAAAGGTCAACTCTCGATATGACTGGCTTGAAACTTGGTCCCATAGGCGTCTCAGACACTTCTGGGTTTAGAGGCCTGTACCCAGCATGAACCATCCCACCCGTGACATTCATGCTATTTGCTTTAGATATTACTTCCCATAGTCTCTGTGTACATTTCTCCATAACAACCATATCATTTTTATTTCCTATACGATTACTCTATGTCTTTCATAAGTTTAAACACCACATGAGCCCATTTATTCCATTATAATATATATATATACTGTATATATATATATATATATATATATATATATATACATTTATTCCAGATACAATTCGTATCCAGTGTTGTCTCCATATAAATCAAAGTTTATTCAAAATCACAAAGAAGCAGAGTAGATCCAGTTATTATTACGATATTACATAAACATAATAAACAACAGGCAGAGCAGTCGACAGTTAACATAAGCAACAGTCATAACATCTTCAACACCTCTAACTAACATTGTTTTAGGCCCAAATACAATGTTATTTGCCTCATACAATAATGAGATAATGAGAAGCACAGATTTAATGACAAGAACAAAGTTTGATCGTACCTTCCCACAAAATAATCTTGCTCCCATCTTGCTTGAATCTTAAAACGTATATTATATTGAAACTAACCGTGTATGAAAATCACAGCTAAAAAGTAATATGAAGAGATGAAGGTCAGGTCTGTCATGATGAGATGGGCTCAGATGAGATGGGCTCAGATGAGATGGGCTCAGATGCAGCCGCCTTGTTGTTCAAGGTAGTGGGTCTTCGCCTTTCTTCTTCTCTTCCTAGAGACCCAACCCACCCTGGGTACGAACACTTTACCCGGCTGCCCTCGAAAAGGCGGTACAGGACCATGGCCGCAAGGACAAACAGACTGAAGAACAGCTTCTACCCCAGGGCCATCCAGGCCCTGAACACAGCAAAGACCTATGTTCTGGGCCCTGGACAGTCTGGACGGATTGATGGCAGCTGCTGGACTGAAAAAAAAATCAGGTGTAGTGCTGAGGCACAAATATGTACATTTCTAGCCTGCAAACTGCGACACTTCAAATGAATGTGCAATAACACTATGTGCAATATGACAACCCTAGTCGTCTATCTGTACAGTATAGTATAGTGGATAGTGTACATAGCCTTTATTTATGTAAACCAGCTCCTTCCCTTCTTGTGTTTTTTTAGTTTGTTTTTCTTTCCTAGCACCAGGGGAGCCACCCCTCCTAAATTTCGTTGTTTGGTACCTGTACTATAGCAATGACAATAAAGACCATTCATTCATTCATAGATCATTTAGGTCTCTTATATACTCATTCTAAGGGGCTTTAGCTTTGCCCACTAACTTTATTAGTCATCCGGCTCCCCCCCCCCCCCTGACCTGACCCCTATCTATCTACCCTCCCTCCACCCCCACCCAGAGAGCTTTGGACTGTCTGGACATGAACACTTTAACACTTTATCTTTGCACTTCTTATATTTATATTATGTATGACTCTTGCACTATGATGTTGGTTTGCACTGTCTTGTCCTGTCTTGCACCTGTCCTGCTGAAAACCGTGCTCCACTGTCCCAAACCAAATTCCTAACATGTTTACATGTCATGGCAATAAAGTCTTCTGATTCTGATTCTGAGTCCACCTCATCTTTCTAGAACATTTTATAATCATGTGACCATTCATGTATAATAATAATAATAATAATAATAATAATAATAATAATAATGCATTTATTTAGTATAGACCTTTTTTCAGTATTCCAAGACACTACATTCCAAGAAGAAAAACAAAAATGAAAAACCCCCTGAATAAATAGCTAAATAAAAAGTAAAACAAAAGCACAATCAGTAAAAATAACAATACATCACTTAATGCGTTATTGCAGACAGAAGGCATTATGTCCATATATGGAGTTCCTCTCAATACCAACACACGTAATTGCATACCTTTACAAGGCTTTTCAAATGAATCTGTCCTTTGGTTCGATAATCAATCAACTCCAATAGTTTGTCAATTTGAGTTAATATTTCCAATGCCATAATCAAATCAATTCAGTTCAAAGGAATCAGTTAATCTTCATCTTCATTCCTCATAGAGCAGCTGTATGTGTGTGTGTGTGTGTGTCAAAGCTCACTTCTAACTCGTTCCTCAAAACAATGTATAGGACCTGGCGAGAGGTGGGGCGGGGGAGGGGGTGGGGGGTGTTGGCTGTGTTCCTGTGTCCTGGACAGGCTGGAGGAGCAGACCTGCAGACTTGCAGACCCCCTGTCAATACCAGCAGACCCCCAGTCAAGACCAGCAGACCCCCAGTCAAGACCAGCAGACCCCCAGTCAAGGCCTCAGCGTTGCTCTTTCCCTGACCTTGACTTCTCTCTGGTCTCAAAAGTTTGGTGGTACCATTCTCGCCGTCCAATGCGCTTCCTCCGGTCACTGATGGTCAGCGGTGCAGAAGATGAGAAGATGGTTTATACGACGGTGCAGTTGGGTCTTGTAATTCTTTCACAGAGCCACCATACCCAGTCAATACAGGAACAGGAACCTCACTGAACTGCTGCTCGTTTCTCCTCTGGTTCGGGTGGGGTAAGTCTGAAACATTCATTCTAAAATTGGGGCTTGAGGCAGCCTCTGATGAGATCTGTACCTTCTGGGTAGATTCTGTCCTTTGTCCATGTTTTTTTATAAAACGTTTTTCCCCCAGTACATGCTGCTGTATGTTAAGCTGAGGAAGCTTAGTTTATACAAATGTATGGAATAAAAAAGTCCAGGGGGGTGAATACTTACTAGCACTGTATACTGTATATCCATCATCATTCTGAGGAAACCCCACTTTATCTAAGAAGTATTGGGGCTTGATTACTCTTGCCACTAATTAATCTAACCTATCACTAACTGTTTTTGACCTAAAACTATTAGACTAGTATAACTACTATAGACTACTACATATTTATTTTCTAATCACATTCTGTACAATCTTACCGTTAGCTGATATTGTAGCAATTTGAATGACATTGGCACCACGTGGTGGAAAAGCCCCGGATGTAGAAGGAACTGGTAGAACATTTGGTCCATTCTGCATTCTATATCTCTCCTCATACCAGACAATGACAACAAAAGCTTCCATTATGAAGTGTGCTGGTAATTCAAAATATCCTAATGTCACCCCAATAGGACCCAGTATTAACATTCCCACTAATTTCCTAATTGCGCCTTTTTTTATTCTATCCTTCCTCCGACCATCCCGTAACCTCTGAATTAACTTGCCTCCCTTGTATATTACATAACTAATAATAATTAAAATGATGACAGAAGCACTTCCCAGATATATCATCTCATGACCCCCGAGATTACTACATAAAAGTGTCATTAATACAATGGTATTGCAGACATGTATTTCACATCCTACAAATGGCAGCTCTGATCCGTATAAAGCAACAGGTAAAATCACCTCCCATACTAATGTTTTCTCATTCAACATAAAAAGAGACACTAACAGTGCCAGGTTAGCAAGGTTTAGCACCTTAGTAGCTATACTTTGTCTTGACACAAAAATCAACACTATCAGAGCGATAAAGGTCAACTCTCCTACCAAAGATATGACTGGCTTGAAACCTGGTCCCAGAGGCCCCTCAGGCACGTCTGGGCTCGGTGAAACACCGGTGCTGTATGTGGTAACACTTCCCGACATCCCATTGGTGTGCTGCATCGTCATGGCGATCCCATCCATTTGGCCTGATGCACCGAGCGTTAAAAGGTTGCTCCCTTGAGGAGGAGTGAGTGTCCCAAAGCCCTGGGAACCATCAGAATCAACCAGCCCATCCAAGGGGGCCATCCCAGCTGTGACAGTATAGAGGATAGTTGGTGTCGTTGTCGTGGAGATTAGTTCAGTTCAGATTTTGCTTTGAGGAGAGGAGCTTTACCAATCTGCTGCATTAAACAGAATGAGTGCCTACCAATCTGATATAATCTGGTATTTAGTTTGAGACAGGATACCTTTTATATCCTTTTTATTTATACTTTTTTTTCCCTCTCCCAGACGTCAGAGATGGAACCTCCTACTTCCTACACTTCCTACTCCAAACATTTAGAAATTATATTAACTCCATCATCAACCACATGCTGCACATGGCTAGTAGTTTCTCTCCTGACCCCGACAGACAAAGCTTTCCTGAGACAGTAAGAGATGTTTTTTCTTGCTAGATGCTGGTTGCATTTGGCCCCTCTAATAACTGTAAGAAAAGTGGAAAAGGCTTTTAAGAAAAGAAAAACAACATCCATAGGAAGTTCAGGGTCCTTCTTCCTGGTCAAATTGACATTACTGAAATGCTATTGCACTTTATTTCTTCAGCAAGAGACATCCTCTAGTCCTCTAGGTAGGGGTATTGCACTTATCCCCCCCTAAAAATGTACACTTGTTCATATTATTATAAAAGAGTATTACACATTTAGGCTACATAGATGTTGTTCTGTGTCAATTTGACCGGGTAGCTAAAATTAGTAGGCTTTGATGTTTTCTTGCCCACAAAAAAACATCCCTGTTGTTCTCTCTTTCCTGTCACTCCACGTTCATCTCTCTTCCTCCCTCATATCCGCACACACACTCACACAGGCATGGAGCATAATGACACGGGTCACACATAGAGTCCTACACAACAGAACAGTATCCTCTCTCTTCAAACATGAGCAAATGGGTTTCAGTCAGTGAGGTGTTAGAAGGCCTATTTTACCATGAGGGTTAGATTGGGAAAGAGGTGTTTGAGACCAAGGGCAATGTAGAAGTAAACTTTCCTCACAGCCTGAGAGTGTGACTTTCACGTCAAATAATGGAAGACTTGAATGGTTCCCATCTCACCATGGAAGTGAGGGAAGAGTGTTTGCTAAAAACATAGGAAGTTCCCAGATCCCACAGGACACATGTCAGAGACATAATTCAATTCAACTTTATTCACCATGTGCAGTGCACTAGGAACATGATTTGGTATTCAACCATACTAAACAAGCTACAGTACATACAACAACAAGACGACAACACGACAATACTCAGTACCAATATGAGTGGATATTATGAATAAATACTGTACAACTAAGTGCAAGAACATGTAAAGCGCAAGGTACAAAGTCATCATTTTAATTGTTTATACAAATAGCAAAAAAGAATAAGAACACTCCATCCATTATAGGATAAACGATTGCAAATGGTGTGTTTTATGATGAAAACGAGTGGATGAATATGTAACAGGGTCTGGTGAAAAAGTCCCCAAGCAGGGCAAGGCCATTTCATTATTATATATTTTTTTTTTACTGATTATGAAAATGCAGATTGTAAGCTTTCAAATTATGTGTCATACATTGAAATAATGTAATGTAGTATTTAGTGCTCCTAAAACTGTTGTTTGTTATAATGAGTGGGCTCTTCAACATTTAAACCAATGAAAACATTTCAATAAGCTTTTTGGTCATTTGCGCAACTTGAGAATTGCTGGCATGCGGACCTTTTCACCAGACCGTGTCACCAGACCATGGGCCAATCCCAATTCCCTTTTCTACCCCTATGGCTCGTTTTCGAGTGTCACTCGATTCGAAGGCCTTGCCTTCGAATACGTCACAAGCCCTACCCCTTCAAATCTCAGCCCTTTGAATTGGGACAGCCCTTCACGGCGCCTACGTCATCAACAGTGGTTTGACGCGGTACGGGTGACGCGTTGTGTTGCCGTCTCACATCGTTGCGCGTTGTGTTGCCGTCTCACATCTCGCAATGCCTACAGCTGTGTTTATTTCTGTTGCGTGTGCTATAAGCATCTTTTTTCGTTTATTATCAACACACCGGAGAAATCGACGTCTTCGACGCGCCACAATACTGATGGGACTGATGGAACAGTTTTGGGTATGTACGATAGACTGCAAAAAAGTTTTTAACCAAGCAACACAAACATGCTAGTATAGTGGTTATTCATGTAAATGTTGTCTCAACGAGTAACCGACCTTTTACTTTTTGTATTATTGATTTGTGTGATGATCTGTGTGCAGTACAATGCGTACATGGCGTAATTACGTGGTAATTAATGCTATCGTGCTATTAACGTGTTTTTTCCATATGTGTTTGGTTTGGGGGGATGGGGGAAATGGCTTGGGGGATGGGGAATGGAGAAATGTCCTGCAGTAAAATCTTTCCTATTCAGACTAAGGAATGTGAACGTATTTCCTTTTACAGACTGGTCATCCTATGAGATACTGCAAGCTGAGTCAGGACCTGCCCATCCTGCGTTTATGGTTGGATGTAGAGGCTGACCTGAGAAAGGACTACCGCCTCAGCAGAAGAGCCATGCATGGTCTGCAGAGGCTCCTACAGAGGGAACAGGATCATGGCTGGGGAAATCAGATGGAAGTCCTCATTTATGTGTACTGGCTGGCTCATGGACTGTCCTATCAGGTTACATGCCGTGTCTTCAATGTGCCAAAAGCCACAGTCCACCGCATCATCCACAGAGTTGCACAGCACATTTGGAACAACCTCAAGCGAGCCATCTCTCTCCCACCGGCAGGAGAGCTTCATGCTGTTGGGCAAGGATTTGCCCTGCTATCAGGAAGCCCTGCCTTCAACAACGTTGTGGGTGCAATAGATGGCTGCCATATCAGGATCAAACCCCCTCTACTACACCGAATTGACTATTTAAATTACAAAGGATTCTTTTCTATTAACATGCAGGCAATTTGTGATTCGAAGGGTAGATTCCTTGACATCTTTGTAGGCTACCCGGGGTCGGTTCATGACACACGCATCATGAAGAACAGTACCTTTTACAGGACCAGACAGTACCCTCCCAGGGGTTACATGCTTCTGGGTGATGGTGGCTATCCCTGTTTGGACACACCAATCTGCCTCATCACACCATACAAGGATCCCGTTATTGGACAAATACAGGGGCGCTTCAATAATTATCATTCCAGAGGCCGCAGCATTGTAGAAAGGGCTTTTGGAATGATGAAGACCAGATGGAGATCTACCCTGTTCAAAGCCTTGGAGGTTAAACCAATATTTGCACCTGTGGTAGTTGCGTCCTGTGCCTTTTTGCACAATGTGTGTCTCGATAATGGAGACATGCTGGAGCTAGATCCAGATGCACAGGACATGTTTGACCCCCAACCTCCCGGTGAGCCCCTAGCAGGTAACGAGACCTCTGGGAATGCTACAAGGGACAGACTGGCTGCCTTGGTTTCGGGCCATGTGCAAGCACCATAGTACAATGCTGTTTGTGACCCAGAAATGTATAATTGTATGTTAGCCATGTTGATACCATTTTAGGCTTGTTTCAATCTGTTTTATGTCTTAATTGTGTGATTTCTTCAAATAAAAAAAATATTACAAAAATATTTGTCTTACAATTTTAGGATTTTTACAGTGAACTAACTGCTAGCTAAATGGGAAAATGTGGTTTGATTATATAAGACAATCTGTTATTAATGCTCATAATGAATCCACCAACAATTGGTTTGAAACAAATACTTTAGTAGTCCAACAACAACAACAACAACAACAACAACAAATGTAAGTATCATGGGGGCTATTCCATCAATGTTGCTAAAGGAAAATCCCAAAAATAAGGACTTTCCTTTAGCAAAGTTGATGGAATACCCCCCGAACAGCACAATAAAAACAACAAGGTTAATTAACTGTTAACAACTTTGGGGCTATTCCATCAACGTTGCTAAAGGAAAATCCCCAAAATAAGGACTTTCCTTTAGCAAAGTTGATGGAATACCCCAACAGCACAATAAAAACAACAACGTTAATTAACTGTTAACAACTTTGGGGCTATTCCATCAACGTTGCTAAAGGAAAATCCCAAAACTTACAATTACGAATTACAGGGACATTCCCCCTGTAGTCAGATGAACGTTTGATAGATAACTTTACATATGTGTACCATCATCCGCTGTCAAACGCCACAGGTAATAATTGATTTATGACTGTAATCTCTGAAATGCTCGACTGTCATGCAGCGTTGCGTTACTGTAACGTTAGACACAGCACCGACATAAAAGCGATTTTTGGGTTAAGCTTGTTATAAATAAAAGGTCTATAATGCATTGTAATGACATTAAACTAAGACAATACGATGGTTATCATAATTTTTCAAATCTTTATTAATAAGTAATTACAGAGAAAGTAAAATGACATTTCCGCATTGAATAGAGCGACATAAGATTTCTGTAGATGATTCGCAATGCATCCTGGTATCAAGGGGTAGCGTACCGTTAGCCCTTCGAAGCTAGTCTGGTCCTGAAATCCCTCGAAACGAAGTAATAGTTAGCCCTCCCCCTTACCCCTAGCCCTCGACGAAATATGAATTGAGACAGCCCTCGCCCTAAACGTGAACGCGCAAATCGAGCCATAGGGGTGAAAACGAAGGGCTAGGGGTGAATTGGGATTGGGCCCACATATAAAACAAGTGTCGGAGGTGTATGTGACGTGAACAAGATGGCGGAGTAGAAGTCTCGCAGCACCTCTCCCTTTAGTTTGTTTGAGCAAACGTTTCTATTTTTCTGCTACGAAATCCTACACTAAACTGCATTAGTTGTAAGTTTATTAGCTTGTTTATTGCTTTCCGCAATGCCTGGCCCAACGCGCAGAAATAAAGATGCCGACGGACGACGACGAAAACCCAGAGAACCTCCTCACAGTGGCCACTCTCGAGGCTACACTAAAAATATATTTCAATATAGCGGAGAAGAACTCTAACGATCGATTCGACCGGCTGGAGACCCAGCTGGGAATCATGGAAGCAACCCTGACCAAACACGCTGAGTAGATTAATACCCAGCGCACTATCACCTCCAAGCTACATGAATGAATGAATGAATGAATGAAAGCTTTATTTCGAACATGTGAAAAAAGAAATAGTTATAACAACAAAAAACAAAACAAAAACAAGAAAAAACAAAACAAAAACAAGAAAAAACACTAGTTACTTAACATGTCCGAAAACATGAGTGTGTAAAGGAATTCGAGGCCACTACTTCACAACACAGCACCTAACCCTAGTTCAGCTCGAATCCAAACTGGCATCCTTCTAGGATAGGAACAGAAGGGACAACCTGCGAAGGATCTATCTAAAGGAGGGAGGAGAATCGGGGAATGCGGTATCCTACCTTACTGCCAACATCCCGGAATGGTTCCCTTCTCTGGTTGACAAGCCGCTGTAGATCATGCGGGCTCACCGCACCGGGTCTCCTCAAGCTTCTTCATCTCCTCCCAGGACCATGATCATTAAATTCCTTCGCTTCACAGACAGAGACCGTATCCTCCAAGAGTCAAGAAAATCTCCCGAGATCGGCAGGCGAAGCTCATACGGCCCTGCTACCCACTCATGCACCGGGCTCTGGGTTTAAACTGTGAGGCATTCACAGGCATTCCCTTATTCCAAAGCGTCTTACAATCTATACATTTGACTAAGCAAGTGAATCATCAGTTCACCAGTTGTAGCAGGAAGAGTAATCTAGCTCAGGCCCGGGGCCATTGGCAGTCTCTGTGATAGAAGAACAAAATAGTTTTTCTTCAACTTTTGCAGAATTAATCATTCCTAAAGTAAATGGAGGAACAACTAGATTAGTTTATTGTAATTAATAAGCCATCTGTGCACAATCCCGGTATTGTCTGGGAATCTGGGATGCTGTGATGGGGTTCATTGGGGATAAAACAATTGGTTTTGCCTCTAATCTACACAAATCCAGATTAAAATATATTCAATATTTGGAAAAGAAAATTGCTGAACTGGAGATTAGTATGACACAGCATGTCACCCGTGAGCTAGTTCTTAAGAGAGAAGTTTTAATTAAAGATCTTAACCATTTACTCAGACATAGAGCTGACTTCCTCATTCATAGAACTAGACAAAAAATTATTGCTTGCACAGGCAATCCATTTATTAGCATCAAAATGTAAAACCAACGAACAACTGGCAAACATCTCCTCAATTAAATAGATTAGATTAATTAATTAGATAGATTATAATGAGCAAGCCTGTAGTTCCTTTATGAACCCCTTTCAGCTCCCCCAGCTTTCCCAGGATGACTCCTGTGATTTAGATTCTCCTAGTACTGTGTCTGAACGCCACAAAGCTCTTTTAAGTATGAATAAAGGCAAGTCACCAGGGTTAGACGGTTTACCACTTGAGTTATATCTGGCCTTTTTGCCCCAAGTTGGCCCTCTTTTGTTGGGAATGATTCATTCTGCAATCAAAAATGTCTCGTTCTCTAAAAACAATAATATAGCTATAGTTTCTTTGCTCTTAAAAAGGGGAAGGACTCTAGTGACTGAAGTTTGTCAATTTTAAATACAGATATTAAGCTCTATGCCAAAGTTCTAGCCTCTCGACTGGAACCACTTATGACCACTTTAGTACATGAAGACCAAACAGGCTTTATTAAAAGTCGCCTTGCCCCAGACAATGTCCGCCGCCTTCTCCATATCATTGACTCTTCGAACACTACTGACTCATCAAATGCTATTCTCTCACTAGATGCTGAGAAAGCCTTTGATCGTCTCGAATAGCACTTTTTATCACTATATAGCTATGATAGCATATCTAGCTGTCTAGCTGAGGCATTCAGTGGTAGTAGTGCAGATTTTCAGACTAAAATTCTTAACCCTCCAGAGGCAGAAAAGTGAAGGGGGATTGGATCTCCACAGTCTATATTGAAATTTGCCTCCCAATCCCAATTCCCTTTTCTACCCCTATGGCTCGTTTTCGAGTGTCACTCGATTCGAAGGCAAGGCCTTCGAATACGTCACAAGCCCTACCCCTTGAAATCTAAGCCCTATGAATTGGGACAGCCCTTCACGGCGCCTACGTCATCAACAGTGGTTTAGACGCGGTACGGGTGACGCGTTGTGTTGCCGGCGAATTCTCACATCTGTGACCGGAGGAGATAGCAAAGATGGCGGCCGTTAGCATCGCAAACACTATGATAACATCCTCCGTAGTATCTAGTCTATTTCAGTCACAGACATGTTCAACAACAACACGTTTTACAACAAGGAAGGGATACAACTAATAAACATGTTAACTCACTATTCACCTTGTTATACAACAACTACTACTACAAGTGTCTATGACTACTGTTAATGTTAAATCCGTGTGGAGCTAATGCCATCGCGTCTCCACAGGCTAAAGTACAACACTGATATCCTTAACTTATGTCCTAAACACACTACTGTCATAACGTACCTTCTCCTTGACATGGACATAAACACCTGCTACCTTCTTTGAAAGAAATCGCGATTTATTCAGTGAAAACTAGTACATGATATCACAACATAGCATAGCATTCGCGAACACTATGCTAACAACACTATGATAACATCCTCCGTAGTATAGGATAAACGGGTTATTTTGATAAACTGGACACATTTTGTGAATATATATGGTTACTTTCTCGCCTGAAAACATATAAAAACTTCATAAAATGACATTAACACTTGTAGAGCCAAATTACAGATTGTAGCCAATGGCGGCCAAAATTGAGGATTTTATATTTGTAGATGATTCGCAATGCATCCTGGTATCAAGGGGTAGCATACCGTTAGCCCTTCGAAGCTAGTGTGGTCCTGGAATCGCTCGAAACGAAGTAATAGTTAGCCCTCCCCCTTACTACCCCTAGCCCTCGATGAAATATGAATTGAGACAGCCCTCGCCCTAAACGTGAACGCGCAAATCGAGCCATAGGGGTGAAAACGAAGGGCTAGGGGTGAATTGGGATTGAAGTTTAATCTCAGTTTGGCGTTGCGCAGAAAAGTTCAGCAAAATTTCACCTAACTGGTACTTCCATTCACCTTACTTTCACAATACTGTTCTCCAGTTGGGAGGGCTTCCAATCTTATTTCCCCAGTGGAGTAACAATGGAGTTCATACACTCTCTGATCTGGGCTGAGGGTCTCCGCTCATTCCAAGACATTCAGAGACGCTTTAATTTACCGGGTAGCCTACCTCCTCTTTTTTTATCTTCAGTTATGCACAGCAATGCACACTTACAGGGTACCCTGGAATAGCTCACTAGGCACACATCAATTTCACATAGCACTCACCAGATCCAGGGGTCAGGTCTCAGCTCTTTACTCTATCCTGGTTACGGCTTCTTTAAAACCACTACACATTGACAGAGTGTGGAAAGAGACTATAGCACACAACAGTTTAAACTGGCAATTCATTCAGAAATCCCAACCCCCAGGTCATCCATTTTAATTGTATACATAGGACATACTTTACTCCATATCTGTTACATAAAATAAAAACCATACCCTCACCTAACTGTACTGTAAAATACTTACTTTTCTACTGTCCTTGGAGTTTTGAAGTAGTTTATATTGTTCTCAGAATGTCTTTGGTTTAGTTTTTTCTAGCTTTCTATCTTTCCTTTATTTCCCTTTAATGTAAGTAATCTCTATCTATAGTGGAATATACAATAATACTGTAATAACATATATGTTCAGGTAAACATCATTCAACATAAACCTAAATGGGACTTATTGGTTGAAAAAAAAAAAAGTTAGATAAAACAGATTAAAATCATTACAGCTGTGAGGCCACACAATAGATCCAAGGTCTTCTCTTAAACAGAAAAAGGGGATATTCTGTGATCAAAACACAGGCAGAGTACCCTGTAGGATTCTCACTAGGTTGTGGTAGTGTAATTAACCAGGGCGCTGAAAAACAATCTACCGGAGTCATTACTCCCCACTCCACTCTGCTCCACCCTCGTAGGCTCCCAGACACACGGCCATGCTGGGGGTAAATGGCAACAGCTGATGATATAACAATCACACTGAAGGCTCTGACATCAACTTCATTAAAAGGCTTTCATGGCCTGATCACAGCCAGGGTCTGGGACATTTTCAATAATGCAGGAAAGGGCGTCATCAAGGTTCAGTTCATTTGTCCCCATTGTGGTCGTGTCACACACACACACACACACACACACACACACACACACACACGCACGCACGCACGCACACACACACACACACACACACACACCAGGGTTTCCGTTAACCGGTAATTACCGGTCTTTGTCCGATAAAATCTGTTGAAGTCTGACATATTTAAACCTCTTCGGTCATATTGTCCGGTGAAAATAACCGCTAAACACAGTAGCCCATTCGGCGGTAACCCGCCCCATCTGGCAACCCTGTCTCTCAACGACGCGAGTACCGTAGTTTAGTCAGTTACCGTAATTTAGTTTGATCTAGTCTAAATAAAACGACTGCAGTGACCGGAGTCAAGGTTATTGTTCTGCGTGTTTTGGATGTGCTAGAGCACAGTGAATGACCACTGAGGGCCGTGAGATGCGGCTAGTAAAGGACGCTAGCGGCCATCTCAACCCCGTTCATTGATTGAGCCTGCCGTGCCCGTTCCAGCCCTGAGTCGGGAGAAGTACTACGGGAGTAGTGCGCTACTATCGACAACCTGGGCTACTGGTACCATTAGATTAGGATTGATTAGATTAGGTTGACAATACCACACTACATTTGAGTTTAGGGATATCAATGTTATATATTTGTGTATGTTTTATCTTTATGTATTAAATGTTATAATTGTTTCACATTTGAGACCTGTCTTCCCCCACTCAGTTATTTAGTCGGTGTCCATCATTTTAGTCTATCTATAGTGTTAGAGTTTAATTTGTGCCACTAAGGTGAAATAGTCCACGGGTGTGTATCCCCCCCGATACATCCTCCCCATTCTCATACTCCCGAGTCCGAGAAAGTATGATTTGACAGGCAGCTAGACTTAATGCCTTCCCAATCAGCGAGACGTGGTTATAGAAATTACGTTGTTTTATTGATAAAAAGGGTAAAACTGGAAAGAGAATATAAAAAACTTATATTACTGTCGTGAAACTATTTAACACACTTCAGTTAACGTAATGTCCGTTCATTGATCGATCGATGCAGTCCTTTCAAATAGCCATCAAAAGCTAAACTAGGCATACTTAAAATTACCAATTACATACTCAAATCCCATTAATGCAATTGAAATAAACATCTTAAAGTAGCCTACAGTCGTAATTCAAAGTAGCAAAGGTGACTAGGCTGCCCAGTGTGGCGCGCGTGCAGCCCTGGACATATTATGCCATAGCGCATGCGAATCATGAAAGCCTATTATTATATAGTTCGCGATCTAATCGTATCGGATGAGAAATGGACATTAAATGGCCTATATAGGCTACACAACAGCTAATCACCGCGACAAACACCTATATTATATTCTAATATGATGACCGGAATTTTTCCCGTTTGTCCGACAAATTGAAATCTTCCCGGACACGTTGACCGGCACCACATTTTTCTAACGGAAACCCTGACACACACACACACACACACACACACACACACACACAGAGAGACACACACACACACACACACACACACACTCACACTCTTGCTCTCTCTCCACTCTCCACCACCGTTACTATATTTAAACATGTCAGTCACGGGGCCAGGCGAGCCCGTGGCGTTAGTGTGAAGGAAGCGCACCCTTTAGAAATCAGAGGAGAGGACTGCTGGAAGGAGACAGATGCTTCAGAACGAGGCCTAGCAAACATTGATTATATAATTCTGTGCAGATTACCCAGTTTGCAATTGTTCCTCTAGGTTAGCACCTGTCAGGCTTCCATTCGATATTCATGCACCTTTCATCAATGTCACAGTCGATAACGCAAATATTATACATACTGTAATATGTAATTCTGTTGGCTCTCTGTAAATGGTAAATGGACTGACATATAGTGCCTTATTCCAAAGAGCTTTACAATGGCCTCTCATTCACTCATTCACACACCAATGGCGGCAAGCTACCATGCAAGGTGCTGGCCCGCTCATTGGGAGCAATTTGGGATTCAGTGTCTTGCCCAAGGACACCTCGACATGTGGCCAGCTGGAGTTCGAACCACCGCTCTGCCGACCTTGCAATCATTAGACGCCGGCTCTACTTCCTGCTCCTGAACTACAGCTGACCCCACTCTTTGTCTCATCAGGACTGTGGGAATCACGACTGAGAGAACACTCACATGCCGACTGAGAGGGCCCGACATGGAAGTGGTTCATTTGGGATCCAAAAAGATGCTGGCAGCTGAAAAAGTGGAGGGTGAAGTGTGGTGGCTACAGTCATTTGGGTTGAATGAATGAATGCATTTGCGGTTAAAAAACTGAATGTGACAGGATATGACCATGTGGTATATTTCCGTTGTTGAACATACTGGTACTTGTTGAGAGAGAGGCGGTTGAACAGTGAGTGAGAGCGGTCTGAATGAGGGTCCTGGTGACCTGCTGGAAGGGATGGTTCAGCTTATTTTCATGTTCTTTTTTTTTTTTTTGCTGAGTGGGGCAGTCCAGTGAAATTTAGACAGGAAGGATGGGTGAGAGAGAGAGGAGGGATGACATGCAGTATATGTCCCCGGCCGGAATCGAACCGGAGGCCCTGCGGTTACATGGTCAGCGCTTAACCCGCTACGCCACCTAAGCACCCCTTTTTTTATGTTCATGTGAAATATCATCTTACTCTGAGTTGTCCTCATTGACTGTGGACTGATTATTAGCTGTGAACTAAAAAGTTGCCGGTATCCTGATGAAATCTGGGAGGTATATTATATGCGATAACAAATCATTGCATATTACTGTAAAACTATGTTGTCTGCAATCACAATAAAAAAAACATGTGCAGGTTCATTTATTATATAGCTGCTACTAAACATTGTTGGAAGTTTCTCTGAGGAGTAGCCTATAAGGCCAATGCACACGGCGTGCAATTTTTGTTGCACCACCACAACATTCGATTTTGAAGTTTGAATGGAAGTCTATGAGAAAATCTCATCCCAATGCACACGGCCCCGATTTTAATCGCACCGCGAACATTCGATTCCATTCGTTTTGAATGGGACAAAGCACACGGCGTGCGAGTTTTGTCGCACTGTCAACTTTTGCAAATTATGTCATTTCAACAGTGCTGTAATTTCAAATACATTTAGTTAACATCTGAATCCTGTCTTTTAGCCTGAACCATCGGTTCTCAAGGCTACTTAAGGCTACTTAAGGCTACTTAAGGCTCAAGGCTACTACTGAACCATTCCTTTAGGAAGTAACAGCACAGGAGACTGCTGGTTGAAGGATACGTACTGCAGCATCAAACTTACATCTTAGTTTGTTCATGGCTACTGTACAATATTCTGTATTGTTGTAGGTTACAGTCCTGATGCTAGCATAGTAGGTTCAGCACCAGTTCAGTTTGCCATGGAATTCTGATTACAATCTTCTCTCACATGGTATAGGAGCCATTTAAGTCCTACATGTTATTTATGTTCATTTTCTAATATTAATGTTGTCTTTTTGACTTGTGATATTGATTGTCTTAATTTAATTATGATCAAGTTTATATTCAGATTTTTCCTTATGATCTAAGTTTATATTCAGATTTTTCCTTGTGGTCATTTCCCCCTTGTGGTCAGGATGAATGGATATTGGGGATATAAGGGGACAGGAAAGGTAATGTTGGTGGGAGCAAAATAACTTCACGGAAACGACGGTAGCCGACAGGATCGGTAGAAACGGATAATACTGATGATTTATTTTGAGGAAATGAAAGAATGTGTTTATTTTTATACACGCGTCACTTTTCTATTTTGGAACTGTTTGTTGGAACCTACTAGACTACTACCACCTACTACTACCTACTACACGAGACTATTTGGATTATTAAGAATCCTCTACACAAGGTGTTGTGATGAGTGACAGCAGTAGATGGTGCAGGTCCCAGGCAGGGGGGGCTCCATGGAGAGATAGAGTTAGAGAATATATCAATGAGTAGTGGATTATGACCTCCCTAGATCAATGGTGTGTGCAGACATGCTGCGTGTGTGTGTGTGTGTGTGTGTGTGCATCTATGTGTGTGTATGCACTGTGTGTGTGTGTGGTTGTCAACCCTGTGTAGTTGTCTGTGTATGTTAAGCTATGTGTGTGTGTGTGTGTGTGTGTGTGTTTGTGTGTGTGCGTGTGTGTGTGTGTGTTTGTCAACCCTGTGTAGTTGTCTGTGTATGTTAAGCTGTGTGTGTGTGTGTGTGTGTGTGTGTGTGTGTGTGTGTGTGTGTGCGTGTGTGTGTGAGTGTGTGTGTGTTTGTCAACCCTGTGTAGTTGTCTGTGTATGTTAAGCTATGTGTGTGTGTGTGTGTGTGTGTGTGTGTGTGTGCGCGTGTGTGTGAGTGTGTGTGTGTGTGTGTGTGGTTGTGCACGTGTGCATGTGTGTGTGTGTGTGTGTGTGTGTGTGTGTGAGTGTGAGTGTGAGTGTGTGTAAGAGTGTGTGTGTCTGTGTCTGTGTGTGTGTGTGTGTGTGTGTGTGTGTGTGTGTGTGTGTGTAAACGTGTGTCTAAATGTGCGTGGCTTTGGCTTTAGCTTTGCTCTACTACAGTGTCTAACCACACTCTGGTCAGGGTTGCCGTGGGGCTAACGACATCCTAATGTCCTGGGAGATGGAGCTAGTACATCAAGCTATCCTCCTACATCGACCAAACACAGCCTAGAGCCTGAGAGGCCGGAGTCTAGTTGATATGGAGTATAGTCTGTGATTGTTTCACAATGGAGAATATAGACATACTTTTATTCAGGTACTATAGGTACTACTATGTGTTCTACGTACTGTGTGACCATTTGCAATCCTGAAGAGCAAGGAAACCCATATGGTACGGTGTTATGTCGCATTTAATTTATTGGACATTGTTTGTATTTTCTTGTCAAACATACATTTCATGAGAAGTAATGTAAAGGAGCAATGTAACAAGCGTCATATTTTCATTGCAGGCATTTAATCACATTTAATGTGTTTAGAAAAAGCATCTACAGCAAACAATAATTATAATAATAATAATGATAATAATAATAATAACAATCGTCATCATCATCATCACCATCATCATCATCATCATCGTTATAATAAGAATACTAAGAATAATATGAATATGTATATGAATAATAATAATTCAGTTTGGAATAACATAGCAAATGTGTGGCTGTCTTTCTTACCAAATAGGCCATAGAGAAACCACGAGGCAATGTTTTTCATTTCTATTTAACACACATTCCTTTCTATGATTGATTAAAAGCTGAAGAGCTTATAGTTCAATGTAATCAGGTTTAATACTGAGATGAACACTGATTAATTGTCGCCTAGATGCTATCTGCAGAGTTTCGCCATCGTCAATAACACATCATGATAAAGACAGATTATATATATGTGGCTAGCTGTCGCCAGCCTGTCCTGTGTGTTCTGTACATCAGATGGCTCATGTGTGACAAGCACAATATGGTTTAGAACAATGTTTACATTTTTCAAGAAACAGTTCATTGATACAGACATTATCTTGTATACATTCATTCAGGAGAACTAAAACTCCACAAAAACTCCACTTAAGTCTGTGTCTTTCAACGCGCCGTTCGTTCGCCGTTCACGAAGTCTGTTGCTCGGTCTGAGAGCATCAATGAGGCTTACACATTATGCTGCTGACCTCCGGGGGGGTGAGGTATATTCTGTAAGTAACGGTCCTCTTCTTCCCGGTCCAATCTTAGCAATGCAGGATCTTGATGAAAGCCTTCCTGAACTCAATGTTGAAGGTGGTGTATATTATCGGGTTTATGGCACTGTTCACATATCCCAACCAGGTGAACGCGTTGTACATCTCCGCAGGAACCTTGCAGCTGGTGCAGTGGGTGTTCAGGATGTGAGTGATGAAGAACGGCAGCCAGCATATAATGAAGACACCTGAACAGAGGAGACAATAACACCAGAGAGAGAGAGAGAGAGAGAGAGAATTATATATGAGATGGAATCCCCTTAACCCTGACTTTAACTTTGTCACTTTAACAAACGTCCGTCTCCTTGACACTAATGAAAACCCGTGTCCGCCCTGTCTGGTGCCCCGGAGCTATTATTCTCAAATTTACCCAAGGATTAGCAGGAAATACCAAAATACTCACATTAGGCAGCCAGAAAAACTGTCAGACTAAAGCTTGAGATATCAGCTACATTGAAATGGGGGGGGGGGGTCTATGTATTGTATACATGGTGTGGAAGTGGTATAGACCAATGGCATTACATAATAAATGTAATAACACTATTATTAATATCATATTACATAATAAATGTAATAATATTAATATAATATTACATAATAAATGTAATCATAAATGTATACAGGACCTGGGGAGGAGTTGCTGTGAGCCAACTGGAGGCTGGAGATGATTTGGTGTATATGATATGAGCAACTATAGGTTGGGCATTTAGTTAGCACACAGGATTAAGTGCGACGGTTTAGCCACCACAGAGGGTCAGCACTCACCCAGGACTATGGCCAACATCTGTGTGGCTTTCTTCTCCTTCTGCTGGGAGATCTTCCTCTTGCTCATTACTGACGTCTTGACTGACGTCTGGGTTTTGCCATTAGGTAAGGCCTGGGTCTGGAAAGCTTTGGCTAGTTTGGGTACCTCCACTAGCACATCGTTGGTGTCCCCGTTCTTCTCTGGCTTCAGCTCCCTGACCTCGGTCGGGGTGGGGGGGGTGGGAGGGGTGTTGCTGGGGCTGGCGGTGTTGGATTTGATGTGTGGGGGCGGCTGGTGGTTGGCAGCAGGGAGGTCCACACTCTTCTGTTTCTTAGGTTTGCCATTGGTCAGCTCGTCCAACTCCATTTCATCTCCCTCATTGGCTACTTCTTTGATGAAGATCTGCTGACAGACAAAAGCATGGAGAGAATCCGTGTAAAAGCCCATCAGACCACAACAACAATGTGACATTGACAATCATTCAAACGTTATAGTTACAGTTTGGTAGGGTTAGTAGCATTAAATGTAACTTTTATATCCTGTCTACTGGGAAATGTAACATCTAAAAACTTTACAGGTGGCACCTGGTTAACTCCTTTGAAAAGAAACCCATTCCCCCCTGGAGAGTTATCGGTTACAAATAGCAGAGCAAATATTTGACACACCACTTTTTTCTTGTTGACAGGAAAGCTCCCATTAGATTTCACGATCACAGTGCACAGCCTCACATCTTGAGTGCACTTCTCCTGCAAAAACAACAACAACGACAACAACAACAACAACAACAACAACAGGGAAGACCCTGTCAACATGGCAACCCAGCACATAGTCACTGTACCACAACCCAGGACAAACATGGCAACCAAGCACACAGTTATTGGATTGCAACCTAGCATGGCAAAGCAGACCACAGTTATTGCCTTGCATACACCCAGCTTACATACACTGCACAGCTATGAACATAGCAATAAATATCTAGATAGATGGACAGACAGATGGACTGACAGACAGACAGACAGACAGACAGACAGACGGACAGACAGATGACAGACAGACGGACGGACAGACAGATGACAGACAGACAGGCAGACAGATGGACAGACAGACAAACAGACGGACAGACAGACAGACAGACAGACAGACAGACAGACAGACAGAAAGACGGACAAACAGACATTATTTGCCCTAACCACGGAGTGCACCCAGCGAGTATTGGAGGAAAGCTATTACTGTATATATATGAGACCGGCAGTCATTATGTTACCCTCCAATTAATTTTGACCTGCCGTTTATTAGGGATAGGCACGTTGACCTTCAATGCCATTACTGGTCCGGCTATTATTGGAGACAGACATTTATTGGAGACGCTTATTGGCGGTTTTGCATTAGATACAGTAGATTGATACTTTATTGGGCTCGGAGAGCACAGTGGGACAGAGTGAATTAACAATAAACCCGAATAGCAATAAACAAACAGCCAATTATATTGGGTTTACGCGTTTGTATTTCCTTTAAATTCTAACATCAATAACATCTAATATGAATCCAATATACTGAGAGAAAATTCCTATACTGATAGAGAAAAAAAAGCCAATATTCCTACCCTAAGTAGGGTATTATCTTTATTAATGAACAAGGACAGTAAAACCATGTCACATAAGCTAACTAACCAATGTCTATGGAGTTGTATGATCAATACAAACGTTTAACCAACTCACCACAGCTTTGCACAAAAATAAAAGAGGCAAATACTTCAAAGAGAAGGGTATTAATTAGTCTGCCTGACACACAAATGACTTAAAATGGTTAATATAAACCATAAAGTGTATCAGTTTTTCAAAGGCTTGACAACTATGCCATATACAATTTGAGATAGTTGCGAACAGATTGTTGATGTCCCAAAACCATGCCATGGGGTTTATCATTTAATAAAAATGGAAATGTAAATATACGGGGCATTGAACAGTCAGCCTTGTGCCATGAGGAAACAGAACCAACAGATCATCTACTTTGATACTGTCCCTCAGTGGCTCGCTTTGGGATTCAGGTCCTTAAGGCATAATATCAGTGTGGTTGTGGTTGTTAAGGCATAATATCAGTATGCTTGTGGTTGTTAAGGCATAATATCAGTGTGGTTGTGGTTGTTAAGGCATAATATCAGTATGGTTGTGGTTGTTAAGGCATACTATCAGTAAGGCTGTTAAGGCATAATATCAGTATGGCTGTTAAGGCATAATATCAGTGTGGTTGTGGTTGTTAAGGCATAATATCAGTATGGTTGTTAAGGCATAATATCAGTGTGGTTGTTAAGGCATAATATCAGTGTGGTTGTTAAGGCATAATATCAGTATGGCTGTGGTTGTTAAGGCATAATATCAGTATGGCTGTGGTTGTTAAGGCATAATGTCAGTGTTGTTATGGTTGTTAAGGCATAATATCAGTGTGGTTGTGGTTGTTAAGGCATAATATCAGTGTTGTTATGGTTGTTAAGGCATAATATCAGTGTGGTTGTGGTTGTTAAGGCATAATGTCAGTGTTGTTATGGTTGTTAAGGCATAATATCAGTGTGGTTGTGGTTGTTAAGGCTCCAATTCATCATGAGTTGAAATCAAAGACCTAATACTTTTTTCTATGTACACAAAAGGCCTATTTCTCTCAAATTTGTTTAAATCTGTGTTTAGAAGATACAACTTCCACCTGACAGGTGTGGCATATCCAGATGCTGACTAGACAGCATGATTATTGTACAGATGTGCCTTAGGCTGGTCACAATAAAAGGCCACTCTAAAATGTGCAGTTTTATCACACAGCACAATGCCACAGATGTCACAAGTTTTGAGTGAGCGTGCAATTGGCAGGAATGTCGACCAGAGCTGTTGCCTGTGATATTGAATATTCATTTCTCTACCATAAGCCGTCTCCCAAAGGCGTTTCCGAGAATTGGAATTGGAATTGGAAACGGCTTATGATAGAGAAATGAATATTCAATGTCACAGGCAACAGCTCTGGTGGGCATTCCTGGAGTCAGCATGCCAATTGCACACTCCCTCAAAACGACATTTATTTATTTTTTTGTAATTGTTTTCTGAGTGGGGCAGTCCCATTCATATTTTTCTTTTTAATGACAGATATAGTAGATATTATGACAGGAAGGATGGGTGAGAGAGAGAGAAGGGATGACATGCAGGATATGCGGCTGGAGCCCTGCAGTACATGGTCAGTGCTTAATCCACTACGCCACCTAAGCACCCCTCAAAACTACTTTTGAGGCAGACTGGATTTGAACCAGGGTCTCCTGTATGTCAAGTCAACCTGGTAAGTAAGTAAACAGTAACCTTCATCCCCATCAAAGTGGCGCCCAGTTCGTAGTCGACTCCCTGACAAAAATACGTTGTTGACCCTTCTCCTATGTTAGCCTGCTAAGCTAACACGTAGGTCATTACAAGCGTTGCTCACCTTCAGCGTGGTGTTCAGGTCATGGTCTGCTGCCTGTGCCTGACAGGAGCGCTTGGTGTTGACCCGTTTCCTGCGCTTACGGAGGACCACGTATATCTGCACGTACACCAGCAGGGTGATGATGAAGGGAACGTAGAAGGACACGATGGAGGAGTAGACCACGAAGGCAGGGTTCGCTATCACACACATAGAGTCGTCCCGGGTGGCTGGAAAACACAGCAAACACAATACTACTATACAGTACCAGTCAAAGGTTTGGACACACCTTCTCATTCAATGGTTTTTCTTGATTTATATAATATTTTTCTATATTGTAGATTAATACTGAAGACATACATGAAAACTATGAAAGAACACATTCATATTCATTGGTATTCAAGCTTAGAGCCATAAGTGTCTGTGAAGAAATCATGTTGGCTGTTCAAGAAGGCCTCATCTTACCAGTCTTGTTACAGGCCTGTGCTCTCACCTGTGCTATTCTATTTCTCACCTGTTACCTGTGTTCTCTCACCTGTGTTATTGAGGCCAAACAACAGAGGACAGGATATGGCGAAGGACAGCACCCAGACGACTGAGATCATGACCGTGACTCTGCGTTTGGAGCTGTAGCGTGTGTTATAGAGCATTGGCATGGCGACCGCTGTATAGCTGTCAGAGAAGAGGAACAACAATATAATAATCATAATAATAATAATAATAATAATAATAACTTTATTTGTATAGCGCTTTTCCTGCAAACGTTGCAGCTCAAAGTGCTTTAATCATTATATAATCATCATTTCATTATTTAGTCATTTAAAGGCAATATTAAAAAGATGGGTTTTTAGTCTTGACTTGAACATAATGTGCTGAGGTTGCATCCCTAATGTAAACTGGCAGTGCATTCCACAATCTGGGTGCATAAAATGAGATAATGCACAGTTGGTTTAGAAGAACTGGAAGACAGGATGACATTTTACAAGTTAACCCTGTAACCCTATATACAAGTCAACCCTAATGCAGGTCGTTGTCTGCGACAAAATTCATTGGTTTAAACAAAGAAGCTTTTTTTTGTTTTTTTTTGTTCATGTGACCTGAAGAGTATCTGAATCCATCTCTTGCTCTTCTATTCGAGCATCTGTCCATCTGACTGGACATTGAGGTATGACAGCAAACCTGTTCTCATGTCTCATGTTGTGCCGCTGATTTCCAAATCATCCCTTTAGGTTCTACTCACAGTATTACTACTTACAGTATATAATCCTGTTAAGACTGATAGTCTAATAGTTGTCCCTCTGGTCAACGATGTCTCTATATTCTCCATCTGTTGTGTCTCTACCAAGGAAGTGATGAGTTGTGTTAGATTGATGTTCAAATGTCTACAGTGGTCGACATGCTTGATCTGTATCTCCTGCAGCTCTCTGGCCTATTAATAGTTGAACCTCTCGCTCATATTTTTAACTTGTTAATTCTTTCCTGTACCATTCCCAAAGTGTGGGAGGCAGCCAATGTACTCCCTCGTCATAAAGGGGGTGAGAAATGTAAACCAGTCAGTTTTTAGGTGTTATAACTGCTTCCCCAGTTATAAATTACATCGTGATATTTCTGGATAAGAATCGATATTGTTGATCATGCCATCCTATTGCACAGGTTATCTATATCAATATGGCAATAGCCCCATCTTGGCCTAGGTTTGGTGGAATTTCTTATTATAATAAGAAAGATAAACAAGTCTTCTCACAAGTTCATAGGTAGTAGAGGCTAGATGCTGAGATATGTTTCTGGACAGGGATGTAGATAGTATGTAGCATGAGAGGAATGACCTCCATCTCTAATCTCCCATCAGACCTCAGGAGGCACCTTATCAACTCACCCCCGGCTGCCCGACTGACCTTATTAGTTCCTGGGCTCAGATCCCCAGGAAGAGGAAGACTCTTCCAGACACCCTCTCATTGATCTCCTAGCCTTTAGCTACAAAACACCTAATGCAACTAAAGCAGTTTACTTTAACGGTACATTTTTTCATAAGCATGGATTTAATTCATGAAACATGTATGGATGTTATCTATTTGCAAACATATTCTGTGTTTGGGAATATGTATTCTCCTTGGAGACAGTGTAGAGTTAATTAAATATTCATATATACATGTATATATATATATATATATTAGGATTATTATTATTTAAAAAATAATTCTTAACGTTAATTTAGCTCTTACAATTCCTCTTATTTGCACTTGCTGTTTATTTGTACCTGCTGTTGTGTTTTCAGTTACCATGATCTGTTTGCCTCATTTGTTATGTTGCCCGCATTTGTTATGCTCTTTTTGCTGTGTTTTGTGTGTGTATGAAAACCCATCTGTAAAACGCATTGAACTGAATTCTTGGATGGTTGTGAAGGAAATAATAAAAAAACATAAATGGAAAAAGAAATATATTAAATATATATTATGTACAATATTCTTTATACATATGTGAAGAGGGAAATGTTGTATCAAAATACAAATGACAACAATAAAAATGTAAACGACCCTTTTGAATCAAGTACCCATAAGACCATTATGAATGTTGCTCTGTAAATGCATTTGGGCGACACTAAAAAGCAGCCAAGTGGAAAATAATGTAAAATGAAACACGTCACACAGAGAATACCTCATGGGCATTTTAGATTATGCCACAGTCAAAAACTAACCAAACTGATGCTGTAACGTTGTGAGAGTTTTGATTTTGAACATTTTTTTAAATATCAAAATGCAAACGCAGCTGCAGGGGTGGCTGTGGCTCAGGAGGTAGAGCCGGCGTCTAACGATCGCAAGGTTGGCAGATCGGCGGTTTGAAACCCGGCTGGCCACACGTCGAGGTGTCCTTGGGCAAGACACTGAACCCCAAATTGCTCCCAAATGAGCGGGCCGGTGGCGCCTTGCATGGTAGCTTGCCGCCATTGGAGTGTGAATGGGTGAATGAAAGACCATTGTAAAGCGCTTTGGAACCCTAACCCTAAGGTGTTATAAGTGCAGTTGGATAATGTGAACATGAACTTCCCAACCAAATGGATGTTTAGGCACAAAAGAACAGGATTATATCATCAGGATTATATTTAGCATTTTACAACCAGGATTATATTGTACATTTGAATTCACTGCACTCACTTTTTGATGTCCTCATTTTGGATTCCTTATTTTGTGCACCACTAGGTCAGTGCAGATTATAAATGACACTGACGACTACATTTTGGGAAGACTCCACATCTGCCCTTTGCTATAAATTGCCCTGAGCACTTCTACAGTATTTAGTGTGTCAGTTAACTCTAGCATTGATTGACTTCTACAGATGTACCATGCTGAAAAGGCTATTACAACAAGAAAACATGTTTCTTCATACAAATGTTCAAAATGTTCAACTATTCTCTGTGTTACAGAATGTCTTTACAACCTGAAGGAAAGTATTTCCCTGAGTTTCTAATTTCTCTGATACACAATCTGAACTCAACATTCCGGACAGAACAATGTACTACAAACCAAAAGGTTGTGGGTTTGAATACCAAACAGTGTCATAAAATAAATATATACATTTTTATTTCCCTTTGGTTAGGAATTAATGGGCACCCTTGTTACAATGTTGGATCATGACTACCAATTATTGTAGAAAACATCACTGTTGTGTGATGACCACCAAATGCAGATTTTTAGAAAACCTGTATTGATGTAAATAGGACATTTTTAACTATTATTTTCAACTGTGAGATGGCTTGATACTGACTGTCCACTGCCATAAGAAACAAAGTTACAAACGTTACAACGTTACAAAGTGGCATGAGAGTGTTACCACTTTCTACTGTGCAAAGTTTGGTTTTAACATGGTCCCACAGTTATATTCCACCATCTCTTTATGGTTGTGAATTGATTTGATTGTGGTTGTGAAGTGAATCAACATCCTTTTACATAGGTTTAAACAATGTTTGGATTTAGATATTGCCGCACCATACCATTTTCTGTTAGGACCGATTTACAACGACACCAAGAAACAATGCCGATATAACATAGTTTTAGGGATAGGGTTAGCGTTAGCATTATGGTTATGTTCTTTTCTTCTTCTAAAATACCAATGGGGTAATGAAGTCATAAGGAATAACGGTCTTGCTATTCAACAGAAGGAGCCAGAAGTTCTCCGTAGGCTTTTAAGACTACAACTCAAATGAGGAGCTACATCCATTTTCCTGAATCTATATGTAAAGATTATAATTGTGTAGCTCAATAGTGGAGCGTGTGTGAGGTGCCCGGTCAGAGCAAGGAACTCACCGGTCGATGCTGATGGCACACAGGTTGAAGATGCTGGCGGTACACATCATCACATCCAGAGTGACGAAGATGTCACAGTGGATCTTACTGAAGCGCCACTCTCCCACCACCTGGAAGACGAGATGGAGAAACACTTTATCTTATAGGCCCATGGCTGTTAGATAATACAGTACCAGTCGAATATGTTTCATATATTTAGATTCTTCAAAGTAGCCACCTTTTGCTTTTTTTGGTGGTTTTCACCCATGTATTCTAGAGACGAGAATGCTAGGCGGTGTTAAAAGTTTCCTTTTCCACTGACACACACACACACACACACACACACACGCGCACACACACACACACACACACACACACACACACACACACACACACACACACACACACACATGACTTGACGTGCATATGACCAAACTTGTTCATCATGACCAAACAGGCTTCATAAAAACTCGCCAAGCAATATTCGTAGATTGCTCCATGTACTCCACTTCCCTCAGGATATTAAGTCTCCATGTGCAGTCCTATCATTAGATGCTGAAAAAGCTTTTGATAGGCTGGAATGGGAATCTGTGGCTGGTACTAGACACATTTGGCTTCGGTTCAGACTTCACTAAATTGATCAAAGTTTTGTATTCAAACCCCTCAGCTATCTCCTCTATCAAGTTTTGTAATACATCACACCACATTTCATTATTCGCCGACGATATTCTGTTATAATATGGATAAGGCTCCAGCATCCATTCCCAGAGTGTTGGACACTTTTGAAGAGTTTGGCACTCTGTCAGGCTACAAGATCAATTGGTCCAAGTCTTCATTCATGTCTCTCAGTACTTCTCTTGATCCATCTACCCTACCATCTCACATTCCAGTCGTTAAGTCTTTTAGATACCTTGGGGTAGATATCTTTCCCTCTCTGTATTCAGTTGTAAATTCCAAAAACTTCCAAGGCATCTTAAGCAGAGTGGAGGCAGACATGAATAGATGGTCACTTCATCCACACTCCCTACAAGCACGTGTCAACATTGTCAAAATGGATGTTCTTCCCAGGGTACATTTTTATTCCAATATGTTGCCAATCTCACCTCCCAATGGTTACTGGGACAAGATCCATAGTCTTATATCAAAATGTATTTGGAAAGGCAAGCGCCCTCGCTTAAAACAATCCACTCTACAGCGCAGCAGACAGGATTGAGGACTGGCTGTCCCCAATTTTAAAATGTATTTTTGTGCTGCGCCCTTTATCAACCTGGTTAGATCGTAATGCATCGGTTTCATGGCGAGCGATAGAGGAAAATTTGGCTTCCCCTCACCGCTTACAAGACTTGGGGCCGGTTTCACAGACAAGGCTTAAGCCTAGTCCTGGACTAAATCACACTTTCAATGTAAAATCTCCATTGAAGAAGCTTTTTAGTCCAGGATTAGTGTACTCAGGTCTATCTACTAAACAATCCAAATCTAAGCTGGGCCCTATAATGTCCTCTCTTTTATCAGTTTGGCTTGCTGTAGAGAAGGCTACACACTCTCAGTTTAAGTGGCACACCCATACTCCTATCTTCCACAGTTTCACTCTTCTAACAGGAAAAGTTCCCTTTTCATATCCCCAATGGAGTGATAAAGGTGATGTTCTTTCTGAAATTTCTAATGATGAGGGTCTTAGAATGTTTAATGATTTGCTTATGACCTACAATTGACTAGGGTTCTCATTTTTTTAACTTAGATCTTCCATGCGCGCATATGGTGTTCCCTCGAGACAATCTCTCTCTCTCTCTCTCTCTCTCTCTCTCTCTCTCTCTCTCTCTCTCTCTCTCTCTCTCTCTCTCTCTCTCTCTCTCTCTCTCTCTCTCTCTCTCTCTCTCTCTCTCTCTCTCTCTCTATATATATATATATATATATATATATACCCATGAGCTTCACACGATGTTAGATGTGGGAGTACAGACAAGGGCTTTGGTCTCTAAATTCTACACTCGTTTACTAGAAGCTTCCTGTAAACCTCTTGTTTGTCCACCAGGTATGGGAGAGAGACCTTGATTTTTCTGATGGGGAAATTGATTGGATGACTGTTTGGGACAATCTGGATATCACATCTAAAAATCCTAATCATAAGCTTATTCACTTTAACTTCTTACACAGGTTATACCTCACTCAGAGAAGACGCCACCTCATGAAAATCATACCCTCCCCAATGTGTGATCTGTGTTCACTCGGACATGTGGGCTCCTTTTCACACATGTACTGGGAATGTCCTGGGGTGGCGGCATTTTGGAAACTAATATCTTCCACTTTGTCTAACCTATTGGGGATCCATATACCTTGTTGTCCGAGATTGTTGTTGATTTTGAATGATACTTCATCATTGGATCTGTCAGCCTCCATGTCTCGTGTTTTATTTGCTGGTCCCAAAAACTGTTTTCATTACGATGGAACCCTCCACATACTCTTACGCGTAAACAATGGCTGCTGTATTTCCTGGACATACTCTACATGGAACAATCTATAGCCAGAATACATGGAGCTAAAGAAAGGACAATTCAAACATGGACCTCTGCAATACAAAAGATAAAAGAGTTGATGGAGTGACTGTGTTTGTAGGCTGTGTTGTATGTGAATGTAACCTGTAATTGTTGTACTATTATGATTTTATGATATACCAAATATAGTGTAATGAAGAACTATGGGGGGGGGGGGGGGGGGGGGGGGGGTGGAAGGGATGTTATCGCCATGGGGGGGGGGGGGGGGGTTACTCGTGTGTTTATAGTGGGGGGGTAAGATAAAGAAAGAAAAGTCAGGACAGACACTTATTTAGTTTGGTGTTATAATTGTGAGTTTTTCATGTGTACTGTTTTGTAATAAATAATTGATTACAAAAAAAAAAGAGTGTGCAAAGCTGTCATCAAAGCTAAAGGTGGCTACTTCGAAGAATCTAAAATCTAAAACATATTCTGTTTTTTTTTAAACTTTTTTGTTTAGGGTTAGGTTTGTTTATTACATAATTGAATCTACTTTTCTTCTGTTCTTTCTTTTCTTTCTGTCTTCAGTATTAATCTACAATGTAGAAAATAATTTTAAAAATCGTTGAATGAGAAGGTGTGTCGAAACGTTAAACTAGTACTGTACACTCATCCTTATACTAAGAACGATGGTATCAGAGCGATTACAGCATTGTTACCTAATACTAACTCACGTACAGTCATTACAGATTGTAAGACAGAACTAACTGTTAAATACTCTGACTGGTTTCCTCGTAAACAGTAACCAAATAGATACCAGTAATAGAAGAACAGTAAAACAAAGCATTACTTAGCATTATGAAGGTCCTACAGTATGTTTACTGCCCGAGAGCTAGAGAGCTAACAGGTGAGTTCATCAGTGTTTACAGTGCTTCAGCTGGAAGCGGATGGAATACCATTCCACCTTATGTACCTGATGGACACACACTGCATGTGTTCTCACCCACTCAGCTGTTCCGTCGCTCTTTCAACCACTCCATTATTCTCGACATCTGACTCTTCTCTCTTCCATCAAAATCAATCATTCAAGATTTTCAACACCCAGCCACATCCGTCTGTGTCCCTTAGGTAGCTGATGAGCCTATTGGTAGTCACAGGGCACACCTCTACGCTCTACATCCCCTACATCACTACCGAGACGGGGGAGGCTAATCTTTTTGTCAGAAGAGGAGTCAAGCCACAGTGATCTTTACTTCTCACCCCCGCCTTTCAGAGGCTGGCAAGCTGCCAGTACGAGGCTCAGCGAGCTGTCTTTGACTGATCTCTGTCTTCAGGCTGTGGCTTCTGATTTAACAGACGACTTGAAGAGGCCATGTGTCTCTCATGTCTGATGTCGTACTGCACTGGTTGGCACTGATTAAATAACTAAATGACAGTCTTGATGAGAAGCACTCTCGCAAGCACGCAAGTGCACGCGCGCACGCATGCACGCACGCACGCACGCACACACGCACGCACGCACGCACGCACGCACGCACGCACACACACACACACACACACACACACACACATACACAGCTGCCTCTATATTCTATATCACACTAGCCTATTCACAGCACCCTTAACTAGTAGGCCAGTCTAACATCTACAGATCGTAGTTCTGTCTTCACAGAAGCATTCTATTCACACCATGTTAGAGTGGCTGACACATACATGAATGATTTGGCAGAGTTAGTATAGCAACAGCCTTGCTGGCAATGAAGTTAAAATGAAACAGTCACAGCAAAAAATCCGATTGTTATGTTAATGTTGACGGCAGCGTATCTTCTTATTCGCACTGAGGTTCTATTTTTTGACATTTAAATGGGATACCATTCTCTCTAAACTGTAAGGAAATGTATAAGAGAAGAATATAAGATTGTGAGGTAAGAGGGAGGGGAGGGGAGATAAGAGAACAGAAGAGAACAGAATAGAACAGAAGAGATAAGAAGGGAAGGGAAGAGAGGATATAAGCGCAGTAGAGACGCTGGGTAGAGAGGCTGCACGTCCTCCCAGCTGCGCGCCAAAGCCAGTCAACAACACGACGACCCCGGGGTCATCTGCCAGAAGTACGCTCTCAATCCCCCACATTAACACGCTATCAGGTCCACTGGATGTGAAGATATTCAGAATTAAATGCTAATTTAGCATTTAATGAACAAAGGGCAAGTCAGCTGCCGTCCAGCTACTGTGACAAACTGTGACAAATCACGGCACGGCATGTTTCTCAGAGAAGCTGTGTAGATTCAACTGGAGCTCGAGAAGAGCCACCTCAAAGACAGATCCGCAGGGTCTCACCGTGAAATTGAAAAAAAAAAGTAAAATTGCTAACATAACCTAGAAAAAGAAAACTGCATGTTTATGCATAAATGTATCAATGTGTTTATTTTGGGCGTGTCAGAATGTAATCCCACATCTTTCCCCCCCGCTGACAATGTTTGGAAAGTGTGATTTATCCGACACAAATACGTGCAGATCCGACCAGCTTCACTTGAAGGCATTTACATGAAGGCATTTATTCTCAAGCTAACAATAACAATGGTTGTCATTCTGCCAAGCTGTTGCAACTGCTGCAGAAGAAAAAGCAAGGTTTTTAATTGGAGACATTTGTGAGGCTTCGTCATGCCTGTATACTCTGTTAGACTGGAAGACAACCTGAAAAAGGATTTGTGATAAACAAAACCATCGAATCTCATTGGGTATATCCTTAACTCATTATGAGTGTACTAATCCACTACTGATCTTGCTGTCCTGTTTGATGTCAAACATGGCCTCCCAAACGTGTGTGTTTGTGTGAGTGTGCCTGCGTGTGTGCGTGAGACTACTAGAGACAAGAGTCCCAGTGGTGCTCCTTCCTTTCCCCCTGACTAGTTGAATCAGATGTGTTGGTTGTGGGAATCAAACCTTTGTGTGTTATGGCTAGTGTCTGTCCCTGAGTCGGACTAAAGATTCTATAGTGTCATGTGATAGCTTAGATGGTCAGAATGAGACACACAGGAGACAGACAGGAGTATTGTTACACTACTGTCTCAGATAGCCACTCTCACGTCACTGGCCAGAGACTAGCGGTCAGCAGACATAACACCAGAACACAGAACAGTACAATAGGATGAGAGAGAGGGGTCGTTACGATACACGCCCACTTCCTGCCGCTTATCGATTGGCTGGTAAGAAGAAGGAGGCTGATTGTGCTGTTAGCCCAAGGCTCTGTTCAGCTCTCTATGCCAAATGTCACTGGTCATTGATTTAACCGTACCTGCTTTTACCCAACATACGCCTCACAGCAGTCTTGAAAGCCACGTTACAAGATCATTATTGGGATAAGAATTATTCACCAGTGTCGGCCCCCGGGAAGGGGGGGGGGGTAAATTAGCTTGAGACTGTCATTGCCTTTGAGATGCTTTTCTACTGAATCTCTCCTGGGGTTTCTCTGCTGTTAGACCGTTCGTTTGTTTTGATGTTGTGGATCCATTCATGATGTTTGTAATATCTTCACAGTGTTCGTCAGCGTTACCCTGGGGACCTGGTGTCTCCCAGTGGTCGTCTTATCAAAGTCATACCCTCGCTGAATGACCTAGTTTTTATTTACTGTATTGTGACTTTTTTTTCTTTATCTTACCCCCCCCACTATAAACACACGAGTAACCCCCCCCCCCCCCCACCCATGGCGATAACACCCCTTCCACCCCCCCCCCCCCCCATAGTTCTTCATTACACTATATTTGGTATATCATAAAATCATAATAGTACAACAATTACAGGTTACATTCACATACAACACAGCCTACAAACACAGTCACTCCATCAACTCTTTTATCTTGTGACCAAAACCATCAAATCTCATTGGGTATATCCTTAACTCATTAAGCGGGGACTGATCCACTACTGTCCTTGCTGTCCTGTAATATGTCAGGGAGGCCTCCCAAACATGTGTGTGTGTGTGAGTGTGCCTGCGTGTGTGCGTGCGTGCGTGTGTGTGGAGGGTTTTTTGGACTACTAGAGACTAGAGTCCCAGTGGTGCTCCTTTCCTTTCCCCTGACTAGTTGAATCAGATGTGTTGGTTGTGGAATCGAACCTTTGTGTGGTATGGCTAGTGTCTGTCCCCGAGGACCTGGTTGAGAACCACAGCCCTGGTCACATGGCTCAGTCTGACTAAAGATTCTATCGTGTCATGTGATAGCTAGATGGTCAGAATGAGGCACACATGACAGGAGTATTGTTACTCTACTGTCTCAGATGGCCACTCTCGCGTCACTGGCCTTTCATGACTTTTCCTAGATATGTGCGTTCTACCAACCAGTATCCTTACATTTTCAAAATCACATCAGGATAAGCTGACTAAGTATAAAGCTATTTTGCAGTTGTTCTGTATAGGAGGCAGGCTAATTTACCAGAGGTGCCAACTAGTGGTCTTTGTGTATAAGTAGCAGCTTCCCATTCTAAAGACTATGGTCATTTGACCCCCGAGGCGGTGCTGAGAGTAGGTGAAATAGGCACGGCTGTCCTCGTGTTAAATTGAAGTGCCCCGACCGGAGAACGACAGCCCTTCAGGGTCCTGGACAGCGGTGCATAGCGGTGAGATACTACCCCCCCCCTGTGCTCAGATGCCCCCCGTTAGCCAAGCACCTGTGCCTTGGTGCACCTGTGCCTCGGTGCACCTGTGCCTCGTGGCGGACGCACGGAAAAGGGAGACAGCCAGGAAGGGAGTGTGTGGGGGGTCCGAAAAGCAGTGAGGTAGAGGGTGAGCACCGGATACCGGCAGTATTTGAAATAACGTTGTGAGATAACCTGCTATCATCTGTTTCCCCGGTGATGGCCGGGTGTGGCCAACCGAGTGGACCCGGCCTCTCCCCCAGCCCAGACCAGAGATACCTGGGTCCCTCTCCTCCCGTTTGTCCCTCCAGAAGAGGAAGTTGGAGTATGTGTGTGTGTGTGTGTGTCTGTATGTGTGTCTGTCTTTGTGTGTGTGTGTGTCTGTATGTGTATCGGTCTTTGTGTGTGTGTGTGTGTATGTGTGTCTGTCTTTGTGTGTGTGTGTGTGTGTGTGTGTGTGTGTGTGTGTCAGGCGGCGAGGGGGAGGAGGCAGCGGCTCGAAAACGGACGTGTGTGTGTGAGAGGAAAACAGAAAGGGTGTTTGTATGTGTTCTTCTGTGAGTTCCTTCTAATGACCTGTGCACACAGTTGCTGCTGCCCGACTCAGCAGTTAACCTCAGGGGCTTCCTTGGATGTCCTTACCCTCCCTCTCTTCTTCCTTACCCTCCCTCTCTCCTTCCTCACTGGACTGAGGACACTTCCTTAGAAAGGGTACTTGTGGTCGGATCACACCTCATGATGATAAATCACAAATGCGATTTTGTTTTGTTACGGATGGAAATACAAACTAAGGGGATTGTATGTCTTCCCAAGGCCGGGGGCATCACCTCCATTACGTATGTGTGTGTGTGTGTGTGTGTGTGTGTGTGTGTGTGTGTGTGCGTGTGTGTGTTTAGGAGTCCTACCTCCAGGTAGACCACCCAGGGCATGACCAGCGTAGCCACCAGCAGGTCGGCCACAGCCAGGCTGACGATCAGGTAGTTGGTGGTGGTCTGCAGGGACTTCTCCCTGGACACGGCGATACACACCAGGACGTTGCCGAAGACGATGACGAAGATGAGCAGCGTCAGGAGCATGGCGTAGTAGTTGTACGGGTGCTTCTGCTCGCGCTCCGTGTCGTTGAAGCCGCCCGTGTCATTGTCGTCGTAGAGGCTGTTGTTGTTGTTGTTGTTGTAGTAGGCATACTGGGTAAGGACATCCATTAGCTGTGAGTGACGAAGGCAGAGGAGGGGTCCCTGAAAAAACAGATCACATAATCCATTATGGACACAGCTTCTGGTCTGCGTCAATGTGTGTGTGTGTGTGTGTGTGTGTGTGTGTGTGTGTGTGTGTGTGTGTGTGTGTGTGTGTGTGTGTGTGGGGGGGGGGGGGGGATTATGCAGTGCGCAGTGTGCCGTGTACATGAGTACGTTTAGTTGGACTCAGCAGTAGAAGTAGAAGCAGTGGAGACAGAGGTTTGTTGAGGGATTCTCCTGCCAATGTGAAAGCTTGCCCCTAGGGCCCAAGCTTGTGAATCACGATGTGTGTGTGTGTGTGTGTGTGTGTGTGTGTGTGCGTGTGTGTGCCTGTGCTTGCATGTGTGTGTGCCTCTACCCTCCGTGTAGAATCCCTGTGCTGTCCGATCTCATCTAGTCACCTGTTCCGATTCCTTGTTTCATGTTCTCACTGCTGTCCTATGAACTGCTGTTTGGACTGCCTTTCCTCACAGGTCTACTGGAGCTAACAGTCTTTACCCCTACATGCTTCTGGGCTGGACAGCAGATATTGTTAGCCAACATGACGGATGTGTACAGATGTGTACTGTAGGGCTACTGTAGCTGCCATCCCCCCATACAAAGGCACAGATATTATAAATGTTGAACTGAAGTGTGTGCAAGCAGTTTACTGTATATTTGAGGCTTATTACACATAGGTTAAGTCAACCTAATAGAGTTTGTGGGGCGCTTGGTGGCGTAACACACTAATGCGTTGCCCATGTAACCGCAGGGTTCCCAGTTTGATTCCAGCCGCAGACATATCCTGCATGTCATCCCTTCTAGTCTCTCTCACTCATCCTTCCTGTCAAATCTCTATCGTCTCTATCTCAATACAAAGAAAAATATGAATAGAGTTTGTAGCCCGTAGATTTAACCCTTTAAAAACCAACAGAGGTTTCACCGTAGCCGAAATTCCCATTATCAGCTCTCATTAAGCAGCTCCAACTTACTCCTACTATCTGAGTCCAGGATAGTAGAACCCACCACCTGATAGCTACCGGTCTGTCAATAAGAACTAAAGTGCCTGATTCTACTGTGAGATAGAGGATTTTTCTAAATTAGGTTTCTGCCTCGTGCCTCTAATTAGGCAGGTCAAAAACAATTGATGGAGGCAAGTCAATGCCTATCTGAGATTCCTCTCAGAAAATGTAATCTTTTGTCCTCTTAGACATCATGCCCAGTAGGACGTCGTTATGCAGCCATTTTCTTGGCCTGGTGGTTAGAGCTCACTGTGCTGAAAATACAACTCAAAATCACACAGTAGCAATTACTGTGTCTTCTTGATCTCCTCCTTGCAATTATTTCTCCACATAGTTATCACAACGAATGCTTCCCATATCAACCCTCCTATATTTGCATGTATTTATTGTTGGATCTTCTCCCGGAGAAGAACAATGGTAAACAACATTGATGTGATGAAAGGAGAGAGAGAGAGAGAGAGAGAGAGAGAGAGAGAGAGAGAGAGAGAGAGAGAGAGAGAGAGAGAGAGAGAGAGAGAGACAGAGAGAGAGAGAGAGAGACAGAGAGAGAGAGAGAGAGAGACAGAGAGAGAGAGACAGAGAGAGAGAGAGACAGAGAGAGAGAGAGAGAGAGACAGAGAGAGAGAGAGAGACAGAGAGAGAGAGAGACAGAGAGAGAGAGAGATAGACAGAGAGAGAGAGAGAGACAGAGAGAGAGAGAGAGAGAGACAGAGAGAGAGAGAGAGACAGAGAGAGAGACAGAGAGAGAGAGAGAGACAGAGAGAGAGAGACAGAGAGAGAGAGAGACAGAGAGAGAGAGAGAGAGAGACAGAGAGAGAGAGAGAGAGAAAGAGAGAGAGAGACAGAGAGAGAGAGAGAGAGGGAGAGACAGAGAGAGAGAGAGAGACAGAGAGAGAGAGAGAGAGAGAGACAGAGAGAGAGAGAGAGAGAGCGAGAGACAGAGAGACACAGAGAGAGAGAGAGAGACAGAGAGAGAGAGAGACAGAGAGAGAGAGAGAGAAAGAGAGAGAGGGAGAGAAAGATAATTGACTGTGTCAATCAGAGATGGAGGCTGAGAAGCCCAGGTTCGATATGCTACATTAACCACACGAAAACTGTTGTCTGCCGCATAAGGACAGGGGCGTGTTGTTTCTATGGCGATCATAATTGTACATTCCTCATCCCCAAGCTACAGGGAGGACTTGCTATTGCAGCCTGCCTTTCAAGGTCCAGAACCATATGGCCGTGATAGTGTGTTTGGATCCAAGAATAATTTTATCCTGTGTAATCAGAAAATGAGATTCATGTAGGCAGATGGATAGATACGGCTATGGAATAACCCCTCTCTCTCTGGGCAGAGGAAAAGCCTGTCTCGAGCGATTCAGAACATTATACAGAATTACTTTTGATCTGCCAGTCTGTCAATATCACCCTCAACAGTGGGTGTCACTAAACAGCCTCTACATATCATCATACATTCTGAGTGGTGTGATGACATGTAATCGTCTATAGTCTGAGGTTTCTGAACAGTGGTTTGTGTTCTCAGCGTGCTAATTGCACTGCACTGACAGTAAAGGCAAGGCAAGTTAATGTGTATAGCATACAACAGGGGCAACTCAAAGTGCTTTACATAGCAATAACAAGACGTGACGTTAGAATTATAAGGTTCTATCTCCATTTTTGTAAAAAATATAGTTTTTTTACATAATCTGATCCATTAGGTGTTTATTAATGTCTGTGTGGTTTTTTAAAATGTTGATTTTTTTTGGTTAGTAATTAATCAAATACAAAGGTTTCATCTCACCAAACATAATGGAATGTAAAAACGTTGACGCTCAATATCTCTGAACTACCCTAAACGGAGATAGAACCTTATCATTCTAAGCTCACGAAGAATAGATACATATATAGAGAAAATAAATAGATAAACATTTAACAATATAAAAAGACAGTGAATAAAACGATCTAGATAAAAGTGTTATTACTGCAACTGTATTCAACCGCTATCCTTCCCGATATAGCGTGGGAGGTTGCAGTAGTGTTGAGCCTCTATCTTGCGCGATACGGTTGTACACAAATGCTGTTGTACGTGTTATTGTGTTGTATGGCAGATTGTGTAAGAAGGCAATACTGGAAAAAGCAAAAATGCCAAGCGTCATCACAAACTAAATATCAAAAGGCATCTGGATGAATTGCATAAAAATAGTTCAAGTTCAGGTCAGGTCAGACCTACCATAGATTAGCCGTCCATAGACTCCACAGTAAGCATTTGGAGCTAACAGACAAAATACATATACTAAGCCTCAAGCCTGCAATAATTGTAGGAACTAACAAAAACAAATCAACGTGGTAGCTGTAGTGATTTTATCTACAATACCAATTCAGATCAGACCGTTGAGGAAGCTGTTGAGCTTCAGCATCTGTCTGCACTGTAGGGAGGGAGGGAGGGCGGGAGGGAAGGAAGGAGGACCATGGAGGAAGGGTAAAGGGGAAGGGAGGAAGGGAGGAAGGAAGATGGTGCAGTGAGGGCAGATGGAGAGAGAGGGGTAGGGAGGGAGGAGGAGGTAGGGAAGGAGGGGGGATCAGGAAGGGAGAGGAGAGAGGGGCAGGGAGGGAGAGGGAGTGAGGAGCAGGGAGGGAGAGGGAGAGAGAAGCAGGGAGGGGTGAGGGGTGAGGGTGAAGGCAGAGAGAGGGAGAGGGAGTAGGTATGGAGTAGGGGGAGGGAGGAAGGAGGAGGGAGAGGGAGTAGGTAGGGAGGTCGGAAGAGGGGGATGCGGGGAGGGAGCAGGGGGTAGGGAAGGAGGGGGATCAGGAGGGAGAGGAGAGAGGGGGCAGGGAGGGAGAGGGAGTGAGGAGCAGGGAGGGAGAGGGAGAGAGGAGCAGGGAGGGGTGAGGGGTGAGGGTGAAGGCAGAGAGAGGGAGAGGGAGGTAGGTATGGAGTAGGGGAGGGAGGAAGGAGGAGGGAGAGGGAGTAGGTAGGAAGGTCGGAAGAGGGGGATGCAGGGAGGGAGCAGGGGGTGGGGTAGGGAGGAGGAGGGAGCAGGTGTGGAGGTAAGTAGGGAGGGAGAAGGCAGAGGGAGGAGGCAGGGAGGAAGAGGAAGGAGGCAGGGAGGTAACACTGAGGGCGGACAGTAAGAAGTCTCAGAAGGCCTCATTAAGAGAGGAGGCGCCATCCTAACAAGCAGCCGTGTCTCCGGTGAGCCTCGCTCCTCTCCTACTCTCCTAGAATCCACATGCTGCAGGGTAAACCAGGTGGTACCCTACACAGTACCTGGCTGCAGAGTAAACAAGGTGTATCACGACGGTATCCTAGCCATTCTCTCTTCAACGAGATCAGGAAGTACAGAATGATGATATCAATTCATAAATATACCCTATACACTCAGGGCTGGTTTCTCAGACAAGAGACAACGGTGTTTCTTTTTCGTCCAGGAATAGGCTTAATGAGCACACCCCGAACCATCATCTAGCCATGGTTAGACTCAACTCTCAGACAGTTCTGCTAAAGGTTAGCAAAGGTCATAATGAATTTGACAGAACAAGGTCCGTTGTGGAACGCACTAGGCATGTTGAAGGGGAGATAGACATTGCTGTGTTCATGTTACTGTAGCATAGGCACTTAAAAGCACTTATAAGCATGTTCCCAGAAAACCAACCCATTGACGGCTGTCGTTGTCGTTGTCGAATTATATAGCAATTATATAGCAATTACGATGAAGCTCAACGACAGCTGTCAATGGGTTGGTTTTCTGGGAACATGCTTAAAGCGTGCCGATGCTACAGTAACATGAACACAGCAATTGCTCCATACAGTAGATGTCCTAATGCTCCCAGAGTAGTTTCTCATACACCTTTCATTTATAGAAAGTACTTTGGATCAAATTTGATCTTACCCGTGTCGTACGTAGAAAACTACGTCAACGTAGTGATTTATAACATTTCAACGTGAGTCAATTTGACCGTGGAAACGATCGTAGCTCTACGTCGGGTATTGACCTTGCGTACGCACATTACCTACTGGTTATGCGGAGTTATTACAGGCATGTGAGCCGCACTGACTATACTGTAATTCATGCAAAGTGAATGTGGCTCGTAATAAAATTAACGATGTTGTTATCAGCCGAGAAAATGAGTTTAATTCAAGATTTAAAGGGAACTGATGTTTATGATTGTATTTCAGTCTTCCTTTATATCCCTCCGGAGCTGTCTATCTCCGCTTCAACATGCCTAGTGCGTTCCACAACGGACCTTGCCCGGCCACCCGCTAAATTATAATGGATTATTATTTTCACCTGATAAGAATAAGACCATTATATTATTACAGTATAGGCAGCACTCAAGTTGAGGGGGGATGAGGGGGGATGGCATCCCCCCTGAAATAAAAACGGTCAAAATCATCCCCCTTCTAACACTGCCATCCCCCCTTTCCATCCCTTATGTCATTTTATCAATGAACGTGGTATTACTGCTATTTCAACATTTAGTTTTGCGCATATTGAGTAAAATACTGTGGGCGAGGAGGCATGCACACATGCAATGACATTTTTACCAAGTTACGAAGTCACTGACGCTAAAGGGATGCTAAAATTGTCCTCATATGATAAAATCCACCACCTCCCCTGATTTTCTTTTACAACTTGAGTATAAGCATTTGCCTGGTTAGTTGTCATGATCAAACGTTAAGCCACCCTTCTCTGCCCTCTCCCGCTTCCAGACAAACGCCTACCCTATATTATAGCACTTGGCTTAATTCAGCCGCTATCACAGGGCGTTAATACAAACCTCATTCACCTGCGTTCAATTGAAAGTATATTTGGTATTTATAAAAGGAAGCGCAGCCCGTTTTATAAATAATGCTTACGTCCGTTTAGAAAAATGTGCTTACGTGAAAGTCAAAGATGACGTTCAAGTACTTTTTTTTTTATAAATGAGGCCCCTGGTCTGTCAGTGTCAGCCACCATCTATTGGCCTGCACAGGTTTCATCTAAAAAGGTTTCATTAGTCCAGTTGATGAAAGGTCTATAAGGGGAGGTAAGGGGTTGGGCGGTGGGAGTGTGGGGGGCGGTCTCTCTCCTAGACCTGCCGCCACAGTCACATTTAATGGGCCTGTGCCTGCAGAATGTGCTCCACGCTGAGATAATTGAGGAGAGATTTGAATTCTCTGGAGGGCGACTCTTCTTCTTTCAACCCATTCTCTCTCACTCATTCTGTCAATCTGTTCTACAGGTTCTGTCTATCTCTGTACACTGACGTTCATTTGGACATTCAGTCAGAGAGCCTGGAATGGCTTTTACATGTCCTTTACCTGAGATAGTTTATCATCATGTCATGCAGAACTAAACGTGTGTGTGTGTGTGTGTGTGCGTGTGTGCATGCGTGCGTGCGTGTGCTTGGTGTGTGCATGTGGGTATGTCTGTGTGTTTGGTATATGTGTGTGTGTGTGCGTGCGTGTGTGTGCGTGCATGTGTGTGTGCGTGCGTTTGGTGTGTGTGTGTGTGTGTGTGTGTGTTTGGTGTATGCGTGTGAGCTGTGACTGTTCTGTGTAGCCTAACTGTGACTAAAGGACTTCCGTTGTCTCTCGGGGGAGTATTGTCTCACACCAGCTCTGGCAGTGCATCAGGGGAGATAGAGAGAGGGAAATGTTCCCTGCTTTTAAGCATCATCAATCTCTGGACTGGCAACAGCCGATAAGGCCAGGATTTTCACAGAGGACTTATTTGTTCAGATATAGGAGACGGATAGAAACCTTCAGAAACATCTGGCAGAACTACAGATGTATGGTGGGGATGTAGGATGGTCAGAAGGTCAAAGATCACAAGGACCAGTCCACCAACTGTGGCTTTATACTGTGTGTGTCTAAGGTCATAGAATAATGTAGCATTACTGTAAAAATGTATCCAATGGCATACGATGATGACAGCACATAATATATAAAAATCGCCTTTTGACAAAGAAATATGTCATTATCCCGATTGTCCCTGTGAAATGACATTCCATGGATGTTGGATAGAACATACTGTTGTGATATCATGAAAATGGTACTCTGTAACTAGATCATGATGGATACTCTTGGCTTTGCCATCGTATCACAGACAGCCTTGCTCCCCAGAGCAGCTTGGGACATACTGGGGGGGAAGGAATACACTGGATACAGGTCCAATACACCAATACACCAATTACTGGCCAGTCAACTTATAATGAGCTCCCAACATCAGCTAATGCAAACACAACTGGTATGTTATTATTCTTTTTTGTTTTGCTTGTTGTTGTGACCTATAGTCCAAACATACGTACATGTGGTAGGGAAACAACTAGGCTATAGCGCGTTGGTGGCCTGGGGTGGGTATGTGGAGGAGATGGATTGGAAGGAGTTGTGGTTGTTTGGGGTGGTGGGTAAGAAGAAAGGGTGTAATGTGAATTTGTTGAATTATGTATTGAGTCACGGGAGGTATGCGATCAGGCCGAGAAGGAACGTGGCTCATTATGAAAAGAGGGCGGTGGATGTGTGGGATGTGTTTAAGGCTCTGGTGAGAAGGGATGTGGGGGTGATAAGGATGGATGTGGAGAAGGAGACATTTGAGAAGGTGTTTGGGGAAGGGAGGAGCACCTCTGTAACTGTGGGGGAGGATGGAGGGTTGGTTTATGATTTTGAATGAATTGTTGTGTTTGTTTTATTGTTTTTTTTGAGTTGATAGGGGGCTGATGCCTTCCTATGTATTGTTATGTGTAAATAATGTAAATGATACATTTTTTATAATAAAATATATATTAAAAAAGTGGTCTAGCACCGCAGTCTACAGTGCACACATATTTATGCCCATGTCAGCATGAGTTCGAATCCGGCCCATGCCCTGCTAACATGCCCTCTCTACCTTCTTCTCCTTACTTTGTCTGTCTTCACTATGTCTGTCCAATAAATAAAAAATGAAAAATATGAGTGGGACTGCCCGACTCAGACTTTGAAGTTGATTCAACTACTGTATTTACAAGAGATCATAAATAACTGCCACTAGCTGGGATATCTGCCAAGGGGATGTCTACTGTGCAGTCTACAAGCCTGAGTCATCGCTCTGTTCATATAAACAATACTAGATCACTGTTTACACTGTTTGGTTTATTAGGCTATGGTTAGAGCTGGCCACACTGAATCAGAAAACCGATAAAAAACATATACGTATGAAATCTGATTTGATATGTGGAATTCAAGCGTGACTTTTGAAACAACCTAGCAACTCAACAATGTAACCTAGCAACTCAATACCAAATCTTGTGTCTAATTGACTAAATGGACGAAGTTGAACTCCTTCTTATTTTTTTGGGTCCATAAAAAAAATCCATGATGTATGAAATGGACACGGACAAACCTTGTCTGTTTGTCAACAGATGACTTTGTCAACAGATGATTCCCATAGAGAAACAATTCGTGAGCTTAGAATTATAAGGTTCTATCTCTGTTTAGGGTAGTTCAGAGATATTGAGCGTCAACGTTTTTACATTCCATTATGTTTTGTGAGATGGAACCTTTGTATTTTATTAATTACTAACTCAAAAACATTTTAAAAATAATACCACACAGGCATTAATAAACACTTAATGGATCAGATTATGTAAAAAACTCAATTTTGACAAAAATGGAGATAGAACCTTATAATTCTAACGTCACGAATTGTCTCAATCCATAATTAACGGCTAGCATCGCTCGATGTGGCCGGGGCCTCAGGGTCAGGGCTTTGGATATTGCTTCAAGAACAGTGTCTCAACTAAAGAAACATGACATGACTCTTTCTAGTGCCATACTAGTCACACACTCATTGTTTAACATAACATGGTACTCATTTAAGATTGTTATTTATAATATGCCATGAGTCTGTGCGAGACTCTGGAGGGGGATATCAGTAGTGGTGCTAGCCATCAACAGGGTGGTAGAGCAGGCGTCTAATGATCGCAAGGTCGGCAGATCGGCGGTTTGAACCCCGGCTGACCACATGTCGAGGTGTCCTTGGGTAAGACACTGAACCCCAAATATATAATATATAATTATATAAGTCAGTCCATTTAACAGCAGCAGTAGGGACTTCAGAGGAGTGACACAGCCATGAAGAGGACCTTAGAGAGACCATATATCTATATAACACGCACAACTCAGAGTGAGGTAATGGATTCTGCACAACATCAAAGGACGGTCATTTCACCTTTCAAGTGCTGGTAGCATGCATACTCAAGCATGTATTTACATTGTAATTACAGATGCAAAGCGATTTGATTGTACAGTTTGCACACGCAACAATGCTAACAACAGAAAGAGTCAACAGAGCAGTTCATTTTCACTAAAAGGTCATAAAACTCTGGTCACGTGACTTGCTCCTCACAGCTGCTTCTGGGTAATGGGCGCTTAGTATTTGTTACCTAATGACCTCCGTCATTACTAGTGTGTTACCAGCACTTACAGGCCCAACCCCTCAAAAGATTTAAATCGAAGGTAAAAAAACGTCATGTTTTGCAACAGTTATGATTAAACACTAACACTTCCATCCATTTTATACATTTCTATTAGGCCTATCTTATTCATTATCTTATTAAATGTTTATTTATCTCTCTCTCTCTCTCAAAGAAAAAAAATAATATATATATATTCGTATCATTTTTTAATCTGTTTACAATTTTTTTATGCTGTATGTAATGCACTTTGAATTGCCCCTGTTGTAAGAAATGTGCTATACAAATAAACTTGCCTTGCCTTGCCAGTGTCTCTTTTTGCATGACTGGATTGTGTGCTTGCTGGCCTTGGGGTTGTTGTGACACCACGGTTTGAGGGTCCCAGGTCATAGCCTACAGCCTCTTAGGTTGCATGAATACATAAAAGGTTAATCTGAATCAGGAATGCAATCCTGGGGATACCATCGGGAGACTGCAGCTGGTGCCAAAAAACCTGTTTCCCCATTGAATCAAATGTAAAACTTTGTATTCCATCTGGGCCAATAAGACTGGACGGACTGTGATTTTGGTTTCTATTATGTACTGTTACTGTAAATGTAGTACTTCTCTGTGGGATATGTTTTTAATGGCCCACAAGCCACATCTGAATATATATGTATATCATTTGTTGTTGTTTAGTTTTTTTACCAAATTTAAGACAGGTCACAAGCATACATGCACATCCAAGGTGCGCACGTGTCGATGAGCATGTGAACCCGATACAGATCAAAACATGTTTGAACTCTTTTTTACTTAAGCAACGGACTGCATCTGTTTTGGAACCATGGTTCATTTCATGGTTGGTTCCACAATCAGATGTCATCTGGGTTACCTCTCATACAGTACAATGACAATGTATGTCAATTAGCGTATTATTTTTCACTCTTTTTCTCTCTTTACAGTTTGCATTTAAGGATACTTATCTGTGGTTTGATTGGGTTTTCTTGTTGTTTTCCACATGGGTACGCTCATTGTATTTCTCAGTCAAAATTGTTCAATATCAACACAGCATTATGTTCATCCTCATCCTCACCAACATTATCATCATCAACGACATCATCATGGTCTTGATCACGACTGCTGACTGTCGGTCAGACCAGAACCTCCACCTTGTATTATATGATCATGTTTGTACTCTAACCACAGTGCAGGTTTACCCTATGTATATAATGAGGCTACTAAACAACGCTGGTGCCACAGTATTCCTAAAGGCAGATAGGAACAAGAATGAACACCATTCTGAGGAAAGCAGCGAGCCACCCTACCCTCACACTCACACTCACAGACAGACACACACACACACACACACACACACACCCTCACACTCACACTCACAGACAGACACACACACACACACACGCACACACACACACACACACACACACACACACACACACACACACACACGCAGACAGACAGACAGACACACACACACACACACACACACACACACACACACACACACACAAAACACAGGATTATGTTTCAGCCTCTGGTCATCCAGAAAATATCTGGCACAAATTCTAATAACAAATGCTATAGTAATCTGCCAAAATGATTTCCATTAGAAGAGAATCATCCAAATCAACAAAAAGAGCAAGCAAACACTCAATCAGACAGTGATACACCCACACGCACACAGAACAGTCACGGCTCACACACATACACCAAACATACACACACACATACACCAAACACACACACACACACACACACACACACACATACACTAAACACACGCACACACACATACACCAAACACACACACACACACACACACACACACACACACACACACACAAACAGAAATACAAACACACATCACCTCCAATGATTCTGTTTATCTGATCTAGGTGTAATGGTAAAGGTTGTAAAGCTAGAAGATGTCACGCACGATTAATCAACCCACATTTGAAGAGCGCACGGTTGTGGAGGTAATAAACGACTTGGCCAATGGAATCATAAACAGGCTCACTGGTTGTCTCATCGCACTGTAAGAAAATAGTTCTGATCATTTCAAACTTCGTCTGCCAGAATCACTGATTGGAAATGAATGACTTGCCATCATCTCAAACCTCATTTGGAAAAGGCTATGCGCCGCTAGTAAAACAGTAAGGCGCACTTTATCTAACAGTGGATGGACACGTAGATTCAGAGCTTTAGATCGCGGTGAAGATGACAGAAAAAAACATGATCAACTTACCTTTACGCCATAAGTTTGATTGAATCACTGCTCTTAAGGGTAGGGGTATTATCCAAAGAGATCGACATTGAGCGCTTCCTCAGAGTGGATGGCACATTTTGCACATCACGAAATTGCCAGGCGCGTCTAGGTGTACAAAACAAGGCATAAGTTACGACGCAAAAATAAAAATACCTGTCATATGGTCTCATGGACGTTCACAAAAACATTGTTTTAAAATGCATGAAAATGCATGAAAACCTTTGATTCAGACTGTTACTTTGGTGCCGTTGATGAGAGATCTGTGAGAGATCTGTGGAGAATCCGTCTCGTCTCGTCACCATTTAGATTTTACGCAATACGCACGAGGTTTACCTCCAGTAACGGGGAAGGAGCAGTGGCGATAAAGATAACGGGAAAAAATAGGGACTGTGGAATATTAAGGCGGGGCTATTTCTTAAACCCCCAAAAGACCCAGTCACCTATTTTCAACTAATATGGAAATAGGCTAATAATCAATGTTATGTGCTGAATGTCCAATACCTACCTAGCTACTGTAATACTTCCCGGATTTGTGACCGGCTCTAAATATGTGAATTTTTCCCCCAGTTCTATTAGTTCAAGGCTATGTTTTTCCTTGTTTTTTTATGTATCTATATAGGGTTGAGGTCAAAAGATCTTAGAGACCTCTTCACCATTTAAGGAATCGCATTTCTAGATCTGATATGGAGAGCAAAGGATGGTTCAACAGCTATGTATTCACTCAATAGTGGCTAAGGCAAGCTATATCCAATCCTTTCTCAGACGTTTCCCACCAGGCCAGGTAGAGTACCAGGTGTTGTCACAGACACACACACATGTTACACACAAGTATCAGATGTAGGCCTACATAGCTGCCCAGACAGTGCCATTCCTTTCCCCGTCATGGATGACCTCGTGGACTGCAGTGTCCTCCAGATCACAATGATAACAGATAATAAAATATGTCATAATGAAACACAAAGTAAACACAATAAGTGAAATTAAGTTCAGCACTGGACAGCTAGGGATTCAATACTAATGGACAGGTGGGGTTCAGCACCATGGACAGCGACAATAGGCTGCCAGTAGTCCATGCAGTAACATCACTCACTACTAGACCCACACTGACCTAGTCATGAACAGGGAAGTGGAAGAGGCAAGAAGGTTAATCTCCTCCAGATCACTTCATGGAACCATTTATTGTGTCACTGAGTGAATTCTAAAATGAATTCTATTCCCCACGGTTCCAGCAGCTGCCAGTTGTCCTCAGCTCCCGTCACTAGTCCCGCAGCTCCAGCAGATCACGCAGGAGCGTGCCACTGACACAGGGCTGCCACTATAGCCAGGCTTTCTCAGTCATGGCCTCTATTAGCCTAGCTCCTGATCATAAGAGGACAACTAGGGAATACAAAATACAGCTACTCTGATAACAGGCTCTTGCTGCTGCTGCAGCTGCTCAATGTTCTCCACTAAAGGTGTATTCTAAAGATTATGGCCTGCGTATAGAAGCTGTTCCAGAATCTGTTGGTCTGGGTCTGGATACTCTGGTACCATGTGATAGACGGTAGCAGAGAGAACAAGGCATTGCTGGGGTGGCTGCAGTCCCTGATGATCTTCTCAGCCTTTCTCTTGCACCTCCTGTAGCTGGGAGCTCAGAGCCCATGATCAACTGGGTTGTTTTCACCTCTGCAGAGCCTTATGGTCAAAGGCAGTGCAGCTAGCATACTAGGCAGTGATAGGCAAGTGTATTTGTATAGCACATTTCATACAACAGGGGCAATTCAAAGTGCTTTACATTATTTAAAATTACAGCAAAGTGGAGCATAAGAAAATAAAAATTACAATGAATAAAAGCAAATATAAGAAGTAAATAGATAAAACAATTTAAAAAGATAATAGTTAATGGAAAAAAAGACATTGATAGAAGTGTTTGTGTTTAATCATAACTGGTGCAAAACATGACGTTTTTTTTTAGCTCAGATTTAAATATTTTAAGGGTTTGGGCCTGTTTGATTTCTTCAGGGAGTTTGTTCCAGGAGCATGCAGCAGCGTGACTGAAAGCTGCTGCACCGTGTTGCAACCGGGAGATGTGCATTTGCCTAGGGAGTTTACAGCTGCTGTTGTTATTGCAGCATATTCCTCCAGATGCTAATGCTGAGCTAGCAATACAAGAACTCCATGCTGCTATTAGCTAACAACAAACTGCACACCCAGACAGAGCATTTATCGTTGGAAAGGACCATACTCCCCAAATTCCAACAACATGCCTCTTGTGCTACTACAGGAGACAAAACTCTAGATCATGTATATATCCAAACATGTTGAGGGTTATAAAGCCGTCCCCCTCCCCCACCTGGGACAATCTGACCACATCTCATTGTTCCTACTCCCCAAGTACACACCACTCATCAAACGTGTGAAACCGACAATGATGACAGCTCAGATCTGGCCAGAGGGAGTGGACATTATACTACAGCACCGGTTTCAAAACACAGACTGGAGTATGGCCATTCTGGACTACCACACGGACATTTGACTTCTATGTTTCTTTCGTTCTGGATTACATCAACATTGTGTCAACAGTGTCACTATCCACAAACAGATAAGAACTTTCCCCACTGCTGAAGGCACGTGACGCCACCTTTAGATCTGGTGATGCAGATTCATCTCATGTATATTCATACAATTTATTTATACTCACTGTAATACCTTATACTGTAATACCATGCACTGTCTACATTGTAATGTATTTTTCAACCATGCCACTATTTGGTCTTTGGTCTGGTTCATCTGGCTAGATGCCAAACTACATTCCAATGACAATACAATGGAAGATAATCTATAGAAGTTCATGAGGATATGGGGGTGCCATACCACATTTCCTCAGCCACCTGACAAAAATGCTAACGTGTCGTCTTGATCACTGTATGGTTGTGATGTAACCATGTTAAGTCCTCAGTGATGTGGACACCGAGGAACTTGAAGCTGCTGACTAGGTAGTTCCACTGTGACCCTCACCTGTCAGGTTGGGGGTCGCTCTACCTTGGAGCGACCCGTTGGCGCCCCCTATGTTGTGTAGTGTTCCTCTGTCTGTCCTAATTGTCTGTGATTGTGAACAGCTGTGAGTGATTGTCTAGGTCTATTTAGTTCCCCCTGTGTTTTCCCTCTGTGTCGATTGTTCACTTTATGTTGCGTCGTGTGTGTGCGTGTTGTCCTAGTCTCATCGCAGCCTTATTGCTCCTCGTATGCCCAGGAGATAAGTATCGTATGACTATTGCTAATCCTTTTGCCTTGTTAGGAGACTTGCTTTCTCCCTGTTTATTTCATCGCTTACTGTGCGGTTTATTATTTACTGTTTACTCAAATAAAGAGTACCTTTATTTTGGAATCATATCCTGCATCGTTTCCATTCTGTTCTGCTCTGCATCTGGGTCCAAACACATTGACTAACCGTAACACTCACCACCTGAGGTCTGCTCGTCAGGAAGTCCAGGATCCAGTTACACAGGGAGGTGTAAAGAGCTTGGTGAAAGAGCTTGGAGGATACTACGGTGTTGAATGCTCAACTGTAGTCAATTAACAGCGTTTTGGGCGCTTAGGTGGCGTAGTGGGTTAAGCGCTGACCATGTACCGCAGGGTACGTCATGTCATCCCTTCTCTCTCTCTCACCCATCCTTCCTGTCATAATCTCTACTATATCTGTCGTTAAAAAAAAGAAAAATATGAGTGGGACTGCCCCACTCAGAAAAAAATACTTCTCTAGTCCAGGTGGAATAGGGCAGGGTGTGCAGGGTGAGCGCGATGGCCGTCATCGGTGGATTTGTAGGCCAGCATGTACATTTAAGTGGGTCCTATGTCTCAGGTAGTGTCTCAGGTAGTGTGATCAATAGTACATTGTCCTGGCGGGTAACAGGAGCCTTTGTGGGGAGCTCCTTGTTGCTTCCCTCCAACCGAACGTAAAAGGTGTTGACCCCATCAGGAATTCGAGCATCAGTGCACATCCCACCAGGTCTCCCTAATCGTCTGCAGTCCATGGCCTCATACCTCTTGTCAGTGCCCTGGTATTGCGATTCTATCTTGTCACTGTATTTCCTCTTAGCGTGTCTGATAGCTTTTCGTAGGTCGTATATCTGGATTTCTTGTAGTTACTTCTGGAGTTAAATGCGGTGTTGCTGTTCATCTATGGCTTTTTTATTTTATTTAATTTTTTAATTAAATTGTCTCTTTTCTTTTAAGCTTTTTTTTTTCCTGAGTGGGGCAGTCCCACTCATATTTTTCATTTTATTGGACAGATACAGTGAAGTAAGGAGAAGAAGGGAGAGAGAAGTCATGTCAGCAGGGCATGGGCCGGATTCGAACCCATGCCGACATGGGCATATGTGTGCACTGTAGACCGCGGTGCTGGACCACTGGACCACCCCAGGCCACTAATCTATGGCTTTTGATTGGGGAATGTCTGAACAGTGACCGTGGGGACAACGTCGTTGGTACATTTCCTGATGAAGCCGTGTCGATGTATTTGTGATGGCGTGTCCACGTCCGTGCAATCAAAACAACCCTGGAGCACAACAACTGAATGGCCGCTCCAGCGTTGAATGACTCCCATCACCGGTGATGTTTGTTTCAGTCTCTGTCTATAGTACGGTAATAGCAATATACACTGAACAAAAATATAAACGTAACACTTTTCGCAAAAAAAAAATCATGAGTTGAATTCAGGATTCGGTGAAGACGAGAATGCTGCAGTACTTTATATCCTAGTTCACATGGGGGGCTATTCACACAGTGTCTCTGTGCTTATGTTGCAGACACTGATTGCCTTTAATGTCCATGATTAAATATACAACAGATACACAAGAGATAGTTGAAGGCCAGATGACTGTATCTAGATCAACAATTATACAATTATCTCTGCACAGTAGTCTTATAATGACTAGGGACTATTGTCAGTAATACTGCACAATGCAATCATTGCCATACAAAACATATAATCGATTGCATTTATATAGTGTCTTTCAAGACACCCAAAGAGTTTACCAAGCCAGCCACAGATGAAGTAAGGTCTTTCACCGTTCTATTCAACACAGGCCGTTCACGCAGGCTGGATAACTGTGTGTGTGTCAGGGCATCCGAAGAGAAACAAGCAGCTGGTAACAACACATTGAAAACATCTTCAATGATTGTATGAACTCAAGGTCATACTAGAGTACAGTAATGAATGAATGAATGAATGGTCTTTATTGTCATTGCTATAGTAATATAGTAATAGGTACCAAACAACGAAATTTAGGAGGGGTGGCTCCCCTGGTGCTAGGAAAGAAAAACAAACTAAAAACAAAACAAAAACACAAGAAGGGAAGGAGCTGGTTTACATAAATAAAGGCTATGTACACTATCCACTATACTATACTGTACAGATAGACGACTAGGGTTGTCATATTGCACATAGTGTTATTGCACATTCCTTTGAAGTGCCGCAGTTTGCAGGCTAGAAATGTACATATTTGTGCCTCAGCACTACACCTGATTTTTTCAGTCCAGCAGCTGCCATCAATCCGTCCAGACTGTCCAGGGCCCAGAACCTAGGTCTTTGCTGTGTTCAGGGCCTGGATGGCCCTGGGGTAGAAGCTGAGCTTCAGTCTGTTTGTCCTTGCGGCCATGGTCCTGTACCGCCTTTTCGAGGGCAGCCGGGTAAAGTAACACAGGGAGTTTGAAAGAGAACAGTAGGGCATATCCATTAATCACATAGAGGGATGGGAAGAAAATGAAGTCTGGAATACATGTGAAAGAAAGATGGTCAGATATACGCTATAGAAATAATTGCCATTATTGATTTCTGCTTTGACAAACAGCAGGTACTGAAAGGAGTATCACTGTAAACTATGGTTCCTTCAACAGGGCTGGAACAGTAAATGGATGCTTCGCTGTTTAGTTCCGTAGATGCAACAACATCGGACAGCCGAGCGCATTAGAGGATGTGAGCTTCCCTCCATCCAGGATATATACAGCAATCGGTGTGTCAGCAAAGCCCGGAGGATCATCAACCACAGTCTGTTTGAACCCAGCCAACTCAACCACAGTCTTAAACCCAGCCACCCCAACCACAGTCTGTGTGAATCCAGCCATTTCAACCACAGCCTGTTTGAACCCAGCCACTTCAACCACAGTCTGTTTGAACCCAGCCACCCCAACCACAGTCTGTTTGAACCCAGCCACTTCAACCACAGTCTGTGTGAATCCAGCCATTTCAACCACATCCTGTTTGAACCCAGCCAACTCAACCACAGTCTGTTTAAACCCAGCCACCCCAACCACAGTCTGTGTGAATCCAGCCATTTCAACCACAGCCTGTTTGAACCCAGCCACTTCAACCACAGCCTGTTTGAACCCAGCCACTTCAACCACAGTATGTGTGAACCCAGCCACCTCAACCACATTCTGTTTGAACCCAGCCATTTCAACCACAGCCTGTTTGAACCCAGCTACCTCAACCACAGCCTGTTTGAACCCAGCCATTTCAACCACAGCCTGTTTGAACCCAGCCATCTCAACCACAGCCTGTTTGAACCCAGCCATTTCAACCACAGCCTGTTTGAACCCAGCCATTTCAACCACAGCCTGTTTGAACCCAGCCAACTCAACCACAGTCTGTTTAAACCCAGCCATTTCAACCACAGCCTGTTTGAACCCAGCCACTTCAACCACAGCCTGGTTGAACCCAGCCACCTCAACCACAGTCTGTTTGAACCCAGCCACCTCAACCACAGTCTGTTTGAACCCTGCCATTTCAACCACAGTCTGTTTGAACCCAGCCACCTTAACCACAGCCTGTTTGAACCCAGCCACCCCAACCACAGTCTGTTTGAACCCAGCCACCTCAACCACAGTCTGTTTGAACCCAGCCACCTCAACCACAGTCTGTTTGAACCCAGCCACCTCAACCACAGTCTGTTTGAACCCAGCCACCCCAACCACAGTCTGTTTGAACCCAGCCACCCCAACCACAGTCTGTTTGAACCCAGCTACCTCAACCACAGCCTGTTTGAACCCAGCCACCTCAACCACAGTCTGTTTGAACCCAGCCACCCCAACCACAGTCTGTTTGAACCCAGCCACTTCAACCACAGCCTGTTTGAACCCAGCCACCCCAACCACAGTCTGTTTGAACCCAGCTACCTCAACCACAGCCTGTTTGAACCCAGCCACTTCAACCACAGTCTGTTTGAACCCAGCCACCTCAACCACAGCCTGTTTGAACCCAGCCACTTCAACCACAGTATGTGTGAACCCAGCCATTTCAACCACAGTCTGTTTGAACCCAGCCACTTCAACCACAGCCTGTTTGAACCCAGCCACCTCAACCACAGTCTGTTTGAACCCAGCCATTTCAACCACAGCCTGTTTGAACCCAGCCACTTCAACCACATCCTGTTTGAACCCAGCCAACTCAACCACAGTCTGTTTAAACCCAGCCATTTCAACCACAGTCTGTTTGAACCCAACCATTTCAACCACAGTCTGTTTGAACCCAGCCACCCCAACCACATCCTGTTTGAACCCAGCCACCTCAACCACAGTCTGTTTGAACCCAGCCACCTCAATCACAGTCTGTTTGAACCCAGCCACCCCAACCACAGTCTGTTTGAACCCAGCCACCTCAACCACAGTCTGTTTGAACCCAGCCACCTCAACCACAGTCTGTTTGAACCCAGCCACCTCAACCACAGTCTGTTTGAACCCAGCCACCCCAACCACAGTCTGTTTGAACCCAGCCACCTCAACCACAGCCTGTTTGAACCCAGCCACTTCAACCACAGTCTGTTTGAACCCAGCCATTTCAACCACAGTCTGTTTGAACCCAGCCACCCCAACCACAGTCTGTTTGAACCCAGCCATTTCAACCACAGTCTGTTTGAACCCAGCCATTTCAACCACAGTCTGTTTGAACCCAGCCTCCTCAACCACAGTCTGTTTGAACCCAGCCACTTCAACCACAGTCTGTTTGAACCCAGCCATCTCAACCACAGTCTGCTTGAACCCAGCCTCCTCAACCACAGTCTGTTTGAACCCAGCCACTTCAACCACAGTCTGTTTGAACCCAGCTACCTCAACCACAGCCTGTTTGAACCCAGCCACCCCAACCACAGTCTGTTTGAACCCAGCCACTTCAACCACAGTCTGTTTGAACCCAGCCACCTCAACCACAGTCTGTTTGAACCCAGACATTTAAACCACAGTCTGTTTGAACCCAGCCACCCCAACCACAGTCTGTGTGAACCCAGCCAACTCAACCACAGTCTGTTTGAACCCAGCCACCTCAACCACAGTCTGTTTAAACCCAGACATTTAAACCACAGTCTGTTTGAACCCAGCCACCCCAACCACAGTCTGTGTGAACCCAGCCAACTCAACCACAGTCTGTTTGAACCCAGCCACTTCAACCACAGTCTGTTTGAACCCAGCCACCCCAACCACAGTCTGTGTGAACCCAGCCAACTCAACCACAGTCTGTTTGAACCCAGCCATTTAAACCACAGTCTGTTTGAACCCAGCCACCCCAACCACAGTCTGTGTGAACCCAGCCAACTCAACCACAGTCTGTTTGAACCCAGCCACTTCAACCACAACCTGTTTGAACCCAGCCAACTCAACCACAGTCTGTTTGAACCCAGCCACCTCAACCACAGTCTGTTTAAACCCAGCCATTTCAACCACAGTCTGTTTAAACCCAGCCATTTCAACCACAGTCTGTGTGAACCCAGCCACCTCAACCACAGCCTGTTGGAACTGATGCCGTCCAAAAGAGGAAGCCTCTTCCAGAGCCGTAGGATGAAAACAGAGACTAACCACCAGCTACTTCCCCCGTGTGATCAGGCTCATAAACAAGCTTACTGATAATGACTATTATCCCCAAGCACAACCCATTTATACAGACTACATACCCTGTAAGCATACAGTCACTTTACTCAAAACTACCTCATATACACACCGCCACTAGGTGCAATACTCATACATTTGACAGGCTTAATGTACCTGGTGGGTAAGTTCAAAGCTGTCTAGTAAATTCATAAGTTGGAGTCATTCTTTTTATTAATATTAATATTCAGGTCTCCATTAATGATTAATCTATCATATCTAGTAATACCAAGTGAGATCAGCAATGAGAATTCCTGTAGAAATAGTGATGAATATCTTGGTGGTCGATATAATGTAATGATGAGCACTGATAATTCTGCTTTGAGCTCGAGAGCAAAATATTTAAACGGTGTAAATTCACCCAAGTCAATGTCAAACTGGCTGAAAATGGAAAATGGCAATCCCAAAGCCAATTATCTGACATTAAAAAGAGCTCATTTCAACTGTAGGGATTCTGTAACAGGATTTAGGGTTTAACACACTAGAACAGCCATGGGTGGGGTAATTTGACCATGTGAGTAAAAGAAAAGGTATATCTTTGCACTCTATCAAATTTCAGGAACCTCCTTTCAATACTTTTCCTAGATATGTACATTTCCTAGTATCCCTACATTTCAAAATCAAATCAGGATAAGCTAGTATAAAGCTATTTCTGTGTAGGAGGCAGGCTAATATACAAGAGGCATCAACTAGTGGTCTTTGTTTGTAGCAGATTCCCATTCTAAAGACTATGGTCATTAGCGGTGCTAAGAGTAGGTAAATGGACTGCACTTATATAGCGCCTTTATCCAAAGCGCTTTACAACAGCCTCTCATTCACCCATTCACACACACATTCACACACCAATGGTGGCAAGCTACCATGCAAGGCGCCGGCCCGCTCACTGGGAGCAATTTAGGGTTCAGTGTCTTGCCCAAGGACAATTCGACATGTGGCCAGCCGGGGCTCGAACCGCTGATCTGCCAACCTTGCGATCACCTCCTGCGCCACAGCCGCCCCACAGCCGCCCCCCTAGGTGAAATAGGCACGGCTGTCCTAGTGTTAAACATTAGTGAGGTCCAGAGTAGGAATGCAAAATGTTTTTGTGCGCTCGCAAAGCGTGCCCTGCCATGTCTGTAATGAGCAGGGGAAATGTCTGTCTAGCTTACACACGGTGAACTCACACGGTAGCCTGCATTTCTGGACAAGCTAAATTCATTCCAAAATGTCACCTACAAACACAACCCAGGCTACACACTACACACAAACTCATTATCTATAATTAAATACATACAGAGGGACCTGTTGGCAAAAATACTTTTATTGAAGCTGCACAATTTGTCACAATTCACTCTTCTTCTGTGTGTTCCTCTCCACTTCTTCACTTCTTGGCTCACTGAAATTACATAAAATAAGAAAGACAGATACAGACACACATAAGTTATAATCAGTTAGTGTAAAATGTGGGAAATATTGGTATACTAATATTCACAACATGCATTACGCCTACCTTTTGGAAGGCTAGCTTGATCCTCCTGTGGCCCGAGTGTTGACATCAGTGTGCTCTCCAGTCATCCCTATCCCAGTGTGAGTGGGGCATAATTGATTGATTGACACCAGCTGTGTGACATGAATGATTGAGCCAGCTGATCCTATATATGTGACCATTCCCACAATAAAAGTTGCTTCCTTGATAACATGAACCCTGTCTGACAGCGTATGATTCCGCCGTTCACAGTGTGTAGTCCGATTGTTATGGCTTTAGCCAATACGCAATAACCAACATTTAACACCGAGGCATTTTTTACTGGTTTCTTCTGTTTTTTTGTGTTTTTGTTTTTTTGTGGTTTTTTTGTGTTAAAAAATAAATCTAGCATATTCTGCCATAATGTTTTTGGCATTCTTCTTCTCTCACTGTTCTGTCTGATTTGTTTTCCGTGGGAGAAGGGATCAGGGAGGTTGATTAGACCTGATTGATTACATCACATTATGTTGCTTGAATTTTTAATGAAGGGTTGGAATAATGCATGTAATTATTATGAAAATATAGCGAATGACCTTTGGTACTTTTCATGCTGCATAAATGAGGGCAGTCTGTCAGTTTCAGTTGGGTTCACTCACGTCATTCAGGTGCAAAGAGACAGTGGTGGGGGGGGGGGGTAGTTGTCTGTAGTTATCGCTGTGTAATAGTTCATCAATTTGATTGAGCTTCAGCGTGGCAGCTTTAACTAACTCCTTGATTGGTAAGTGTGGTGGAGGGGGGGGGGGGTCCCTGATTGGGACAGAGACAATTTACATTCTCATCCATGTTCTTTTCCCTCTAATATGTGTGGTAATGATGGTGACCTTTGTGACAATCACTCTGCTTTACTGCTTTAAGTTTGTGCAGTGTTGTGTGAAAAAGTTATCGAAGGGTTGTTTTAAGACTTTCTGGAGCACATTGTGTATTGGGGAGAGACATCCCGATCAGGGACCCAACGACAACGTCTAATTTACATCCTCATCCACGCTCTTTTCCCTCTACACCAACCAACTCACCTCCCTGAATATTAGGACCAAGCTCAGTCACTACTGTGGAAGAATTGTACATGCAGTGGTCATAAATCATAAATATCCATATCCCAACTGATCAAGTTCGGTAGTCTTGAGACCTGCAATGCGTTTTATGAGTTTCGTTGGCGTTCCTGCCTTGGGGTTTCTGACATCACCACATTCATACACAAACTGCCTTATGCAGTCGGAATCTCTGAGGGGGTTCATGGACAGAATCAATTTTCTTTCAGCATGCAACATTGTTCTCGTGACTTAATCAAAAATATTGAGCGATTCCCTCCTGAGCGGAGTGAGGAGAACAGGAGATTTCCTTTTCCTCTCTTCCTACTATGGTTATCTGGGGAAAATGTTTGCAAAGCTTCTGCTCGAGTTCTGTGAGAGCCATGTTAACATCTTCATGCATTTCTGATGCATCTCTTATTAAATATGCAGCCAATGGCATTCTGGGTACTTCCCATTCCCCTCCAGCGGGGTGAAGAGGATAACTAACTATAACAAGTACACAAGAGTAAAATTCTTTGGCTTTGGTTCATCAACATCGGCATTGCAGCATAACGATACAAAATCACAATAATGGGTTGACACTTGACAGGCCTGCACCTGAGTACTGAATACACCTCTCTGACACCTCAACATTACTGAGTCATTACTGACATTACTTATTATCCACACACACACACACACACGCGCAATTGCGCACACACACACACAAACACACACAAACACACACACACACACGCACACACACACACACACACACACACACGCACGCCTTTTTTAAGTGTGTGCATGTTTGAGAGAGGGAGAAGCTGAAGCCCAGCTGATTTCTGTATTTTTATAATGAAGGGGACTTGGTTGGAGTGCCCTCAGCTCTTAGGAACCGAGGGGTTTATTTTAGACGAGCCAAGTCCACTCTTAATGAGGTGCTAGTGAGGCCCGTATGAACGAGTGGATGATGGGCTCCTTATCTCCTTTCTACCAGTTGAACTTCACTCGGCAGAGTCGTGAGTGAGAATCTGAAGATCCTGATTCATTTATTTGACACACCTGTCAAAGTAGCAAGAAGTGATGAAGGCAAGAAGCAATAATTTGTCCTTGAGGAGAGAGGGGGGAGAGAGCAGAGGGGAGAGGAGAGGGGGAGGGGGAGAAGAAAGGAGAGGGAGAAGAGGAGAGAGGGGTCTCAGGCATGTGCATGGATAGCCTGATAACACCTGCAGAGGTCCACGATGCCATTATTGGTCCTGGTTTAGATGGAATTGAAAGCAAATTTCTTAATTCATCATCCCACATTCTAATGTACCCTTCATCACCCTTTATGTGATTTGTCTTTATCTACGTATGAAATACCTGATATGTGGAAATACTCACGTATCACTCCTTTGCACAAAGGAGGTGATGTACTTGAACTTAACAATTATAGACCAATTTCAATTATCTGTTCTATTGCTAATATATTCGAAAAATGTATATAAAACCAACTGTCTGATTTTCTTAACAAGAATATGTTATCACCTTTTCAATCTGGCTTTCGATCAAATCACTCCACTTCTACTGCTTTATTAAAGCTTACAAATGATATTTTTACTGCATCTAATCATAATAAACTAACAGGTGCAATTTTCATTGATTTGACCAAGGCTTTTGATTTAGTCGACCACTACCTTCTTTTAGATAAACTTCATTCTGTTGGTCTGTCACGCAACGCTCTACTGTGGTTCAATTATTATCTTCACAATAGAAAACAATGTGTTGTCATACAAGGTAGCCAATCTGAGATGTTAAGCATTATTTAAGTGTTTTAAAGCATTATTTAAGTGTTTTAAATAATGCTTTCAAGTGCCATCCTCTGGACATTACTTAGTGTCATAACGTGTAAATGATGCTTTTTGTAAATTCCTAATAAAAATCTAATCAAATCAATCAAATCAAATCAATACAACAACGAGGTGTGCCTCAAGGCTCAACTCTTGGTCCGCTTCTTTTCTCAATTTTTATCAATGACTCTCTCGCATGTTGTGTTCATCTTTATGCAGACGACACAGTATTAGACCAATCTAAAACTAATTTATTACAGATTCAATCAGCTTTGCAATTTGATTTCAATAATCTCCAAAACTGTCTGGCAGTTAACAAATGATCACTGAACAAAACCAAATCTCACACTATGGTTTTTGGTACTCGCAAAGGCATTAAATCAAAATCTGCTGCTTCTGCATGTGTTATTACCAGTGGCGGGCGGTGCATTTCACACCTAGGCCTTCAGTGATGTCCGACACATTCCTACCTGAATTATTCTACCTCTTAATACCATCGTTATGACGCCATCGCCATGGCTCTAGAAACTAGACAGAAACACAGTATAACCGGGCGTTGCATCACCTTAACATAGTCAGACAAGTACAACAGAGTTATATTAATATTTCCGAAGCATTTTTAATCAATAAATCCGCATTTACAATGAAGAGTGTTAAACTAACATCTTGTAAGATCGCTACATTACCCACGTCTGTCGTCTCGTCCACCATAATAGCGACAAAGGGTGCCTTTTTAATCTCCATTTTGATCTCTTCTCCGATCACTTCAGCAATAGCAAAAATCAGGTAGTTTTGTATTTTGCCTGACGTCCCAGTAAACACTTTGTTTGTGGACAGGTGGTAATGTAAATCTGGGTTGTTTTCAGCCAGAAAAGAAAGAAGCTCAAAGTAGTTTCCTGTTTGTGGACTAGGTGCTTTCATCGTGTCCCCTAAATGAAAGTTATTGTTTACCCAAAAACAGGACACAATCGATCAGAATTATCGATCAGTCAACGAAAGCTTTCGTTGTAGAGCTCCGTTTCCCTGGCACTTTCAAAAGTTTCACATCTACCGGCATAGCTACGCATCTCAATAGTGAATATCAATAGTGCGTATCAATAGTGCGTATCAATAGTGCGTATCCAATCAAAAGACGTGCTGGGTGCTGACATCATTGAGCCTTCCAGCAGGCGCCGTTGTTGCTTTTGCTCGCATCTACGTAGGTTTACTAGGAACGCCACAGGTTTTCTCGTTCCAACGTTAAGTTACAGGTCGAATTCGCGGCACCGCTTATTGTGAAGGCAGGCAGATTTTGGAGCCCCCTAGCAACACATTTTGATTGGATAAAAGCTCTAACATAAAGGCCAGCCCTCCAAATCTCAATCGGAGACTGGAAGCAGCGCAACCAAGAGGAAAGCTATGAAATGAAGAGAATAGACTATGGGGAATCATTAATACATATTTGTGGAAAAAATATATTAAAATATAATGTATATTCTGATGATGTTTAGGCCAGCAGAGAAGGCCTTGCTGGCCCTGACGGCACACCACTGGTTATTACCTGTCTTGATGGTACGCCTGCAGAAAGTTGAACACACCAAACACCTGGGAATATGGCTTGACTCTGAACTCTCATTTAAATATCATATCACTGTTAAGAAAATGAACCGTTGCTGTTGGAATTGTTTATCGATCCAGAAACTGCTTTTCATTTACTGTTAGAAAGAAACTTGCGTCTCAACTCATCTTACCAATATTAGACTATGCTCATGTTGTATATATGGTTGCCTCCTAGACTAATCTTCATCCTTTGAATGTAGCTTATAATAGACTTTGCAGATTTGTTCTTGGTTGTCCTTTCTTAACTCATCATTGTACAATGTATGAAAGTCTCAACTGGCCCTCTCCCACCATAAGAAGACAGAGTCATTGGCTGCAGTTCATTTTCAAATGTATACATCACAAGTACCCTCTTTATTTAAAGCATGTGATGGTTCCCTTCTCTTCTCCTTATCAATTGAGACATTCTGTTTATCTCTTTTTTTGTTTGTTCCTGCTATTTCTAAATCTATGGCTAAGAACGCCTTTATGTTTAAAACTCCATCTGCTTGGAATAATCTGCCTGCAAATATCCAATCTTTATCATCTTTCCACCTGTTTAAAAAAGCATTGTTGTTGCATAGGACCCCCTCGAAAACGAGATAACGTATCTCAAGGGGTTATTCCTAATAAAGCAATTTCTTATAGCCAGAGATAGAGAATATGTGGAAATATACCATTGGCTTACAGTAACAAAACAAACATTATAAAAACAACTTATCATATATCTATTCAACTCCATTCAACTAAGTTTGCTGTGGCAGTGCTGAAGTCTAGCTAAAATCATTTCTTTTTTAAAAAGGTTATTTTCTTCAAAGTGGGGCAGTCCCACTCATATTTATATTCATACTCATATTATCATGTCAGCAGGGCATGGGCTGGATTCAAACTGATGCTGACATGGGCATATTATGTGTGCACTTTAGACCACCATGCTAAACCATTGGACCACCCGAGGCCACACTAACATCTTTCTAAACAAGAGTCATCATCCATTATTAGAAGAGGGATAACTGAGGAAAATGTACCATCTATGCACTTTAACACGAAAAGTAATTGTAGGCTAAACATTTGCTAATCTGACTTGATCTTTGTGGCTTCTCTGAAAAAGTGCAGTGAAACGTCAACAGCAAGCTATTGTTATTGTATTAATTGTGTTTATGTGCCTCAAGATGGTGTGAGCTAAAGCCATGTCATTTGTCAGGAGAGCTAACACAAGGTGTCAGGCAAAATGACTGATCATGCAAATGTCGTTCACTGAACCACGTCTGTTATACTATCATGGACGGGGCCTGTCGGCCGTGGCATAACTTATGGGCAGGGTCATGTGAAAATAATTAGGACACCCCATGAAATATTTGGTTATTTTTTAAAGAAATATGGACATATCAATATTTGATCTTCTTTCAAACAATATCTATAGATAAAGGTGATGTAATTGAACCAAAAATAATGAAAATGTAACTTGTAAAAAAAGGAAAGGAAAAAGTTAGTACACCCTATGACCTAATAGCTGGTATTGCCCCCTTTGGCTGAAATAACCTCAATTAAACATTTCCTATAATAGTTATATTACCTCCACCTCTCAATATTGTTAAAATTAAGATCTGTATGAAATGTCTATGTTTAAATATGTTGAAAAAGACAACGGTTTTCATGGGGTGTCTTTTTCACATGACGGTTCACTGATTGGGTGGGCCACAGACCCTGCCAGCCCAGCAGCCAATCACCAGTTAGTAGAGTGCTTTATCTTAATTAGTCATACTATATATGAACTCTTGCTACCGCTGAATATTTCATTTGGAAGGGAAGGTCACAGAACTCCACACAGGCTGCTGTTCTGGAATGTGTTACTCCCTCTATGACCCAGGGATACGACTCAAACTCACTCTTCTTTTGGAGGAATAGTTATTCGGTTGTTAAGTCTGACGTCAAACGTGACGTTTAGCAATTTACGGGTCCAAACCAGAAATTCCCTGCACCATAGTACCAGTGTACTACAGCGGTAGAATGACAGTTCAATCGTTTTTTAGACTCGGATCTATTCATACAAGGGACATGGCACTTTCCCGTTTTCCCATATTTGACGGGGTCTTTGAGCCTCGGAAAAGCGCTATATAAATATGAATGAATTGAATTATTATTATTACTGAGGCAGACAGCACCTCAGCCAACTTTAGACCCGGAAACACGTCACGACTTAACAACCGAATAACTCTACTGTGTTTAAATCGTTTGAGGTCTGAGATTGGGTGACATATGGAATGTGTGAAGAAATAAACGGGAAAGGTTGTGAGTCTATGAATCATGAGGTGACACGGTGTGTAAAGACTGCTGTCCAGGAGAGGACGGGTATGGCTAGAAATGTATCATACTCCGCCTAGCATAACCTCAAATAAATGGATTATTATGATGATACCATAATATGGTATGTGTTTCTGAGAAACAAAGTGGTTTTGTGTCGAAATTGGAAGCACATTATTCTTTGCGAGTGGATCCTATTAGGAATTGAAATGTGCAAGGAGACAGAAACACACTAATGGAAACAGCCAAGTGGAACACATGAGACTGTGTGAATAACACCCTCCACGGGTGACAGGGCTGCTGACTGCTTAATACACTCAGCTTCACATGCGCTGTAGAACAGAATAAGACCAGAGGCCAAATGTGACACGTTCTAATGCTTTGAAATGGTCCTCATCTGATGTATTGATCTGACTTTGCTTTCGAAAAATGTGAATACATTTCCGGGTTGTTGAAAATCAATGACATATCGTTAGTTAGAACTAACACAGCTTGTTTTGTGAGCCTGCTAACAATGTAAAGTAGTGTTATAGTTAACTAGGTAGCAGGGCGGGATTGCTCACCGAATCCATTGCGTTGTTGCAGTATTTTGGCTTGACTAGCGAGTTTGTGTTGTGATTCTCTCAACAACGTTAGAAACAACGTTTTGGTCCGATATGCGGACCGAAAGACTAGAACGTGTCACAAATGATCCATGTCTTAATACCACGGTCACACAGAAACCCTATAGAGCACACATGCACACGAACATGCGCACGCATACAAAAGAGCATAATGAATGAATGAATGAATGAATGGTCTTTATTGTCATTGATATAGTACAGGTACCATACAACGAAATTTGGGAGGGGGGGCTCCCCTGGTGCTAGGAAAAAAAACTAAAAACAAGAAGGGAAAAGAGCTGGTTTACATAAATAACGGCTATGTACACTATCCACTATACTGTACAAATAAACACTGTGCTGTACTCTATGCTATGCTATACCTATTCTAACATTTCCTAACTCTGAACCTTATGTACCCGAGGGTTGTCATATTGCACATAGTGTTATTGCACATTCATTTAAAGTGTCGCAGTTTGCAGGTTTGAAATGTTCACAGTTGTGTTTCAGTATTGCACTTGATTACAATCTAATGCACTCTGCATGTCCCTGAGAGCCATACAGAACTATAACCTGCACAAGGTCAAAGGGCATGCATTGATTTTAATGACAGAATAGCAGCACTATCTGGTTTAGCTACTCCTTTGAAAGGGCTCGCAGGTCCAGGACTAGGCTATATCTGTGTCTGAGATCACAGATCCCTGTGTGGTTTTGACTGCCTTCTGCTGAGGGAAGTGTCCTCCTGGAATAATAAATATGTTTTTTACTCTGATCTTTTCTATGATAACGGTAGTTTCTACTTCTTTCACCAACATGTTGTAGAGGACGTCCTGTTCTTGGTTCTCTCCTCTGATGGTGTTGACCTACCGTTATTCTCCTTGAGTCCAGAGATGTCTCACTGCTGAAAGCTAGTCACGTCCCCCTGTGTGTGTGTGTGTGTGTGTGTGTGTGTGTGTGTGTGATCAGAGCTGGGTTAAACACTACACCTACCTATTGTACTGTATGTCCTTGAGTACGATGACTATAGTGTCACCACTCTTTTGCACGTCCCAGTTCTGTGTCAGTAATCTAATGTCAGAGTGACTGACAGGCGGAGTGGAAGCTATCCTTATGATTTTATATTTAAACACAAATCACAGGTTTGTGATTGGGTTGGGTGTCATCTCCCAGATCCCAGCAGAGCCACTCTACAGAGCTGGATTGTCAACTAAACTTGATATAGTGTATAGTATAATACACTCTATATCTCTGCCTATATCTGTGAGGCATGGAGGGAGGGAGGGAGGGAGGGAGGGAGGGGGGGTGGGTTGTGTGATATGGACATGGAAAAGATCTGAAGAACCCCGCTGTCCCCAATTAGGGTTAGGGTTAGGGTTATAATACACTCTATCTCTGCCTATATCTGTGAGGCATGGAGGGAGGGAGGGAGGGAGGGAGGGAGGGAGGGGTGGGTTGTGTGGTATGGGCATGGAAAAGATCTGAAGAACCCCGCTGTCCCCAATTACCCAAGGCCAGGAGAAAAGGCGAGACTTCAGAATGTAATTATTTATTGATTCAGGCATTTACTAAACATTAATGAAAGAATGAAGCATCAAATCACATCAGCGTAAACATTGCTGCAACAAATAAACGTTTTCTTTGCTGAAGCAAATGTCTCTAATACAGAGAGCATGGCTAATATGGCAGGTTCCATACATAGATTTGTTTCGTTTTGAGGCTCCCAGAGATGTGTCTTTATGCCCCGGGTGTGTGTGTGTGTGTGTGTGTGTGTGTGTGTGTGTGTGTGTGTGTGTGTGTGTGTATGTGTGTGAGTGTGTGTGTGAGTGTGTGTGTGTGTGTGTGTGTGTGTGTGTGTGTGTGTATGTGTGTGAGTGTGTGTGTGAGTGTGTGTGTGTGTGTGTGTGTGTGTGTGTGTGTGTGTGAGTGTGTGTGTGTGTGTGTGTGTGTGTGTGTGAGTGTGTGTGTGTGTGTGTGTGTGTGTGTGGGTGTGGGTGTGGGTGTGTGTGTGTGTGTGTGTGTGTGTGTGCGTGTGTGTGTGTGTGTGTGTGTGTGTGTGGGGGGGGGGGGGTGATATCTAGGGATAATTTGAGCGTGTGTGCGTGAGTGTGTATTGTACACTGCTGCACGGTATTTATACTGTGCTTATCAGTGTGGGAGTGACATGAGTGATGGAAAGTCATTGATACTTTATATGACGGTGTGTCACTAAGCTGATTCATCACAGTAATCACTAGCAGTTAACTTCTCCACCCACATGCAACCTCGGGACATGGCGACAGGGGCTGGGATACGTGTTCAAGGGCAGCAGACTTGAAAAGGCAACAAATCCATTGAGAAAGAGAAGATACGTTTCCCCTGCTGGGGAGAAACAGCTAGGGTAAATCAGCCAGGGTAAACCAGCTAGGGTAAACCAGCCAGGACGAAATGCAGATTAGCATCCAACCAGAAGTGCAAATAGTGATATAAGGGCATGATCTAAATAGAACAAGAGGTAGTGATAGGTAACTATGTAATAAACTGTATGTGCAGAGGTAGTATTGTAAACATCAGTATAGTTTAGAGGTACACCATAAAGGTGTACCAGTTATGTCTCCTTATACATACTGGAGCTGAGTTCTGCTACTTTCTTCAGAAGCACTTGCTTATGTTTTCAACAGCTCGTTTATCAGCAAGACTGTTGCGGTGTATATGTTACGGTACATGTGGAAATACGGTACATGTGGGAAAACTAGGGTTAGGGTTAGGTACTACGCCAACTTGGTACATGCTGGCATGTCTAACCCTAACCCTAACCCTAACCCTAACCCTAACCCTAACCCTAACCATAGCACCCTAGCACCTAACCCTAACCCTAGTTTTCCCACATGTACCGTATTCCCACATGTACCATATATAAATATTTTTCCACAACTGCTTTTGAACGGGGCTACTCAGTCCTATTGATCCAGGCATCCGACAAATGCACTCCCAACGTTCTCTCAGAAAGTAAGCAGCAGGCATCCAAGGCACAATATTCTACTGCGGCCCATAGTGTCTTGGTAGTAAAGTGCAGGCAATTCACACAAGATTAATGGTGCGCGAAGTTCTTTTGGAAAACGACTATATTTATCTCGTTAATGTAAATAATACTCATTACATTGACATTTTTATTATCAGCGACCCCCACAGATGTATGATTTTACTGCTTTCATAGGAGCTCAGACCTTCCTTATGGGAGCACAGCTCCCACATAACTCGAACACTGGTTATACTGCAGCGATATAAGTGCAGATGTGAGAGACGCTGCTAGAGTTTTTATGCAGGAGGAATACAAAGCAGTGATTGCTGAGAGATTCCTGGGTAATTTACACCCACAGCAAGGACCCTATATGAACAACAAGAAGCATTCTTCCAGACACAACCTCAATTCACTGTGGACTACCTAACATTCTATCACGGACATAGTAGTACAAAACACCCCCACAAACATTTGCATATTTCATTATATGAATGCTTTAGATATGTTTATTATTATATGATATTATCTATGTTAGCAGTTAGGCTACTCCTACAAAATAGAGTATGGTTTTCCACCTTGGGGTCATTACTGGGAAGAACACACATGTATCCGCTCAGTATTCAACTCAAGAATCAGAATCAGAATCAGAATTATTTTTATTGTATGTAAGTATATTTGCACATACAGGAAATTGACTTGGTGTGGTTGGTGCATAAGACATAAAGACACAGACAGCAATATACTAAAAAAACAACAACAATGTAATAAACTAAACTATATAAGCATATGGAGTTGAGTCTCTGACGTCAAGCATCTCGTCCCTTGTGAAAGCAATCCGAGTGGAATCGCAATAAACAGAGTTAAAAGACAAAAACAGACAAACAAGCACGCGCCAACACACCGAGGCGACTATAGGTGACGCGATCTTGGGTGAAATCTTCGACGAGAGAGACAAGCTCTATCATTGCTTCGAACATGTTAGCGTATGCTTGGGGCTCTTAGGTGCTGAGGGAAAGGAATTTATTGTGTCACTAAAAATAGTAATGTATTTACTGCCTGCTATAAAACAACTTAGTGTATGTGCCTCCAGACGCCGAACTGTGAATTCACAACAAGCTAACACTGTCATTCATCAAGCTACATTCAGGAGCAATTTATCCTGGAGCGCAGCGATACATACTGGTTGTAATACATAGACTCACTCCACTGAGGGTTTTTTAGTTGCCTCCCTGGAGTACCAGTAGACTGCCTCTATAGATTATCTATAAAGACTGTATGTAAAACATCAACACCACCATTGTTTCGAGTTCCAATTAGACTAGAAGCAGGTTGCTGACCTTCTTTGTCATGGCTTAGGTAACGGGGTGGAATGAATCGATTGAACTATTGCTGTGAAAAGGTTCTAATGGCACTAATACCTTTAGGAACTATTGAACTCAACAGGCTATGTAGTTTTTGAAGTTATTGGAAGACTTCAGAGCATTGTCTGTGTGAGCTATTGTATCAGATATTGTTCAGGCGATGCATTGATGATGACCTGGCCTTATGTCTTCATTATAATGAATCTGTCCGATCACATCAGACAGCAGAATTACAACTTCCAAAACAGATAGATTTGTGGATTTGTTACATTTGGCTCTCTTTTGATGTTTTAGTACTGTATACTCTAGATATACATTACTCTGCCAACACACAAGTGTCAAAGCTAATGATAATAAGTCTCATGAAGCTAGAAGCTAAGCCATCATATTATAATTCAATATCTATGATGTTGGCTAGTAACCACAGATCAACTACTGGAACATTAGTCTGCATGGGTTGGCTCCCCTATTGGAGGGTTATGTTTTATCACGTTTATCAGCCAGTGTTGGCTGATGTAACTCCAAGAAAACCCTATAATTCCCTACATGCTCTTCCCCTCCTCCTTTGAGCCGAGCGAGGCCAGACAGAGAAGGTCAGGCCCTCTGCTGCCTCCTGGGATCTGAAAGAGGGTCTGGCTGAGGGACTGGCTACAATGGCTCCATATCATGACGTTAGAATTATAAGGTTCTATCTCCATTTTTGTAATTTCTTTTTTTGTGTTTTTACATACCGTAATCTGATCCATTAGGTGTTTATTAATGCCTGTGTGGTGTTATTTTTAAAATGTTGACATTTCTGAGTTAGTAATTTCATAAAATACAAAGGTTCCATCTCTCGAAACATAATGGGATGTAAAAAACTTTGACGCTCAATATCTCTGAACTGCCCTAAACGGAGATAGAACCTTATAATTCTAAACGGAGATAGAACCTTATCATTCTAAACGGAGATAGAACCTTATCATTCTAAGCGGAGATAGAACCTTGTCATTCTAAACGGAGATAGAACCTAATCATTCTAAACGGAGATAGAACCTTATCATTCTAAGCGGAGATAGAACCTTGTCATTCTAAACGGAGATAGAACCTTATCATTCTAAACGGAGATAGAACCTTATCATTCTAAACGGAGATAGAACCTTATCATTCTAAACGGAGATAGAACCTTCTCATTCTAAACTCACGATCTGTGCTGCACAGTGTTTATTAACAGGCTCTCCAGGTGATCAGGTGATCAGCTAAACACAGCCCATGATAGAATCTATCTCTGGCCAAAATGAGCATCTACACTACAGAATCTCTGCCAGATAAACCTGAAGGATTTGAACGCTCCTGTAATATATGAATAATGCAAATGAAAGGGAGGTGTTTCAGGCATTACCTTACCTTGCTGCTAACACTGATTTGCATTTCCTAGGCTTTATGAATGAATGAATGAATGAATGAATGGTCTTTATTGTCATTGATATAGTACAGGTACCAAACAACGACATTTGGGAGGGGGGGCTCCCCTGGTGCTAGGAAAAAAACTAAAAACAAGAAGGGAAAAGAGCTGGTTTACATAAATAAAGGCTATGTACACTATCCACTATACTATACTATACAAATAAAACACTGTGCTGTACTCTATGCTATGCTATACCTATTCTAACATTTCCTATCTCTGAACCTTATGTACCCGAGGGTTGTCATATTGCACATAGTGTTATTGCACATTCATTTAAAGTGTCGCAGTTTGCAGGTTTGAAATGTTCACAGTTGTGTTTCAGTATTGCACTTGATTACAATCTAGTAGCTGCCATCAAATTGTCTAGATTGACCAGGGCCTAGAACCTAGGTCTTTGCTGTGTTCAGGGCCTGAATGGCCCTGGGGTAGAAGCTGAGCTTCAGTCTATTTGTCCTTGCGAACATGGTCCTGAACCGCCTGTCCGAGGGCAGCCGAACAAAGTGTTCGTTCCCAGGGTGGGATGGGTCTCTGGAGATCTTGGAGGCCTTCCTGAGGCAGCGTGTGTTGTACAGCTCTTCCAGAGAGGGGATGGGGCTCAGATAACTAACACGGTCTTGTCACATTCAGACAACCTAGGTCACAGGTTACACTGTTGATTTCCCATGTTACAGTAGTGGAGTCTGTTCTTAATTAGCGTTGTGCATTATCATGCTTAATGGGGTTTCAACAGTTATGGAAATACGTTTGGAGTATTGGCACATACAGTGCCTATAGAAAGTCATCATACCCTTTCACTTTTTCCATATTTTGTTGTGTTATAGATGATTTAAAATTGATGAACTAAAAAATGATTGTCATTAATCCACACACAATACCCCATAATGACAGTGAAAACAAGTTTTTTTTTAGAAATGTCAGCAAATGTATTAAAATTGAAACACAGAAATACCTCATGTGCAGACCTATTCATATCCTTTGCTACGACACTCTTAAAATGAAGGGGTATGAAGACGTTCTATAGGCACTGTAACTAGCCCACCGACTCAGGTCATACACCTCTCCAGACAGAGACCTGCCGGGGGTGAAGTGAACCAGTGCAACATTATAATAATAATAATAATAATAATAATAATAATAATAATAATAATAATAATAATAATAATAATAATAATATTATACAATTAAAATGCAAACGTTGCAGCTCAAAGTGCTTTAATCATTATATAATCTTAATTTAATTATTTTGTAACTTAAATGCAATATTAAAAGGATGGGTTTTTATAATCTTAATTTAATTATTTAGTCATTTAAAGGCACTATTAAAAAGATTTGTTTTTAGTCTTGACTTGAACATATTTATTGAGGTTGCATCCCTAATGTAAACTGGCAGTGCATTCCACAATTATGTTTCTCCTTATTCTCCCCAAACCTTACATAGTGATGAGAGGGGACCCAGAGTTTTAGAATAAATGGGATTTTGATCTTCAGAAGTGTGAAGTGTATCTCAAATGCCGAAACATGAGTTGTCAGTTCTAATCATTCGCTCTAATTAAATGCCAGTCTGATGAATTATAGAAGATTTAAAGGAAAGAGACCAGCTCAGTGGCCTTGCGGTTAGAGAGTCTGCCCTGACATTGGGAGGTTGTGAGGTCGATCCCTGGCTGAGACATGCCAAAGACTATAAAAACGGTACCCGATGCCTTCCTGCTTGGCACTCAGCATTAAGGGTTGGATTGGGGGTAAGACCCTGCGACATACCAGGGGGTGTACTTGTACATCAAGCCGCCTCATGCTATGGAAACAAGAGGGCTTGAGAACCACATTCAGCAGCTAATAGAGGCTAATACAGCAGCTAATAGCCTACAGGCTTCATGATGCTAATACATGATGCTAATACATGATGCTAATACATGATGCTAATACATGATGCTAATAGAGTCTTCGTGATGCTAATACAGGACTTTCTTTACCCCTAATGTTAAGCCAACACACTGCTCCCATCATTGCTTAACAGAAGGACTACAGCAGGTGCATACCGTATTTTTACCATTGTATATCTTTGCTCTTATTCTTCCCATTGCAGATTTATGTTCCATTACATTTTACATTATGTTGTTCTTTTAGCTAGAGTAACATTAGCATTACTGTCTGTAGTTCATTTGCATTTCATTTTGCAGTGTGTTAAATATTCTATTAGTAGTCAATCACTGTATCAAGTGCAGGATGAACAGGTTGAGCACAGTAACAGTTGGTGTAACCCCAGCCGGTTATATTGTGTGTCAGCCTCACTGAGGATCCTCAGGTGTGTCTAAACATGCGTCCC
>NC_137692.1:13636416-13673916 GCF_963989245.1 Nansenia antarctica | reverse complement strand
TGAAATGAAACATTATATTAGGGTTCAATAGGGCTGCAGCTCCGTATTAAAGAATGGTGGTCATTTTTTCCCGGTGATATCTTAATTAAGTTAATGAAAGTGGTTAAGAGACAGAGGATTAAATACGGACAGCAAGGAGAAAGAGAGAGTGCACAACTAACAATATTGCAGGCTGTACAACAAATCAGTTTGAGGGAGAGATTTTAACACTAAAGAGCCGTGAGTAAAAAAAACAACTATCTTTGCACTCAATACAATTTCAGGACCCTTGTTTCATGACTTTTCCTAGATATGTGCTTTCTCCCACCTAGTATCTCTGTGTGGAAATAGTGATCTCTGTGTGGAAATAGCAGATTTACATTCTAAAAAGGGGGTCTATTTGACCCCCAAGGCGGCTCTACTAGTAGGTCAAATAGGCACGGCTGTTGTAGTGTTAATGAACCCAAACCTTGACTGTAAAATTGGACTTTCAAAGACAAGGTACTGGTTTCTATGTATCGTCATCTTGGTGCGTTCTTCTAGCATCAACATCTAATGATTATCTTCCTCTACCCTCCCATCTCTCTCTCTCTGCGTCTCTATCTGTGTGTGTGTGTGTGTGTGTGTGTGTGTGTGTGTGTGTGTGTGTGTGTGTGTGTGTGTGTGTGTGTGTGTGTGTGTGCGTGCGTGTGTGTGTGTGTGTGTGTGTGAGACTGCGTTATGCTTCATTTCATTTGTCTAATCGCTCGTTAAGGATGGATGACAGCAGAGACTGAACCCAGAACAATTTATAATGAAGTAAAGTGAAACATCAAATTATAAATGGACATTATCAAAGGCAAACTCAATATACAACGACAGGGCTGTCGGTAGTATTTCTTTCCCCGGTGATATCTTAATTAAGTTAATGAAAGTGGTAAAGAGACAGAGGTGAAAGAGGGGGGAATAGGGACAGCAAGGCATCAAGACATCAATAGTTCTCGATAAGGACACCTCTGAAAACCTGTAGAACAGAAAACCCACTATTTGAGACGTAGCAAACACTCGTCTGGTGAGGACGACGCACCTAAAAGTCCAGCAAAAGTTCCGCCACGCACAAGTAAGGTAAGGTCTGGTGGGTTTTGGGCCTGAGTCATATGTGTCGCCTATTTTTCAGCACGTGAGGCCGACGTGAAAATGATCTACCAGCAACATAGACTTCTGTTTCAATGTCTACATCTGTAAATATGTTTTTAACATTTTTTTTATCAACTCTTCCACTATCTGTTTCAAAGAAGAAACCCCACGTAGACTATATTATATGATGTTAATAAGTTAAAAGAACATCATGTGAAGGGCAGTATTTTTCCAGTGATTTCTCCCTCTCTCTCTCTGTGTGTTCGGTAGGTTGGTTATTCTCTTGCCACAGCAACATTGTGTCGTGTGAAATGACATGTCGTTGGCACGATTGAGAAATATTAAAACCAATATAACATTCCTGTGGAAATGCTCATGTTCTGAGTGATTTGTCTACCACTCTTTCTCCCATTCTCTCTCTCTCTCTCGCTCACACACACATATGCACCCTTTCTCTTTGCTTCTGTCTGTGTCTCCCTGTCTGTGTGTGTCTGTGTGTGTCTGTGTCTCCCTGTCTGTGTGTGTCTGTGTGTGTCTGTGTGTGTCTGTGTCTCCCTGTCTGTGTGTGCGCGACGGCCTTCTGGTTATAACCTTTTCACTTTTCGAATTAAGGATGGAAGGATGGATGACAGCAGAGACTGAACCCAGAACAATTCATAATGAAGTGAAATGAAACATGATATTATTGATGGCCATTATCAAAGGCAAACTCAATGTACATAGGGCTGGTAGTGGCAGCTCCGTATTAAAGAATGGTAGTAATTTTTCCCCCGGTGATATCTTAATTAACTGTCGGATTGGAAGGCAAACAATTTCCTTCAACTACCCTTCAGATAAAACCAAGGTTCTTCTTATTATTATAGGTTCGGATAAAGTCACTCCAAAAATGTCTACATGCATGGGGACCCTCTCAACAACTGTAAGGTCCAAGCTCAGAAACCTTGGTGTTATTTTTGACCAGCAAAATGCACTTTGGTCATCACATCAGGGGCCTCGTTTATAAAAAAGTACTTGAACGTCATCTTTGACTTTCACGTAAGCACATTTTTCTAAACGGACGTAAGCATTATTTATAAAACGGGCTGCGCTTGTTTAAAATTGCGTACGTGCTTCCTTCTATAAATACCAACGCAGGTAAAATGAACGCAGGGGAATGAGGTTTGTATTAACGCCCTGTGATAGCGGCTCAATTATAGCGGCTGAATTAAGCCAAGTGCTATAATATAGGGTAGGCGTTCGTCTGGAAGCGGGAGAGGGCAGAGAAGGGTGGCTTCTCGGTAAGTTGCATTTGTCACGTTTGATCATGACAACTAACCAGGCAAATGCTTATACTCAGTACTCAAGTTGTAAATGAAAATCAAGAGAGGTGGTGGTTTTCATCATATGAGGACAATTTTGTATCCCCTCAGCGTCAGTGACTTCAGTGTCAGTAACTTGGTAAAATTTCATTGCATGTGTGCGTGCCTCCTCGCACCTTGAAATAGCAGTAATACCACGTTCATTGATAAAATGACATAAAGTATGGAAAGAGGGGTTGGCCGTTTTAGAAGGGGGATGATTTTGACTGTTTTTATTTCAGGGGGGATGCCATCCCCCCTCAACTCGAGTGCTGCTTATACTGTAATAATATAATGGTCTTATTCTTATCAGGTGACATTGAAAACATGATTGCGAACCCCCTTTGCGAACTCCCAGACACCGGAGGAAAATCCAGTATAATTGAGCGCGTGGCTGGGCAAGGTCCGTTGTGGAACGCACTAGGCATGTTGAAGGGGAGATAGACAGCTCCGGAGGGATATACATAAACATCAGTTCCCTTTAAATATTTATTATATTGATTGTATGTCGCTTTGGAATAAGGCGTCTGCTACATGCCAAAAATGTAAATGTTAATGGAACGCACTAGGCATGTTGAAGAGGAGATAGACAGCTCCGGAGGGATATAAATGAAGACTGAAATACAATACAGCGGCTATACACCCTGAGAGTCCTCAGGAAGGAACACAGCAAGCAGGAGATACTGGTGACCTTCTACCGCGGCGCAGTGGAGAGCATCCTCACCTACGGCATCTGCAACTGGTTCTCCAGCTGCACAACAGCGGAGAGAAATGCACTACAGAGAGTCGTGAGAACAGCACAGAAGATCACCGGCGCCCCCCTCCTCTCTCTGGAAGAGCTGTACAACACACGCTGTCTCAGGAAGGCCTCCAAGATCTCCAGGGACCCGACCCACCCTGGGTACGAACACTTTACTAGGCTGCCCTCGAAAAGGCGGTTCAGGACCCTGGCCGCAAGGACAAACAGACTGAAGAACAGCTTCTACCACAGGGCCGTCCAGGCCCTGAACACAGCAAAGACCTAAGTTCTGGGCCCTGGACAGTCTGGACGGATTGATGGCAGCTGCTGGACTGAGAAAAAAAAAATCAGGTGTAGTGCTGAGGCACAAACATGTACATTTCAAGCCTGCAAACTGTGACACTTTAAATAAATGTGGAATAATACTATTGTGCAATATGACAACCCTAGTCGTCTGTCTGTACAGTATAGTACAGTGGATAGTGTACATAGCCTTTATTTATGTAAACCAGCTCCTTCCCTTCTTGTGATTTTTTTTTCTAAAAGTTTTTTTTTTTTTCCCCCTTTCCTAACACCAGGGGGGTCACCCCTCCTAAATTTCGTTGTTTGGTACCTGTACTGTAGCAATGACAATAAAGTCCATTCATTCCAATAAGAAACATCAGTTCCCTTTAAATCTTGAATTAAACTAATTTTGTCGGCTGATAACAACATCCTTAATGTTATTACGAGCCACTTGCATGAATTACAGTAGGCAGTGCGGCTCACATGCCTGTAATAACTCAGCATAACCAGTAGGTAATGTGCGTACGCAAGGTCAATACCCGACGTAGAGCTACGATCATTTCCAATTTTAGCAATATTGCGCAGATGGAAAAAACTGGTACGGGTCAGTGACCTAGGGCCTCATTTATAGAAAGTACTTTGGACAAATTTGATCTTACCCATGTCGTACGTAGAAAACCACGTCAAAGTAGTGATTTATACAATTTCAACGTGAGTCAATTTGACTGTGGAAACGATCGTAGCTCTACATCAGCTATTGACTTGACGTACGCACATTACCTACTGGTTATGCGGAGTTATTACAGGCATGTGAGCCGCACTACCTACTGTAATTCATGCAAAGGCTTGTAATAAAATTAACGATGTTGTTATCAGCTGATAAAATTAGTTTAATTCAAGATTTAAAGGGATATGATTGTATTCCAGTCTTCCTTTACATGCCAATAGGCTATTGTATGGTGTAATCATTCTAGATTGATGCGTGATAAAGGCGGTCGGGTATATCCCAGCCCTCCTTCAGCCGCATCCTGCCTGTTGTGATCGGGGGAATTCGGGGGCGAGCGTTTGCGACCACGCGTCTATTTCTGATAAAAGACAGTCGATCTCCTCCTCAGTAAAGTTTTTCGTCTTTCGTCTACCATCGTGTGAACTCGTCAAAGGTGCTGCACAACACCTCAATCAAGCCAATTGAAGCCGCTATCACAGGGCGTAAATACAAAGCTCATTTACCTGCGTTCAATTTCAAGTATATTTGTTATTTATAGACAGCAGTACGTACGCAAAGCGCAGCCCGTTTTATTAATAATGCTTACGTCCATTTAGAAAAATGTGCTTACGTGCAAGTCAAAGATGACCTTCAAGTACATTTCTATAAATGAGGCCCCTGGGGCCGTGAGCATTATTTATAAAACGGGCTGAGATGGTTTAAAGTTGCGTACGTGCTTCCTTCTATAAATACCAAATATACTTGGAATTGAACGCAGGTGAATGAGGCTTGTATTAACGCCCTGTGATAGAGGCTCAATTATAGCGGCTGAATTAAGACAAGTGTATCAACATTTAAAAAAATAACACCACACAGGCATTAATAAACACCTAATGGATCAGATTATGTAAAAAAAAGTACATTTTGACAAAAATGGAGATAGAACCTTATAATTCTAACGTCACGCTTCGGCCTCTCTCTCGTTTGTTTCAGGGATGATGGGACTCGGCCGCACGGGCGACGGCTTTGGCGCGGCGTTCGGCGTCAACCACCTGGGTCACTTCCTGCTGACCTCGCTGCTGCTGGACCGGTTGAAGCGGTGCGGTCCGAGTCGCGTGGTCAACGTGTCGGGCCTCCTGCACCGCCTGGGCACCGTGGACTTCGCCCTGATTGGCTCCCACAAAGACCTGGTCCCCCCGGGGGGTCAGCCTGCCTGGCACAGCCTCAGGGCCTACTGCAACAGCAAGCTGTGCAACGTCCTCTTCACGCGCGAGCTGGCTAACCGTCTGGAGGGGGCGGAGGTCACCTGCTACAGCCTCCACCCAGGTCAGTCAGTGGCCTTTGACCAACCTGGAAGAAGTGGTGACGTTAGAATTATAAGGTTCTATCTCCATTTTTGGTCAAAATTGAGTTTTTTTTACATAATCTGATCCATTAGGTGTTTATTAATGCCTGTGTGGTGTTATTTTTTTAAATGTTGATATTTTTTGAGTTAGTAATTCATAACATACAAAGGTTCCATCTCACAAAACATAATGGAATGTACAAACTTTGACGCTCAATATCTCTGAACTGCCCTAAACGGAGATAGAACCTTATAATTCTAAGCTCACGAAGTGGTGATGGAAATGCTAAGGATGCTAATGCTACCAATTCAAAGTCAATGAAGACAGTTAATCCCAATCTGTTTTGATCTTTTTTTTTTTTTATCTCCCCTCCCCTGCAGGAGTCATCGACACTGACTGTCGCAACCTGAGCCTGTGGCAAAGACTTCCCCTGTGGCTCTGCTCCAAGCTCTTCTTCCTGGACGCAGAGGCGGGCTCCCAGACCACCCTGCACTGCGCCCTCCAGGAGGGCCTGGAGCCCCTCAGCGGACGCTACTTCTCTTCCTGCGGCCTACAGGATGTGGGCGCCAAGGGGCGGGACGACGCGGTGGCCATGAAGCTCTGGGAAGTGAGTGAGAGGCTCGCCGGCCTATCATAAGAGGACTCGGGGACTCAAGTTTCAAGTTGTATTGTTACGTCACATTCTTAGGTTCCGAGAGTCGAATTCTTAGGTTCCGGGTTCCTTGGCATTGCAGCACAACGCACAGGCCCTTGAGGCCCTGGAAGAGGCTTCGTCATTTGGACGGCCTCAGGTTCGAACAGACTGTGGTTGGGACGGCTGGGGTCTTTGATGACACTTGTACCGTCGACACTGTCTTCCCAGGGATGCAAACACATGTATGGTTAAAAAAAAGAGAGAGTTACCTGAAGAAACCCTGAATGTGACGGTGTAATAACCATGTGACGAAGGCCTGTGCTATATGCTTAAATAAATAGGAAATTCGATTTGATGTTGTTACGACCCTTCGGTCGAGGGTAAAACCAGGGCCCAACATGCTGCGTCGATGCTACTGAATGTGAACGCGTTACAAACAACACACTGCGAAACCAGAACTAAAATAAAGAATTTATTGTATTAATTTAAAAAAACGCCACAGGGGAACAAAGGGAACATTGATCGGTGCCAAAGAAAATAGAAGGTCCTAACTACCTAACCAGGTCTAATCAGATCTAAAGACATGGGGTGGCACCCGTTCCTAACCTAATGTCTATAACACAGGCGTCACTATGTGATGTATGTATGAGACACTAAGCTAAGAGTAAGAAAGATGTAAGCTAGGCCTAATTTATTGTTTCTTTCATTGTTCACAACCAGCGACAACAAAGTGAATGAATCAAAAATAGAATTCCTGCTTTTTGCCTTTATAGTCAGGGGTGCACATAACTTTTTGGGGCCAGTGCTCAGAGGAGCACCTAGGGATGCTGCTTGGTGCTCCCCGAGCTCGCGAGTCACGACCCGTCCCACAGGATGGATAAAAAAGGGATACATGGATAACTTATATTAGCAAAACGACATTTATTCATAAATAAAGATGAACGAACAAATGATTGTGTGCAAAACAAAAGAAACAAATGCAAAATAAACGGACATCTCTTTAAGCACTGCTCTGTTCTGTAAACACTGAAATCTACTTTTCAACAAAAAGTTACAGCCTAAGCATTTATTTATGCTACAAGCTTAATCATCATCATCACTGCTCTCTTGACTGCTGTTATCACTGTCCTCAATTTCAACCATGGTAGAGGATGTTGTAGGCTATCACTTTAAATAGCTCATTATTTTGATTGTGCAACAAAGTTTTTTTTTTTTTTTTTTTAATAATAATAGAATTCCCAACCATATTTCCTGGGTCAGGGGTCGAGGTGCGACAATGAAGCTGTAAAACAAACGTCTGAACGTTTGAAAGCTTCAGAGAAAAGAAACGTGAAGTCCCTTGGTGTTGTTTTTCCTTTTAGCCACGAGTCGTTCGGGACTGAATTTTCACGCGCGGCGTGATAACCGTGATAACCGTGATAACCGTGATAACCGTGCGATACGCGATACGCGGAATGAAAGTACGAGTTACGATACTTTCCGAATGTTTTCGTGAGGGGAGTCTCCGTGGTCGTCGTCGGTCGACTGTTGTGATGGATTACTCGTCGGGCCTTCGGCTGAGGGGACGGCAAATAGTTACTTAGTGGGGCTTGCTTCTTGGACATTTTGACGGCTCGTCGGGTGCCTCAGTGATGCAGCAGTCAGCAGTTGGATTTTGAGGAAGTAAATTCCTCTCCCAGCGGTTCCAGCTGTTGGTGCGCAAGAGTGCCTTCATGCGGCTGATCTGCCGCGCAGCATGCATTTTGGCGACGCATGCGCACTGGCGCACCAGTTGTGTGCACCCCTGTTTATAGTGGTATTTTCTCTTCAGTTAACACAGATACTGTGATGTATCGCTGATGGATTATCTTACTATGTATCGATTATGGCAGAATCACTGTATCGTGATACCATCGGTATCGTATGGTGAGTTACCCTGCGATTTCCGCCCCTAATGTGAACTGTGACCGGGCGTTAAACTGGCCCCGTCTGAATACTCTGAAATAGCACTTATCATTTCACTGATCTGAATGACTACTGATTGATAGGTTCAGTTTCTGACATATTGCTTTTACCCGTCCATGCTACAAATAAGTTCATAGTTGGAACCAATTCTCATCTACAATTAAATATGATGATTGATGTAATATAGCTGATAAATACAGTTTTTTTTAAGAAACTTGTGTTCTGTAGTGTTTTACACACAATCAACAGGCAATGGATTTTAGTTAGAAGTATGTTAGAGAAATCTATACGGCGCACAGCGGGCAACGGTAGGCAGGGCAAGTAGTTATTTAGATGGGGCAAGTATATTTGAGAAGTAGGCCTACTTGCCGTGCAGGGCAGGTAGGAAAAAACCTTAATGTCGAACCCTGGTGTGTGTGTGTGTGTGTGTGTGTTCTTCAGCTTCACAGCGACCGCAGCAGAACACATGCAATGTATTGGCCCAGGGCAGGGAATTAATTAAATGAACCATTTTAGAGGAGTGACCCTGCATTTTCAAAAGAGATACAAGTATTATTATTATTACCATATGAAGGTGTGTGTGAGGACACTCAACCATGTTCAATTCAATGTCAAAAGCAGTGAACAGGTGGCAGTTATGATGTCTGCCAATTATTATTGATATCCAATCAGGACGGTCGTTTAAGGGTTAAGGTGTCAACCTGCAGGATTCCTAGACTATAGAACACCCTCCCCCCTGACCTGAGAGACTATGGAACACCCTTCCCCTCTGACCTGAGAGACTCTGGAACGCCCTTCCCCCTGACCTGAGAGACTATGGAACACCCTCCCCCCTGACCTGAGAGACTCTGGAACGCCCTCCCCCCTGACCTGAGAGACTCTGGAACGCCCTCCCCCCTGACCTGAGAGACTCTGGAACGCCCTCCCCCCTGACCTGAGAGCCTCTGGAACACCCTCCCCCCTGACCTGAGAGACTATGGAACGCCCTCCCCCCTGACCTGAGAGACTCTGGAACGCCCTCCCCCCTAACCTGAGAGACTCTGGAACACCCTCCCCCCTGACCTGAGAGACTCTGGAACACCCTCCCCCCTGACCTGAGAGACTCTGGAACGCCCTCCCCCCTGACCTGAGAGACTCTGGAACGCCCTCCCCCCTAACCTGAGAGACTCTGGAACACCCTCCCCCCTGACCTGAGAGACTCTGGAACACCCTCCCCCCTGACCTGAGAGACTCTGGAACGCCCTCCCCCCTGACCTGAGAGACTATGGAACGCCCTCCCCCCTGACCTGAGAGACTCTGGAACGCCCTCCCCCCTGACCTGAGAGACTCTGGAACGCCCTCCCCCCTGACCTGAGAGACTCTGGAACGCCCTCCCCCCTGACCTGAGAGACTCTGGAACGCCCTCCCCCCTGACCTGAGAGACTCTGGAACGCCCTCCCCCCTGACCTGAGAGACTCTCCCTCAGAACTAATCTTTAAGCGGCAACTAAAGACACATCTTTTTAGACAGGCCGGCAGTCAATTTTAGCCTTCTTATTGTTCCTGTTTATGTTCTGTTTATGTTGTCCCCTTTGTGTTTTTAATCATTGATGTTTCAAATTGGCACTTTTTGTATTTTTTTATTCTTGTATGTAAAGCACCCTGTGCATCCGTGCTGGGAAGGGTGCTATATAAATAAAGTTTTACTTACTTACTTACTTACACACACACATGTGACATTGTTGTTGTTTATTGTTCTTCTTTGCAATTTATGGTGTCACATTCAATATTCAAAATTTAAAATTTAAAACTTAATGTCATAGGAAGCTTGTAACTCAACATGGCCGCAAAACTATTTCTGTTGGTCAATAAACCAAATATAGTCCGGGAGCCATGGGGTTGAACCTTGTTTTGTCGGGTAAATAAAAAAATGTTTCTGCTGTTTCTTGTTGCTTGGGGGTACCTCTTCAACATACAGGAGGGTGCCCTGTGCTCCCTTGAGCATTTTCAGATATTAACCCCTTCATGCCCAAAATGCCCAAATCCCAGAAAAATAGGTATTTATCCAACCAACAAGAAACAGCAGAGAAAAAAACGTTTACCCAACAAAAACAAGGTTCTTCAGAAAAGCAGGCTTTGGCTCCCGGACTAATAGCTTCCTGGTTCAGAAACAACAACCTGTCCTTCTCTACTTCTTGTTGATGTTTGGAGCTGCAGCCCTCCTCATAGGCTGAATGGCAGATGGAACCTCACTGATGGGAGGGCTGGATGAGACATCCTCCTTAATAGTCTGGCTAGCTGCGTGAGAGGACTGGGCCTTAGATGGGCTGGGTTCTCCCTTGGCTGCATGGGTGGACTGCACCTGAGCTGAGATGGGCTCTGGAGGTGCTGTAGCTGGGCCCTGGAGGTGCTGTAGCTGTTTAAAGACCAGGTTCTTATAGGTCCAGATAGGCTGGCAGGCTGAGTGGGAGGACTGGACCTGAGATCTGATGGCTTCTCCCATCTGGACCTGAGATCTGATGGGTTCTCCCATCTGGACCTTAGATGGGCTGTGTTCTCCCATCTGGACCTTAGATGGGCTGTGTTCTCCCATCTGGACCTTAGATGGGCTGTGTTCTCCCATCTGGACCGTCGATAGGCTGTGTTCTCCCATCTGGACCTTAGATGGGCTGTGTTCTCCATTCTGGACCTTAGATGTGCTATGTTCTCCCATCTGGACCTTAGATGGGCTATGTTCTCCCATCTGGACCTTAGATGGGCTGTGTTCTCCCATCTGGACCTTAGATGGGCTGTGTTCTCCCATCTGGACCTTAGATGGGCTGGGTTCTCCCTTGGCTGCATGGGTGGACTGCACCTGAGATCTGATGGGTTCTCCGATCTGGACCTTAGATGGGCTGGGTTTTCCCATCTGGGCCTGAGATGGGCTGGGTTCTCCCATGGCTGCGTGGGTGGGCTGGACCCGAGATGAGGTGGGCTTTGTCTGGAGGTCCTGTGCCAGGTCTCCCACGTACCTGGTGACGAGTCGGGGGAAGCCCCAGAGCTGATGGCTGTTTTTCCTTTGGACATTTGACTCCAGCTTCTCTCTGGTCTCCTGGGAGATGAAGGGGATGGAAGCAGCCGGCAGGAACACCATGATGGGCTTTCTCTCCGTTACCGTGGTGACAGTCTGGCACAGGGATTTGGCACGTGGGCAGAAGACCAGGGGTCCTATCCTGACGGTAGACGTCTTGGCCAGAGGGTGCGTGACGGCGTGGTGGGGCCATCGGAGTCTGGCGGGGAGGAGCATCCTGATGATGCAGATCATCCGTACTGCCAGCCTCCAGCGACGCAACGCAGAACTCTGGCTGGACTCCAGGGGGTGCCTGGGGGGTTGCTGGGCCTCTGGGGGGCAATGCCTCTTCCACTGCACGTCCTCCCCATCTAGGGCTTCGGTCAGGGCTTGTAGAGGGCGTCTGAGAGCAGGGCTTGTAGAGGGCGTCTGAGAGCAGGACCTGGACGACTGATCAGAGAGGGAGGGGCAACTGGAGCCAGTAGAGGAGGAGTCAGGGTACAGAGTATGCCTCCACTGCCTCCACTGCACGTCCTCCCCATCTGGTCTGGACCGGGTAGGGCTTCGGTCAGGGCTTGTAGAGGGCGTCCGGGAGCAGGACCTGGACGACTGCTCAGAGATGGAGGGGCAACTGGAGCGAGTAGAGGAGGAGTCAGGGTACAGAGTATCCATCCGGTCCAGCGTCTTGTCCACTAGCTGCAGGCGGTGGGTGTAGAGCGGAGTGTCATCCTTGGGCTCCTTCAGCTTCTCTCTGGGGTGAGATGGGGTAGCTTCTCCCATCTGGACATGAGATGGGCTGGGTTCTCCCATGGCTGCGTGGATGGGCTGGACCTGAGATGAGGTGGGCTTTATCTGGAAGTCCTGTAGTTGTTTAAAGACCAGGTTCCGCTCCATGCGCCACCGATCTTCCTGGTTCATGAACATAACTCTGTCCGTCCGCCTGGGGCCCTGGGAGGGGGAGGTGTCACCAGTATCACATGGCTGGGGCAGGGTGGGGCATCGGAGTCTGGCGGGGAGGAGCATCCTGATGATGCAGATCATCCGTACTGCCTGCCTCCAGCGACGCAACGCAGAACTCTGGCTGGACTCCAGGGGGCGCCTGAGGGGTTGCTGGGCCTCTGGGGGGCAATGCCACCACTGCACGTCCTCCCCATCTGGTCTGGGGGTAGGGCTTCGGTCAGGGCTTGTAGAGGGCGTCCGGGAGCAGGACCTGGACGACTGCTCAGAGAGGGAGGGGCAACTGGAGCCAGTAGAGGAGGAGTCAGGGTACAGAGTTTCCATCCGTAACTCCAGGCGGTCCAGCGTCTTGTCCCAGTCATCCTTGAGCTCCTTCAGCTTCTCTCTGCAGGAGGACACAGACAGGGCTCTCATTCAGGCTAACTGTTACTGTTATTATCAAACCTTTTTCATTTAGCTATGAAATATGACAAATCATCAATTGATGGAACTTACTTGTGTGTCTCATTGATGATGTCCTCCTGTTCAAACACAAACATGGGAGGGTAAGGATTAGCCTTTGAAATACACAAAGCACACATCCCTCACACACATCCCTCACAGCCTTAACACACAGCTCTAACACACATCCCTAACAGCTCTAACACACATCCCTCACAGCCCTAACACACAGCTCTATTACAGGCCTAAAACATTCCTAACACACAGCCCTATAACATAGCCCTAACACAGCCCTAACATCCAACCGTAACATACAGTCCTAACACTGAGCCCAGCCCCAACACTGAGGCCAGCAGTGCTTTCCCACGCTAATTCCATTGCGCAACAATAATATTAACGCAGCTTTACCTCTCTTGCCGGCCGCGCGGTGGCATCTTTCCACAGGTGGATCAGCCAGGTAAGGAGCAGCAGGAGCGTGGAGAGGACAAACACCCCGAGCTGGACATCGATGACCGCATCTCCACCAAGTTCCGATGTCGACTCCAGGAGATGCATGCGGTAGCGCAAGTGCTTGTTTGTTGGGGCTAACATGACTGGCGACTGGTGACTGGCACCTGGCACCACGAAGCGTCGGAAGCGCTCACGTTTCTGTTCAGGGCTTGTAGAGGGCGTCTGAAAGCAGGACCTGGACGACTGCTCAGAGAGGGAGGGGCAACTGGAGCCAGTAGAGGAGGAGTCAGGGTACAGAGTATCCATCCGGTCCAGCGTCTTGCCCCAGTCATCCTTGAGCTCCTTCAGCTTCTCTCTGCAGGAGGACACAGACAGGGATCTCATTCAGGCTAACTGTTACTGTTATTATCAAACCTTTTTCATTTAGCTATGAAATATGACAAATCATAATTGATCTGAACTTACTTGGGTGTCTCATTGATGATGTCCTCCTGTTCAAACACAAACATGGGAGGGTAAGGATTAGCCTTTTAAATACACAAAGCAGACAACCCTAACACACATCCCTCACAGCCTTAACACACATCCCTCACACACAGCCCTCACAGCCTTAACACACATCTCTAACAGCCTTAACACACATCCCTAACAGCCTTAACACACATCTCTAACACACATCCCTCACAGCCTTAACACACATCTCTAACACACATCCCTCACAGCCTTAACACACATCCCTCACAGCCTTAACACACATCCCTCACACACATCCCTCACAGCCTTAACACACATCCCTCACACACATCCCTCACAGCCTTAACACACATCCCTCACACACATCCCTCACAGCCTTAACACACATCCCTCACACACATCCCTACAGCCTTAACACACATCCCTCACACACATCCCTCACAGCCTTAACACACAGCTCTAACAGCCCGAACGGCGAACACACAGCTCTAATACAGGCCTAAAACATTCCTAACACACAGAAATAACAAACAACACTGAGCCCAGCCCCAACACTGAGGCCAGCCCCAACACTGAGCCCAGCCCCAACACTGAGGCCAGCAGTGCTTTCCAACGCTAATTCCATTGCGCAACAATAATATTGACGCAGCTTTACCTCTCTTGCATCTCTCCACAGGTGGATCAGCCAGGGAAGGAGCAGCAGGAGCGTGGAGAGGACAAACACCCCGAGCTGGACATGTTTCTGGTCTAGCAGCTGTTTAGGCATTATAACACATTAGGGAAATCTATCCATAGATTAGCCTACACTGTGTACGTGTATACACTTCGACAGACAAAGCGTTTATGAATGTTGTTGATGATTGGCATACCTCTTATGCATAAAATGGTTATGACGTCATAATGCTGTGTCACGCAATACACTGGTCAAGAGATTGCGTCATAATGAAGGGTTACCTGCGTGGAGTGCGCGCGCATCTGCGATGCAGTAAACAGAGGGAGCGCGATTTTATCCTTTTACACAGAGCTCAACTTTAAATACAATTGCTGCAGCATGAACCAAGTCTGAAATGTGAAAACGATGGAATCAAACATATTGACTCATCCCATATAACAGGTCTTAATTTAATTAATAACACCCAGAGCTGGAACTGAATGACAGATTCACTCAAACTATGAGTGACGGACTCAGCGCAGTCTCAAAACAATCTGGCCCGTGGCTGCCACGCTTGTTGTGAATGAGAAGCTCCGCATTGTAGGCTGGATAGATACATTATATTACATTGTAGGCTGGATAGAGACATTATATTACTGTAGGCTGGATAGATACATTATATTACATTGCTTGTCGCTTTTATTGTAACCTGAACAAACTATACAAGCAACAGGATAAATAGCATAACGTTACTCACCCTGCCGGACTTTTGCTTTTAGCACACAAAACTCAGTATCGATGTCTGTTTATGTATGTTTGATGCTCTGTACATGACCACACACATGACATAACTGTCCGCATCCAGCGTAGGGTGGCCATTTCCTTCACGTCAAAAAGGAGGACACTTTGCATACACGGAGACACGCAAGCCGATATTTGTTTGGTATGATCCCGTTTTTTATTTTAATGTTTTTTTCTGGTCACAGACTGGTTAGAGGCAGGTAAGAGATTCAAGATTCAAGATTGCTTTATTGTCTGTCACAGAGTGACAGAAATTCTCCTTTGACAGGCTTTGTGCAGTTCATGAATACGTTATCCACATTAAAAACACACATACAGTACAGGCCAAAAGTTTGGACACACCTTCTCATTCAATGCGTTTGCTTTATGGTCTTTATTGTCATTAATATAGTACAGGCACCAAACAACGAAATTTGGGAGGGGGGGCTCCCCTGGTGCTAGGAAAAAAATACTAAAAACAAGAAGGGAAAAGAGCTGGTTTACATAAATAAAGGCTATATACACTATCCACTATACTATACTATACAAATAAAACACTGTACTGTATGCTATGCTATAAATATCCTAACATTTCCTATCTCTGAACCTTATGTGCACGAGGGTTGTCATATTGCACATAGTATTATTGCACATTCATTTAAAGTGTCGCAGTTTGCAGGTTTGAAATATTCACAGTTGTGTTTCAGTATTGCACTTGATTACAATCTAGTAGCTGCCATCAAATTGTCTAGATTGCCCAGGGCCTAGAGCCTAGGTCTTTGCTGTGTTCAGGGCCTGGATGGCCCTGGGGTAGAAGCTGTTCTTCAGTCTGTTTGTCCTTGCGAACATGGTCCTGAACCGCCTGCCTGAGGGCAGCAGAACAAAGTGTTCGTACCCAGGGTGGGATGGGTCTCTGGAGATCTTGGAGGCCTTCCTGAGGCAGCGTGTGTTGTACAGCTCTTCCAGAGAGGGGAGGGGGGCGCCGATGATCTTCTGGGCCGATCTCACGACTCTCTGTAGCGTTTTCCTCTCTGCGGCTGTGCAGCTGGAGAACCACACGCAGATGCAGTAGGTGAGGATGCTCTCCACTGTGCAGCGGTAGAAGGTAATTTATGGACCAGCCTATGGTGGGCCTATCAGAATTCATAACTGAGCTTTATAGGCAAGGTTGTGTGTTTTGTTTCACACTAGAGGGAGACAGAGACCCTTCATATGCTATTACTAGGAGGGGAGGGACAGCATGCGTAAGATTTAAATAATCAGTATTTCTCTCATACATGTGTTTGTTGCTTTCACTGAGCTAAGCTGTTGTGTTATCATCATACTGTTATGTTAGAATTGAAATGAGCAGAACTGCTACCAGGTGCCTTTAATAATCCAGCTCCAATAGCAGATCTAGCGCTGTTTGAATGTATATCTATACTAACGAGAGCAGTAACCCGTCTGCTGTAATTGAAAACTATTTCTGTAGAATGTGGGTCGTTTTACTGGGCTGTACCCTGTGGGACTGGGAGAGAGAGCAGGGGGGTAATCCATCAATGTCGCTAAAGGAAAATCCAAGCTTATTCTAATGAATCTCCAAGATTTACCTACAAATCCAGGCTTGTTTTCTTAAATCTAGCAAGAGTTACCAAACATAAGCCGGGATTTTCCTTTAGCGACGTTGATGGAAGACACCCCAGTACAGTATTGAACAGATATGCTTATTAACCAGACCTGGGCCAATCTGCTGCTGCTGCTGCTGCACTAGTGGACGCAGAAATAACAGGAAACTTCAGTATAAACTGCTTGCTCAGCTGGCTAAACGTATAATGGTTTCCATAGTGAGATAATTCTATGAGATAATCTTCAAGTATGATCACCAAGCTTTTGGTGACCATTAAAACCCATGTTGAGTTGTACAATACGTTTCCAAATGATTTATTTGGAACATTATGATGTTGGTTTGGTGTTCCTAGCTTCAACAATGTAAGAGAAGTGGGGGTTTTAATAATATGCTGGTACAGCGAATGCTGTCACACAAAAACCAGGAAACCAAATATGCAATAAATGAATATTTATTTATAAAGCAACACAGGGAACAGAGAGGACTAACAGTGGCACCAAAGAAAAATCATAATCCATAAATCATAATCCTCCCCCATTACACCTGAAAGTGGGCGGTGCTCACTCTAAACTGGGGTGTCAATCACAATCAAAGAATACCATGACGATGAAAATAGTTGACAAACATAGCATGTAAATACAGCTATTTAAGACAGATTGTTAAGTGTGATCAAATATTTGTATTTGATTTCCGTGTGTTAGTGCGAGTAATGTGGCTAACGTGACCACCTGAAAAACTCTTTTTTTAAAACAAAATCTTCTAACCTGCACAGTTCTCTTTCAGTTGACTTGGTTCCACATCACACTATGGGATATGCACCCTTGCGTACGTTAGGTCAGGAGCGCTTTGCATGGCTGACCCTGCCCCAAGTAAGTGTCCTTGAGAACCAATGGTTGTCTCACATCACAAGCCTAATGGCCCTTAGGGACAGGAGCCTAACTCCTAGTTCCATAGCATGAGGCAGCTTGATGTACAAGTACACCCATCGGACCATGCAGGTATGTTGCAGAGTCTTACTCCCAATCCAACCCTTAATGCGGAGTGCCAAGTGCAGTAAAACTCAATGTTTAGTTGGATGGTCTCACCTCAGCTCTTGAATCGATGTGAATCTACGTGTGTGTCTTTCTTTGATCTGATTCAGTCTATGTGGGATAAGCCACTCTCCTCCAGTATCATCAGAACCGGCTACTGCCACCTGGATTTCGTGAGCTTAGAATGATAAGGTTCTATTCCGTTTAGGGTAGTTCAGAGATATTGAGCGTCGAAGTTTTCATATTCCATTATGTTTTGTGAGATGGAACCTTTGTATTTTATTAATTACTAACTCAAAAATGTCAACATTTTAAAAATAACACCACACAGGCATTAATAAACACCTAACTCCTAACACCTAACATAAAACTCAATTTTGACAAAAATGGAGATAGAACCTTATAATAATTCTAACGTCAAGATTTGACTGTTTCAGAGGCAGTGAGCTGGAACTCCCGTCCGCCTGTGGAGGCGTTATTGGCACAGTTGGGTTGATGCGAATAACTTGAAATGTGTAAAGAACAGCGGTGGTCCAAGAACAGTGCTACTTGAAGCTGGAGCAAGTCCACTACTAAAAATAAGTCTGACAAATAACAGTTAGTCTGTTGTCTTACTTCACAAGTACTGCTAATGAGAGGTTTCATATCTACAGAGTACGGTACAGTCGTCCAATCTTCTCATTCATCCCCTCTCTTTTTCTCTCCCTGAAATAATTCTCCAGATGACTGGTGTGAAAACTGAATGTTTTCCAGTTATGTACATTATATATATATATATATATATATATATATATATATATATATATAGAGAGAGAGAGAGAGAGAGAGAGAGAGAGAGAGAGAGAGAGAGAGTGAGAGAGTGAGAGAGTGAGAGAGTGAGAGAGAGAGAGAGGGATATATAGATAGATAGAGAGATAGAGAGATAGAGAGATAGATAGATAGATAGACAGATAGACAGATAGACAGATAGATACTTTATTGATCTCCGAGGGGAAATTCAAGTGTTAATATATCCATGTCTAGGTAGCCTACTGCATGACTGTGCCATCATCATCATCGCAGGGGAACCTTTCTGCTTGAGCTCCTAGGCTCCACTTGGTTGCTATAACGACAGATGCTATATCTGTCATGGCTGTGGAGCCACGGTGAAAAGGACGCTCTCAGGAGGATAGGACCAGCTAGGGTGTCGCAGAACAGCTGTAGATCTAGTGTCCATACTGCACACACACACACACACACACACACCACACACACACACACACACACACACACACACACACACACATACACACACACACACACATACACATACACATACACATACACATACACACACATACACATACACATACACATACACATACACATACACATACACATACACATACACATACACATACACACACATACATATACACATACACATACACATACACATACACATACACATACACACACACACACACCACACACACACACCACCCACACACACACCACACACCACCCACACACACACCACCCACACACACACACACACACACACACACACACCACACACCACACACCACCCACACACACACACACACACACACACACACACACACACACACACACACACACACACACACACAGGAAGTACAGGAAGTTGTCCCCACAAAAACAATACGGACATATCCTAATCAGAAGCTGTGGATTAATAGTGCGGTAAGGGCTGCACTTAGAGAGAGAGGCTCTGCCTTCAAATCCGGCAACATAACTCATGACAGTCAGTCACAGCTGTATGCAGCAATGATGGCAAGGGCCAGCACACTATTTCAGACCTCAAAGGGAGAGCTAACGTAGCTGGCTCTCTCCCAGATGAGCTGAATAACTTCTACACCCGCGTCGAGAACAACATCAACCTTGCCTGAGTGGGCGTGCACCACGGTCACGACAGACAGCGCGCCCCGGCCGTCACCGCAGCAGACATGTGCAGACAGCTCAGGCGCATCAACAGCGAGGCGTGGGCCAGACCAGACGGCATCCCCGACTGGGTGCTCAAACCGTCCGCTTCGCAGCTGGCTGGTGTGTTCATGCACATACTCAATCTCTCCCTGTCCACAGATATATATAGTTCCCATCTGCTTCAAGTCAGCCATCATTGTCCCTGTGGTGAAAAAGAGCAAGGGGACATGCCTAAATGATTATCGCCCTGTCGCTCTCACTTCCAAAGTGAGAAAAATGCTGTGAGAAGCTGGTCAAAGAGTTGGTCTGTGACTCACTATCACCCGAACTGGACCCCCACCAATTTGCCTATCAGCAAGACAGATCCACCAACGACGCCGACGACGACCATTGCCACTGCTCTCCACACTGCCCTCACCCACCTGGACAAGAGGAACTCCTGTGAGGATGCTGTTCGTAGACTACAGTTCAGTAACACCATTGTCCCTTCCAGGCTCGACACCAAGCTCAGAGACCTAGGCCTTAACCCAGGCCTATGCGACTGAATCTTGGACTTCCTGTCGGATCGACGTCAGATGGTGAGAATAGGCTCTAAGACCTCTGCCCCTCTAACCCTTAACACAGGTGCCCCCCAAGGCTGCGTCCTGAGTCCCCTCCTCTACTCCCTGTACACCCACGACTGAGAGGCCACACACGGCTCCACCTCAGTGATTAAATTAGACACAACAGTGATTGGCCTGATAACCGACTGATAACCGACAATGACGAGATGGCCTACAGGAGAGAGGTCGACCGCCTGGCTCAGTACAGCCAGGAGAACAGCCTCTCTCTCAACACTGACAAGACCAAGGAGCTGGTGGTGGACCTCAGGAAGAATGGCCGGGAACAGGACCCCCATCACCATCAACGGGTCAGCCGTAGAGAGGGTCAGCAGTTTTAAGTTCCTCGACGTCCATATCCTCTGATGTCCTCACCTGGGATGTGCATATCAAACCGGTGGTGAAAAAGGCACAGCAGCGTGTCTTTCACCTCAGGCGGTTGAAGAAGTTTGGCATGGGGTCAAAGACCCTGCGGGCCTTCTACAGAGGCACAACCGAGAGTATACTGACTTAGTGCATCACTGCCTGGCACGGCAACGGCACTGCGCTCAACCGTAAAGCGCTACAGAGGGTGGTGCGGACAGCCGGGCGCATCAGTGGATGTGAGCTTCCCTCCATCCAGGATATATACGACAAACGGTGTGTCAGCAAAGCCCGGAGGATCATCAAAGATCCCAGCCATCCCAACCACAGCCTGTTCGAACCTTTGCTGCCCAAGAGGCGAGGCCTCTTCCGGAGCCTCAGGGCCAAAACTCAGAGGCTAACCAACAGCTACTTCCCCCAGGAGATCAGGCTCATGAACAAACCCTCTGTAGACAATTTGCAATCTTTCCCAAGCACACCCCATGTATACAGACTACGGAAACCTTAAGCTCACAGCCACTTTACTACTGAACTCTCTATTATCACTAGAGGCACCACTAGTGTATCCTGTCTTACCTGTACTATTGTCACCTTTATCTTGTATTATGCCTATTATTTTTCTGTCACTTTGTCCTGTACTACTGTCACTTTTCATCTTGAATTATGCTTGAATTATTATTGCCTTATGTCTTGTGCTGAAATGCAATGTCAAGAACCGAAGCCTAAGCATTTTACTCTATTACACTTGCGTAATGTGACGTAACAATAAACTTGAAAGTTGAAAGTTGAAACACACAAATAGTCTGGGACAGATCAACATAGAGAGGAGCTTGAATACCATTGGAATGCATTGTCTTTAATAGCAGATACAGTGTTGAGGAGATACAGTGACATACAGTAGATAGAGTACTATGTATCTATGTATCTATCTATGTATGTACATACTATTTCTTACAGTGATTGTCGCTATAGGCACACATTTCAGTCAACAGCAATGTGTACGCCATAAAATAGTTATGTGAAACCTTAGACTAAAATAAAAGACATTTACATTTTTGACAAGTAAATCCTAAAAGCGCTGCAATCCATTATATGTAAAAAGAGAAAGATGAAACATGGGTCAGCAGATACAAACAAAACTTGACCCATAATCTCATCATATTCTATCAAAAGAGTAAGAATAAACGGAGCTTTTCAGCCTAATTTCACTTGTTTCCTTGGTCCTATACATACTGTAGTTCAAACAGGTGGGTGTATTTCTCTGTGGGTGATGTTTAACAATTCGTATTAACCATCAGACCACATCTGTCTGGAACAGGGAGATACATAGACAAATAAGGAGAGAGAATGATAATTGACCACTTGAAACTTTGGCAGGCACGGATCAGCACAACACACGATAGCGTCCAGGCCAGGGGGATAGACTTGGCAGACTTCCTAGTTGGTTTGACGATTCCACTGAGTGTTACTGTCCTAGAGCATATGTCCATAGCATAGATGACGAGCATAGATGTCCTGTCATGTGACAGTGAAGTGCTTACAGGATTGGTCAGTACCTGAAACAGAAGAAAAAACACAACAGTTAATGTCTGGCACTGACTATGCAAGTCCATTTCGTGGGTTATAATATTATTAGGGAAGATAGGTAGACTCGTTTTTTGTGGGCAAGTAACCTAAGGTATGCCGGACAGGTTGAATCCCAGTGCTGATCTGAAGATCTGGTGATATGTACTGGCAACTGAAAAGTATCTAAGGTTCCAACCACAGCTGATGTGCCTCAAGCAACTGAGCTCCAGTTCCAGGGAGTCAGCTCTGTTCTTCCAACTACAGTGTTACTCCCAGCGGATCAATAAAATGTCTTTCTTCATCTATCACGACGACTGGCTCCTGGCCTGAGCTAGATTACTTTTCCTGCTACGACTGGTGAATCAATGATTCACTTGCTTAGTCAAATGTATCGATTGTAAGTCGCTTTAGAATAAGGCGTCTGCTAAAAAATGTCCAATCATTCCCGCCAATCATCATTCCCATCCCTGTCCAATCAGAGGGCTGCTCATCTACCAATCGGAGGGCTGTCCGCCGTCTGTTTAAATGTTCCTCGTTGTCCCTCATTGTTAGTCGAGTGGTTTTGTGTTTTGTTTGTGGTCGACTCTTAGCCTTAAGTCTCTTTGTGTTAAATGCTCTTAGGTTTGTTGCGTATAAGTATTTACGTACAAACTTTTCAGTAGTTTCTTTTGTTATTAGTCAACTTGGTTTGTCTAGTTATTTGTTTTACATTGAACATAGTTTACTTTGAGTTTGGTTTTGTCACACACTTGATCAGCGTTCCCATGGCAACATGCGTTCCCATGTGATTCTTGTCTTGACGACTCAGTGTGCATGCTCTATCAGCAGAGGCCTGCCCAGGGGTCGCCTTTTGCTTACACGTTCTTATCGCGTCGTTCTAGACGACAAGTGAATACTGAGCAGCACGTTCAGTAGGCGGAGAGACCAAAATGGCATTGAGGAAGTAGGCAGATTCGTTGGCAGATCAGTGACACAAGCTACTATATTGAAGTTAATGTCAATTCATGTCAGACTTCAGTGTGTCCAATCATTTACAGTCATTAGTTACCATGAGTCCAAGCCTCTCTAAGACCTAATACTAAGACCTTCGTAGGTACAGTAGAACATTCAGACCTGTCTGACAGTCAGTGGGGTTAATACAGGTGAACAATACGACATTACAGCACAGAATTGGTTGTTCCCAACATCTCTATTCTTTATCTGTCATCACAATTCAACGGTGTTAGTAGTGTCACAGGTGGACAGGTGACAGAGACATGGTGGTACAGTACACGTGGAGAACGTACAGATATGGTATACCAGCGGGATGTTATTGATGGCAGGATTAAAGGGATTATGGGTTACATAAAGTGGATTAGAAAGAGACTCGGATACAGTTAGTTACACACAATGAGGTGAATGGGGTTATTTCTCAGATGGAGGGTGGCACATTCAAAATACCGTGTTGGTGTGAGAGACAACCACTTTTATTCGGTAACTGGAGGCCCCGGTGTGTTTTCTTTATGCTCTGAGGGAATGGCTAAGTAGTCTGTCCTGTAGAGGGATGGGTAGAGAAAGACAGGCAACACTAAGACCCTAGGAACCACAGAACCACCATAGTATAATACCTTTCATAGTTCACTTGAATAGTCAATAGAGTGGGAGGCGAAGTATTCCAAACAAGGTAACAACATCAATATCAAGTATGATTTATTGAATTAATCCAACCTTATTTTATATAGGTACGCTGACTTAAAAACATGTGCATATCATACATGTTTTCAAATACTATTTGAACCCTGGTGTGTTTCCACGTTTTCCAGTAGGCAGACAGTAAGTGTTGAATGAAAATGGTCAGAAATCATTACAAACTGATTCCTGTCAACCATTCATTATTTAGCCTATTTTGGATCACTAATAAACAATACAGTCAGAGCCTTCTGGCGGGCCTAACATTTTTATGATGTATTTGTACTATTATGTATTCATGTAAAAGTGTTGTTTTCAATTTGTATTTGATTGTATTTGCAAAACAAATGGTCCTTTAGAGGGTGATCCTACTGTTCCACAACAACAAGGCTCCATCCTGGCTCCTGCCAACAATACAATGATGGAATGATGGAGGGGGGTTTAGGATCACTAACACAACACCACATGCCAGATAGGATGCCAAATGTCTCCCTGGAAAATAGATGTTCAACTCTGTGCTCCAGAACTGGAAACAAACCCCACCAACCTTGGTTGTGTGGCAATGAAAGATGCTTGTATCTTTGTAAAGCCTAGAAGAGCACATTAGGCCTTCAGTGTAGAGCAACCGCCGGCTAGCTACCACCACCAGATGCAGCTTCTAATGAAGATGTGTTGACATACAGCTTAGCACCATCAGTCCTGTCGTCATGATCCATAAACCCTGTCAGTGACCCTGTCAACTGATGGAGGTAAGCTCTGTAATACACCATTACTGGTTAAGACTTAATGCAGCATTTCCAAACAACATACCACTGATGGTGAAGACTTAATGTAGCATTCCCCCAACCTCAGATCATTACTGTCAACATTAACCTTGAGAGCAGAGGATATGCAAAGGATTTGTAGAACAACCTCGCTCCACCTCGTGTAGTTCTACCCTCCTCATCTGTTCACCCGTCCGATCTTTCACGTCTGCAACAAAAGGTGCCAAACCGTGTACCTATTCTTGATTAACGTGTACCAAACAATCGTTAATAAGCTCAGCTGACCTTTAGAATACTCCGTTCTCTGCCTCCTCACCAGGAGGGTTTCTATCCAGATTTTAACTCCGTTCCAGAGAAGGGTTCTTCACAACTATTGTGGTCTCACCTTTCCAAATAACATTTCCCAGACATAGATTAAAATGCTAATTAAAAGCTCATTTGAAGACAGACTGGTGCTTGACTGGAGCTTACCGGTACTCTCCTGATTTCTTGAGGTAACGTATTCCACAGTTAAGGGGGCATAATGAATAAATGCAGCATCAGCAACTTTCTTATGGGTTTTGATAGTAACCACCAATAAGCCAGGAGCAGAGGACCTGAGTGCTCTCCAGGGCGTATAGGTTGTCAGTGAGTCAGTAGGGTAGGCTGATCCCAGCCCATTTAGTGCTTTAAACACGAGTAGAAGGACTTTGAAGTGAATTCTAAACGCTACAGGAAGCCAGTGCAGAGTAGTTAAGACTGGAGTGATATGCTCTCCCCTCTTGTCCGTAGCCTAGCAGCAGAATTTTTAATTAGTTGGAGCCTCTCTATAGACTTCTTGGGGAAGCCAGTAAAGAGTGCATTGCAGTAGTCAAGTCTACTTGAAATAAAAGCATGAATCCGTTTTTTTCAGCCTCCCATTGAGTTAAAAATGGCCACACCTTGCTAATGTTTCTCAGATGGAAAAAAAGGCCATCTTGGTCCCCTTGCTAATGTGGGAATTCAACACCAAGACCTCTGACTTAATCAAGGAGGGAGTTAGATAATTACAACTGTCTGAGGTTTCCAATTAGATTAGACAGAAATGTAGCAGAATATTTCTCATACTTTTCATGTTTATCCATTCTAAGCTGTATTATTCATGCAATCAATACACTTTTGATACTTTTTATTTTGTTTCCGCCCACCTTGTGAGCTACTACCTTACAAAGTAATCTGTTTGACAATGAATCAAGTTTCCATGGCCTAACGGGTACTGTGTTTAATGACCTTCCACCTTGAAGTGGAATGAAAAATGCCAGTGTTCATCTGAATTTCACTGTATCAGGGCTAGACTATGAGCTCTGGTACAGTACTCTACAAGCATTAGAGAGCCACAACCACCTCTGACACTATTCTGCATGCATTATAAGCTGTGTATTCACCTTCATCATCTACTGTATATTTACATGTATGAGGAATAATTGGATTCATAAAAAAAAAAGAAATCATAATAATGTCAAGTTGAAAATAATACAATACATTCCCAATGTATGATCTTATTGTACACAATATCTTATTATGTTTCCTACCACTCCAGGCTGAAATTGCCTGCTCGAACCCTCCACCCTCTACTGCCTGCCCTAACCTACTCAGCACTATTCTGAGCAGTAGGGAGCTGACAGCACAAGACCATTCATGCTGTGGCCCACAGAACAGAACGTCAATCATACTGTACATACGCTTGCAAATCCACAGGGATCATATTTGGTTGTTTGAAAACAGCAGGGGAGCACAGATAACTATGCAGGGACCTCAGCTAAAAATCCATAAGTGCAGCAGTACTGACCGCAGCAGTACTGACCACAGCAGTACTGACCACATCAGTACTGACCACAGCAGCTCCACACAGCCTCTCTCCCAGGGCCTATTACCCCCTCTATCACAAAACCACATTTTCACAATATTTCCAGACCTGGTGTTGTGTGAAACCGAAATACGTATAAATAGCGTCATTAAATGAAAATGTCTGGCTTTGTGGAACTAAAGGGAGGTCTTACTTAGAGAATATGAAAGCATTATTGAGCCGTTGAAGTGACTTTGTCAAATTGTTGGTGAAATACTCACGCGTTGTCCTGTTGTTGTTCGTCAGACCTGGAGATCTTTCTGTAGCAGTAGATCATCTCTACAATCAGCCATAACGTCAGGAAGACCAGGAGGACATACATCATGATCTCAGAGTAGATCGCAGCAGTGTCTGCAATGGCTATCAACACAGACACACGCACACACAAACACACACGCACACGCACACGCACACGCACACGCACACGCACACAAACAAACACAGGCGCCCAGACACACAGACACACCATAGTCAAAAACACTGCATCCGACTGCTTGCAACACCATAGCACAGGCATACAATAGATAAAAAGAGGATTTGCTTTTAAAATACATATATCTTACAGTTATATTCCCTGTATTTAATTGGAGGGAGAAAAAAGCATGTGAGAAAACAATTAAAGTGTTTATTGTAAGTGTCAAATTAAGAAGAAAGGAATCCAACATCATTATTGGTTAAGACATTGGTTTGGGATTTTCAAGACAAATGATAATTGTTGCTCTTGTAATCAGTTTTCAAGTTATCATTAAAAAGAGTTTTAGGAGGAGAACCACTGTGTCAGTGAATCAGTGCCAAACTCCTCCAATAAGCCTGATGCACAGCCGTGTCAGTAAGAGCTCCAAAATGGCTGAAGATATCATTACCTAGCTAACACAATCAGTAACATGATGCCTTCTACTGGGATGGACAATGTCCTAATTAAAGCCATCATTATATCATAATCCCCTTCTACACTGCAATTGAGAGGCTCCATACTATGCTGAACCACAGCTTTTTGTAATTTGACACCACAGTGGCATGATGAGATGTTGAGAACAAGTACGCACATACACAAGGGCAGGCTATCATATTGATTTAGATCTATTCAGATATGAACCAACCACTTGGATACAACCAAATCTATCTCTATGTATCTCCAACAGTCAACAATAGAAAGGCAGATAAATGTTATTGGGTGAAATATGAGTTAATATTTATAATGAAAACTATATTTGATTAAAAGTTAAAAGTAAGACAGACTCTACCAGAATCATAACCTCTGCAAAACATTACGGTCTTTAGCTTAGTTTAAAATGTGTGTAGGGTTTGGGCCTGTTTGATTTCTTCAAGGAGTTTGTTCCAGGAGCATGGGGCAGATTGACTGAATGCTGCTTTACTGTGTTTTGTTTTCACTTTTGAAATGATTAGCTGATTAGTCTCAGCTGACCTTAGGGGCCTTGCTAGAATATAGGGTGGGAGGAGATCTGATATGTATTTTGGTCCAAGACCATTTTGTGATTTGTATGCAAGTAGGAGTATTTTGAATTAAATTCTCTGAGAGACTGGTAGCCAGTATAGAGATCTCAGGATTTGTGTCATGTGTTCAACCTTCTTTGTTTTTGTTAGGACCCTAGCAGCAGCATTTTGGATGAGCTGCAATTCAAGTCTACTCGAGACAAATGCATGGATGAGTTTTTCAAGGGCTTGTTTGGACATGAATCATTCTTGTTATGTTTTTCAAGTGATAGTAGGCTGATTTAGTTATCAAGTTTATGTGGCTGTTGAAGTTTAGATCAGAGTCTAGGATTACACCAAGATTTTTGACCTGTTTTTTAGTTTGAAGAGAGAGAATCAAGTTTTGCACTGACTTTCGATGTTTTGTCAGGTGCGCCGAATACAATTATCTCTGTTTTGTCCATGTTTAGTTGGAGGAGGTTCTGTCTCATCCAGGCGTTTATTCGTTCAACGCAATTACAGTGATTGTCGATGGGACTATAGTCATTCGGTGAGAGGTCTAAGTATCTACTGAGTGTCATCCGCATAGTTGTGCTAGGCAATTTTGTTCTTTTTTAGGATGTGTCCCAATGGAAGCATGTAGAGATTTAATAGAAGGGGGCCAAGGATTGATCCTTGGGGAACTCCACATGTCATTAGACACATGTCAGTAGATCTAACACAATTAGATGCATATAGGTAATAGACCAATACTGAAACTTGCCTTTTGATAGGCTACACAGAAATGACAGCTTATGCTAGTCTAGTATGTTCTGATGTGTCTAGGGACAAGGGCCATAGCTTAGGGACTGAGAAGTCTCTGCATATGAGGAGCAAGGCAAGGATAGGACAGGGGAGGAGGAAGTGTTGTTCTTACCTTTCGCTCTGACCATCAGGTGGATTACCTTGCTCTCATTAATGGAGGGGAAGTAGGAGTCGAAAGCGAACTGTCGGAATACCACGCACTTATAGGTTCCAGTGTCGTTGAGTGTCACGTTGATGATGCGGATAGACAGGTCCTGCAGGTCGGCACTGCCCAGCCACAGCAGACGATCTCTCCACGGCCCCTCCTGCTTCCGAGGTTTCCCCTTATACAGAAAGATCTAGTGGGGGGCGCGGGTTTAATGATCAACATAACTCCACTAACACACTATGATCAACATACATCCATATCAGCTACTGTACCTAGTTGATGTTTTATCTAATTGCTCATGATGTAAAAATGAATGTTGCACTCTAGTGGCGATTAGACAACGGACACCTACACGGACGGGTTTCTCGTCAGGAGGTATGTAGTACCAGTCCACCCGCGTCTCTGCGCTGACCTCCTCTCTCTTCATACAGGAGATACATTGCAGCTTCATGGGCTTTCCCACCACAGCCTCTGTCTCTGAGGGGACCTCCACACACACCGGCCAGCTCACCTGGACTGGAGACAGAAACACGCGTACGCTGTAGATCATGGGTCACCAACAGGCGGCCCGCGGGCCGAATGCGGCCCACCAAAGCTTTCCATCGGGCCCGTGGAATATTTATGTTTTTTAAAATATTAATGAATTCAGAAAATGTGAGGAGGGAAATACCGTTTAGAACGTATAGGGCGCGTTCGTAAATTCGTCGGAGCGCACACTGGATTCAACGTCGTCATGGAACCAAGTAATTTGATTGGACTAGAGGCAGTCACGTGGACGCTCTGATTCTCTCAGAGCGAATTTACGAACGCGGCCATAGCATAGATTCATATCGTTCTTCCAATGCAGGACGATTCAGACCTAACTCATTCACAAAGCTGCAACCTTGCATCTAAATAGCAGTAGCAAAGCTGAAACTAATTCCCGTCTTTTAAATGGAATTCGGCAGACGTAGCGCCTATTCGCATGCAAGAATGGGGACACACTCATAGCTCTCATTGAACATTTCGTTGTTTTTTTTGTTTTTTTCACATACTCATTTAACATTTCGTGTTTTTTTTCTTCACATGCTCTTGTTTAACATTTCGTGTTATAGGCTCTTTTTTCACATGCACATTATAGTGACTTAAATAACAAATAACTTCTCAGTCAAAACATGAATGAGGTAAATGGCTTGTTATGATTGTAGAAACCAGACAGCCCGGAGAGATGCACTAGTTGCCCTCTCGTTCAGATAACATTCTGCTAATAATTCCACTGGCATGTCCATATCCAGCTTTTAAGTTGCTTTTAAGTCTATTTTTCTGTGACGGGTCTCAGGGTATGACTTCTCAGGGTATGATTCTCTGAAAGCTGCATGCCTTGTATAATTGTAACGGCGAAGATTGTATTGTTTTTCAATAGCTTCAGTGCAGATGAGGCATACAGGTTTTGCGTTACTAAATGTTGGCAGATGAATGCGTACTTGTCAGTCCATTCGTCATTAAAGCTACGTTTTTCCACATCAATTTTACGCTTCAGGTTCTTTGAGTGACATTTTGCTTGATTGATAACTGAAAATGATTACAATGAAGTGAAGCCAAAATATATTGATCGCCCCCTGGTGGCTGGCTGCAGTATAGGTGTCAGGAGTCTGTTAACACTGATAATAAATCAATAACATACATTTTGTAAGAAAGTGAAGATATTAAACAATAATATGCTAATTATGCCTAAATAGAATAAATAAAAATAAGTCCGGCCCCCACAGTGTAAGCTTCGAAAAATTCTGGCCCTTGGACAAATGTAGTTGGTGACGCCTGCTGTAGATGAACCGTCATCACCACCACAGCGTAAAACATCAAACACCAACACCCCACTGTGACCAGCTACCATGCACATCTAATCCATTGTCTCTCAAGCGTGATCATATCTATTTGTGTCTGTTGTCTATTGTCATGATCGTCCCCTTTTATCACCCCTCCCCCGAACACCGCCTGACAACACTGCTTCTCTATCAACACTGTGTTCTCTATCAGACGACCGCCTGACCTCATTCAACTAGCGGCTGGGGGGCGGCTGTGGCGCAGGAGGTAGAGCTGGCGTCTAATGATCGCAAAGGTCGGCAGGTTGGCAGATCGGCAGTTCAAACCCCCGGCTGGCCACATGTCGAGGTGTCCTTGGGCAAGACACTGAACCCCAAATTGCTCCCAATGAGCGGGCCAGCGCCTTGCATGGTAGCTTGCCTTCATTGGTGTCTGTGTGTGTGAATGAGAGGCCATTGTAAAGCGCTTTGGAATAAGGCGCTATTTAAGTCCATCAGGCCATTTACATTTACCATGCACATCTAATCCATTGACAAGTGTCTCTCAAGCGTGATATGTATTTGTGTCTGTTATCGATTGTCATGATCGTCCACGTTTCTCACCCCCTCCCCCCGAACACCATCTGACAACACTGCTGTGTTCTCTATCAGACGACCGACCGCCTGACCTCATTCAACTAGCCTCACAGTTCAGCAGCGCCATGCTGGCCCTGACAGTGGGCATATCAGTCCAGACACCACTTCAAACCCATTCACTGTAACCGAAACCACACCAGGGGCCTAAACACGATTCACACTTCACAGCTCACAGCTCCCAGACAGCACAGTGGGCACTCGGAAACATGTCATGCTGTGAGTGTGAGATCATCCACACCACTGAACAGGAACTGAGCTTAGCAGCCAAAGAATGACGGCCAGAATGGATGGGGTGGAGGGACGGAGGATAAAGGGATAGAGTGATGGAGAGGTGGTGAGACGGAGGGATAGAGGGGAGAATGGAAGGATCTGGAACAAGTGTCAGTGAGATGAGATGTGGTTATGTATGCACTCTTTGTGTTACTGATGAAATGCAAGGTTGTCTTATATAACCTGTATCGCCCCAGGCTGATACTGTCAACATTAATTACATCTCGGCTCATTCTTCAAGGAAGGAGAGAGAAAGAGAGAGAAAGAGAGAAAGTGGCACAAAAGCACACTCGCAGAAACATGCAAAAACTACCACAGAATTGTACCATTTCTTTCATACACCTTAACTGATTGCTTATGCAAGCCTTATATGAGGTTCCAACAATTGACAATTTGCCAATGTGAAAAGAAAAGACAAATGACTGTCCAATACAGCATTTACCCTAATTGATGGTTAATTAATTGCATTTAGCCTATTTCTCTTTGTTTGTTTGTTTGAATTTGTGTAAACATTTTGGGAATAATTGCAAAATATCAACTCAATCTTTTCTTCTTCATGTCTATCCATATTTAAAAAGTGAGAAAATTCAATTGAAACGCCAAACAAATGATGTCTACTGTACGTCTGTGCCAAGTAGGCTGATGTCAACAACAGCTACGTAAACAAAGAATCACGTGTCATTTCCGAGCCATAAAGAAAAACATACATAAAACTTACCTACAAAAACCAATATTAACACTATAACTCTGGTTCGAGTTATCATATTGGGCGTTTTCGCAGACAGATGTCTTGGGTGTCTCCCTGTTCACAATGACAGAACAACAAAAAACAAAACAGAATTTGTATTAGTATTATTGTATTATCAGTCTACCTAATGTGAATAATTTGACCATTTCTTTATTCCATTTATCACATTATGATCGGTCTAGTTTTGTGAAGCGCACAATCTTTTCAGCACCATGGATAGCGCCCCTACTTCCGCCTGAAAGAGTTCGGCGCGTCGATAACGTGCCAATTCTGAGTTCAGATGACATATTTCAAATGAGTAAACCGTGATTAAATCTCTCCGTTTGAGAGACACCACATTGTATTGATATGGTGGTGACTAAGTTTCGGTGCAATACAATTTCAAATTAAGAAACCATTAATAATAATGATATGGCCTGGCCTGTTGGCATGGATCATTCGTCTTTTATTTGAACTTCTGTAGTGTAATCGTCCACCTTATTCTATCCGATATGTTTCAAAGGTATGTTTCAAATACACTCACAGTCATTAACTCGATCTTGGTCACAGCTTCAGCATCAATAGAAACCCCATGAGCGACCTGTAGATTCCAATCAGCGGTAGGAGCGCATTTCCTATCCCAATCGTACAATAAAGCACGAGAAAAAAAAAAGTTTAATCTCAAAGACGAATATTGGTTGCAGGGTGAACAAAGATGATGTGTCCGATTCTTCAAAACATTTAAAAAAAGAGGAACAAACTGGATTTACGTTTCTCCCCCTGCCCTGTTGTCTCGTGTTTTTGTTTCACAAGTGGGCACTTAGAGCTGGCAGAATGTTTTTCTTGTAATGCGCATGCGTGAAGGTCACTCCCTATTACTGTAACAGGGCACAGCCATAACAGGCTATTCACTTTCATATAACTGATCGTGGAAGCTTTGCTTTCAGAGTAGACATATTTTTAACATACATGAAAAAACTGTTAGACTTTTGTTTGTGCTCTGGGACTAGGGATATGCATACGACATAACATTCGAGTCAAACACTTACACAATGTCTTCCCATTTTCCTGTTCAATTAATTTGAATTCACTAATTTCAATTAATCCATCCAAAGTAGGCTGCAAAATGTTTAATGAACAAACAAAAATCACTTTGTCAATGCCTGATTTAGTGAGACTAGTCCAACTACGATTTTTTTTTGTTCAGATTTTTCAGTCTAGTAGGCTATTTATTTTTTATTTATTTAACCTTTATTTATACAGGTAAAAAACACATTGAGCCCCAAGGGCTCATTTTCACGTTTCATGTTCACAGGCATACAACATCCACCACAAACAAATACAATACAAAACCTGGCCTACATAGTCTAAAACTAAACTAAAACTACATAGTCTAAAACTAAAACTAGTCTAAAACAGTCTAAGATAATCTAAAACTAAACTAAAACTACAAAACCTAAAACTAGACAGCTAAAGATCTAGGGACAGGAAGGGATCAGTAATGGGCAAAAGGGAGGGTCAACTCAATTGCAAGAACAAATCATGGACTCGCACTGTATGTCTCTCAGCAAGAGCTTGAAACTGGAAAGAGGGATCAGCTGAGACAGTTTCAGACTCTGCTGTAAAGAATTCCAAGAGGAAGGGGCTGCAAATGAGAACGCCCTTTTGCCTTTCATGGTCCGGACCAAGGGGATGGAGTATGTGATGATGTCCTGTGTGCGAAGGCCGTAGACGGATTGCTTGCGTGACAGGTGGTTAGAAAGGTAGGAGGGGAGCAGACCAAGGATGGATTTGTAAATGAAAATATACCAGTGATATACCAGGCTAATGACTTTCGTTGACACCACTCGCCTCATGCTGACAGACACCAATAACTCCAAAGGCAAACACAAAGGCTGTGTTCGAAATGGCATACTAGCATACTATTCATACTAGGTATGAGATAGATTTTGAGTATGCAGTGCGTTCACACTGTATAGTATGCACGAAATCTAGTATGCATACAGAATGTCTGAGTATGCGTTGAGAGCATACTATTTATTCCTACTCAACTTCCACAAAATGCATTGCACGTCACTTCAGTCTCGTCAAACTGTGTCATACAAACTGTCATACAGTACTGTTGTTTACATGGTCCGAGAGCCTGGAGATCGAAAACTCGCAATAAACTAAACTTTTTATGTACAGATTTGAGTGTGTGGATGCTGCTTTTTTGCACTCTATTTGATACTCTTCAGCTGCAGCACCTGTCTGATGACGGATGAGCTATGTTTTTTCCACTATATTTACATGGTGAAATGCATTCTTAGATGTTTACATCATCATGATTACAAAGATGCCACTTGAAAAGTATAAAATCCAAGTTTATTTGTGTCTTACACACAGACACGTTCACGAATCGTCCCAGTATTGTAGCTTCAAAAGGAACAAGTTGTTTTTTATTGTGCTTGCTGTAGCAAGCTGTTAAGTTATTGCTCATATATTTTAATCCTGTTCTTTTGCCAACTGCTAAGACAACAGTATAGTAAGCTAGTTACTTTAGCTAGCTAAAGATATTGGCCCCCAAATAATAACTTGTTTAGCTATTATATTCCAACGTTTCTGTCGAAGTAGTAAAGGTATCCATGGTAACTAAGGTAACTCAGATACAAGTTATTTTGATAAACTGGCCACATTTTGGGAATATACATGGTTACTTTCTCTCCTGAAAACATATTAAAGCTGACATGTTAACACTTGTAGAGCCAAAACTACAACAGCTTTTAGCACATGGAGGTCTAAAAACAATTGAGGTTTCGGTGTGAAAGGCATTCTGGGATACTGAGATGCATATTTCATTGTGAACGGTCTGCTGGTATTGGCATACTTATCATGAATTTAGTAGACAGTATGCAGTATATACTCATTGAGTGTGTAGTATGCAGTATGCCATTTCGAACACAGCCAAAGACAAGAATCAATACTAGACATGGACAGCTCTCTTGTGCCTGCACAAATGACCTGACAGAACACGCCTGACCCCAGATACCAGAATAGACTAGAGACTCTGACTGGAGAATCTCTACTTTAACCTCACAGTGATGAGTTGTGATTTCAAATCCAAACTTTAGGAGTATAGAGCCAAAAGAAGAACAAATGCTTCACTGTTCCATTACTTGCGCAGGGCCCTGTGTATTTCATGTTGAGAAGGACAGAGTGTTCACTGTTATATAACATTGTTTAGCAGCTGCAAGGAGAGCTCTTACTCATAGCCACTCATTTGCTACAGACCAATGAGCTTCACATTAGCATTAGCATCTTCTCTTACTCAGGCACTTGTTCAAAGCCTTGGTGGTGAAGCTCAGAGATCAGTCTGTATTCTGCCTCAGTGCCTCCTGATTCAGTCTGTAATCTGACCTGAGGGACGTAGCTACAGTACAGGGGATTGGACACATTTATTTATGCATACACTCAAAAATAAATGTCCTATTTTATTTATGTGGGTGTGCAAATCAAGTTATAACAGTCTAGTGCCCTCATGCCCTCTGGTCTGTCGTCCAATTGTGCTCAGTAGGAAATTACCACAACCATAATAAAAAACGACATTTGTGCCAGAAAATGTGAAGCTTTTGGATGCTCTATTGCATTCTGGTTCACTGCTCTCAAAGCTATTACCTGCTCTGCTATCTTTGCACATACAGTACCATATGTCTGCACATTGCACATACCATACTGTACATCTACCATAACTGTACATAGCTCATAACTGTATATACCACTAAACCACTGTACTTGCTATACTGTACCTTTTCGTTGTCTGGTACTTGTACTCGGCAATGATAATTAAGTTGAATCTAATCTAATCTTCTGTTCTGAATACAGCACACTCCTATCACCCCGTCTGCCTCACCCCTCTTCCTCACTTCCTGTTCTGGGAACAGACAGAATAGTCCAATCACACCCACACATCTGTCTCCATGTCTGAGAAATCTGGAGAACTTAACAAGCATCAGAATTATATCAATTATACTCGTTCTTCTACACGAGTCACCACAAATAGGAACAATAACTGTCTTCATAATCTGGTCTTTTGAAGGCTAAGTCATGAGGCAGTAATGAGAAGAGGGTTGATGTTGTTTTCTACCTGCAGATTTTATTCTACACATTTTAGACATACTCTATACTTTCAACCGTGTTTCATAAGTTTCATATTTTCCTGTAGATCATTATTCTATTTTTTGGGGATTCCAATTCGTCAGTGAGGTGAGTCTTGACTATACAGCCTTTAAATTGTCAATTTGGGATTGGTCAATTTTGATAAATCTTTGATTTTGAAAGTAATTATATACAGCCATTGATACTGAGCATTGAGCATATCACTTATAAATACCTCATGAACTGTCTTCCCCCCATCAGAACCCAAAATATAGCTTGTTTTAGTTCATTGTTTGTAAACAATGTAATTGTAAGCAAATACTGTATAGCTTCAAAACATGGTTGGAACTAATTTTATGAATTTCAGAGGGGTTACATTTCTCCAGCCCCATCCATTAGCTGTTTACCAAAAACAGTGTCTGGGATTCCACCTAGTTGTTGTTTGTTGTTTTTATACAATAACCATGCATTTGTGTGCATTCATTGTAATGCAAATACGTTGTTCTACTCAGTAAAGCAGATTGTCTTGTTAAAGATTAACCTGTGTGTTTTTTTCATAGTCAGTGTAATATAACAATGAAGGCACTCTGCGTGTGTCTTTAATCTTGTCGGCGGTGTAAGTAAGTAGCCTTGAGAACCGATGGTTCTCGAGCTTAATGCCCATTGAAATCTCCTATTTCCGTAGCGTGAGGCGACTTGATGTACAAGTACATCCCCTGGACATGACGCTGGTATGTCGCAGGGTCTTACCCCCAATCCAACCCTTAATGCTGAGTGCCAAGCAGGGAGGCACCAGGTACCATTTTTATAGTCTTCAGTATGACTCAGCCGGGGATCGAACTCACGACCTCCCAATCTCAGGGCGGACACTCTAACCACACTGAGCTGGTACTGTGGGTGATGTAGAGAGGCTTAATCCAAAGGATGGGTCAATGGGTCAAAGGATTTAAGCATTCCATAGTGGATTACAATGTCAATATTACTATATAATACTCATTTTACAGCAACAAGACTGGGATTGATTTCTCTCTGTTTATATCTGAACAGCTGATTAACCAACATGATTTGGAAAAAAAGCTCATGTAGAAAAATTCAGACAAATCCAGAGAAACTGAGATTGAAAATGATGCTTTTTTACAAAACGTGTCAATGCAAATGCACAGATAGGTTCTCTAGTAGTATTCTACAGGTGCCGTAGTTACAGGGTCCATTTTAATCAACAGTTTACTGTATATCTGATGAGAAAGTTGCCATCCTAGGCTGTGAGACAGTG
>NC_137692.1:13593916-13631416 GCF_963989245.1 Nansenia antarctica | reverse complement strand
GCCCCTGGAACAGGAAGAGAGCACGTCACATACAGATGAACACAACACAGAACACCACAGCACAAGTACCACCAGTATAAAGGAGGGTGGTTTGGTCCACTATGCCTCTATGCGTGATGAGTAACCTTGCTTGAGATCCAAAGACCTGGGTCAGCTTCCTGAGCTAATACTTTAGGCTTTAGCTCAGTGGGCTAACACAATCTAGTGGAGCACAGACAACTCACAACTGACATCCAAAGCCAGTCCAGTTGCACAGCACACAGTACAACACATCTCACCAGACAAAGCAGTTATAGCCAATGATCCAAATAATGGCTAATGTCACCTTTAGCATTTTCCAATGCCCACATAACTCATGGCTAATGAGGGCAGGCAGATGCATACAGTATGCATCCACATTAGGGTTGGTAATGCTGTGTGTGATTTATTTAGCTGTGGTTAATGTCGTGTGAGTTATCGAGCGGTAGTTGAAGTCATCGGCCTGGCTGGCTGGAGGTGAGAACATTGTCATGTTACTGCTCACCACCTGTTTCAACTGTTGCCCTCTGGACGGCGCTACCGATCCCTGGCCACCAAAACATCCCGTTTCAAAAACAGTTTTTTCCCCTCTAATACAAGGAAGTGAAGTGAAGTGAAACTTTATTTATATAGCACCTTTCGTACACGGATGCAACTCAAAGCTCTTTACAATGATTGAAAACAAGATTACAGAATAGAACAGTGGACAAAGGACTCTCAACACCTGACTCACTGCACTAACCCTGCCCTATGTACTGCACTTTATAAGCTGTAAATATTGACTATGTTCTTGTCTTGTGGTTATGCGTGTACATGTCCATGTGATAGTTACCGTATGTGCAATGTGTGTAATGTGTGTATGTTTTTGACACTGCTGTATTGAGCTGTTCCACCTGTACCGAAAACAAATTCCACCGACCTAGGTCGTGTGGTCATTAAACGATTCATTCATTCGATTCATTCATTCATTGATTCATTGATTCATTGATTCATTGATTCATTGATTGATTCATTCATTCATTCATTCATTCATTCATTGATTCATTCGATTCATTCATTCATTCATTTGATTCATTGATTCATTGATTCATTGATTCATTCGTTCATTCATTCATTCATTCGATTCATTCATTCATTCGATTCATTCATTGATTGATTGATTCATTCATTCATTCATTCATTCGTTCATTCGTTCATTCATTCATTCATTCATACCTGTTGAGGTGTGTCCAGGCTGTCCTCTCTCTCCCTCAGCAGGGTCTTCACCTGGGCTCGGCTGTGGAGCTGAACACTGAGTTGCAGGAAAACCTCGTTTAGATGATCTATCTGCTGCTCCACACAATACGCCTGCAGGAAGTGGAATGAAAAGCATTTTACATTGACATTTTTGGGCATTTAGCAGACGCCTTATTCCAAAGCGACTTACAATCAATACATTTGAATACTAAGCAAGTGAATCATCAATCCACCAGTCGTAGCAGGAAGAGTAATCCAGCTCAGGCCCGGGGGCCATTGATAGAAGGAAAAACCTTCTTCTCTCACCTTCTAACAAGACAGTTATCCACTATCAGTAGTCCAAGCTTAACTAGATAATCTTACTTACTTACTTACTAGAATGGAGAGAGGTGAGTTCACTGCTAAGTTCACAAATGTATCGTAAAAAAGGTCAAAGCGATATAAAACACACAACACAACAAGGTAGCCTACAGTAGATGCTGGGGAGGATAGGAATGACTACCAAAAATAAAATGCTGGTTTAAATAACCAGCAACGTTATACCCCTGAAGAGGAGACATCAAATAACATGAGCATGTGGTGTATGTGGAAAATACAGTATATTCTCTGCCGGATTAAAAAAGTTTTTGGTTCAACTGTGATGGAAACTTACTTGCATTGGTGTACCCTTTGGTGAATGTCCTGCAACACAAGTAAGATAAATTACCACTTGGGACTCGTAGCATTCAATATTCACCACAGAATAATCTCTGATGTTTCTTGTCGTACATGCATAGGCGAGCTGTATACTATAATATTATTGTTATGTGTAGATATCTCACCCCTCTCAGTCCCCTCTGCAGGACATCGTTTAAGGTCTTGGATAAGTTGTGCGACCTTGAAATACTTATAACGCTGAAGTCTACAATTAAATTAAGAATAGAACACATTTAGAATATAGTTTTTACATTACCATGTGCATTAATAATTAAGTCTGTGTTAAAGGTATGCCACTAACCTTTCCACTAATAGATGCGGAGTGAATTGAGTTTCCGACGGCACTTGGATGTTGAGGAACTCCTCTACCAGAGTCCCAGGGGAGCCTTCCCAGGTACGGGACTGGAACGACAGGACACCAAAACCTCAAAAACTCTGTGTCTGCACATCTCTTTTTTTTTAAAGTATTTTTTCTGAGTGGGGCAGTCCCACTCATATTTTTCATTTTATTGGACAGATAGTGAAGACAGACAGGAAAGTAAGGAGAAGAAGGGAGAGAGGGCATGTCAGCAGGGCATGGGCCGAATTCGAACCCACGACGACATGGGCATATGTGTGCACTGTAGACCGCGGTGCTAGACCACTGGACCACCCCAGGCCACGTGTGTCTGCACACCTCTGCATGAAGGATAAAAGCTTATTGTAATACTTATTGCATTTGTTACCGTAGCTGTGTTACGGACGCTTCTCACCTTGGTTGTGTCGTACGTAAAACACGAGTTGAACAACTGAAGGCTTATAGCAGCAATGGCCCGATGGAGAGCTGGCATGAAGCTCTGAGGCTTGGAACCTGAACACACAAGAGTCAGATCTAACACGCTGTACGAGGAACATCATCATTGATAAATGCTTATGAAGTGACCGTTTGTTGTGCCTTTATTTAGCATTTCTTTACCTGCAGTAATATAGGACATAGCCTGTAGAATGGTGGCAATAAACTGACCAACATCTTGCAGCTTGGTCTCACAGATATACAGAATCTGATTGGTGGAGTCGTAATAAAAGTCCCCGGTGCAGTGGGCTAACAAGGGGTCGCAGGGGGACACAGGAAGTGTCTTAGCCAAGAGCAGCAGGATAGGGGGGAGGAGTCTGAGGGCGTGGCTGAGCAGGCGTACCACCTGACAGCCAAACAGGAAGATGGAGGTGTGCTGCGGGGAGAACTTGTCCAGGGCAACAGGGATGAGGGGCAGCGCTGGGTCCTGGGCTGGCTGGTCAGAAACATCTGGAAGATAAATATAAAACATGACCGTTTTGACCTTGAGGTTGTGGTTCTGTAGTCAATTTGAAGTTTCGTGACGTTAGAATTATAAGGTTCTATCTCCATTTTTGTCAAAATTGAGTTTTTTTACATAATCTGATCCATTAGGTGTTTATTAATGCCTGTGTGGTGTCATAAAATACAAAGGTTCCATCTCACAGAACATAATGGAATGTAAAAACGTTGACGCTCAATATCTCTGAACTGCCCTAAACGGAGATAGAACCTTCTCATTCTAAGCTCACGGTTTGATGTTTATTAAGGTTTCAAATGCATTTCACCGAAAGTCACAATCTACTTTACATCAGATTTAAAAAAAAAAAAAAAAAAACATACACATGAGATAAAAGCATATACATAACCTGAGAGGTAGAACTTTATATTACAGCTAGGAATAATATAAGTGGGTAATAACATAGTAAATACTGTAGCAGTATAGTACTGTTACCAGTAACAAGAAAGACGACTACCGTGTTATTACAAGGTAAGTTGGAATATTTACCATGTCATTATTTTTGCATGAAAGATGAAATGCTTGAACGGGGAAGGTAGTTAGTATGAAATAAGCTGAACAAATGTTCAGAGCTGGAATATTTTATATTGTTTCAATGTTCTTCTAGCCATGACCTTGTCACAACTACCCCCACAACTAAGACCATGGCTACTCAGTGAGTGGAAATATCCTACCTAGTTAATTTTAAGAGTGTCAACAAAGGGTCTGAATACTTACATCGTTTTGCAAAATACATTTGCAGATATTTCTAAAAACATGTTGTGATTTGGTCATTATGGGGTATTGTGTGTGAATTGATGGTAAAAAATGTTTATCCATTTTAAATTGAGTCTTTAACACAACAAAATGTGGAAAAAGTGAAGGGGTCTCAATACTTTCTAAAGCCACTGTAGGCCTATAGGGCAACAAGTTGTAGTCCTAAAACAGAGCTTTGTGGTACACCATCATTCACCACTGATGTGTAACACATTGGTCTGATCTGTTAGTGAGATACAATTTAAACCAAATACAAAGCAGACCCACAGATTCTCACACGAGAACAGAGGTTCTGGACTAACCTGCTCCAGCAGTGCGTGACGTTAGAATTACTGTATAAGGTTCTATCTCCATTTTTGTCAAAATTGAGTTTTTTACATAATCTGATCCATTAGGTGTTTATTAATGCCTGTGTGGTGTTATTTCTAAAATGTTGAAATTTTTGAGTTAGTAATTAATAAAATACAAAGGTTCCATCTCACAAAACATAATGGAATGTAAAAACTTTGACAAATATCTCTGAACTACCCTAAACGGAGATAGAACCTTATAATTCTAAGCTCACGAGTGGTCAGGTTGAGGTTCTGGACTAACCTTCTCCAGCAGTGGTCAGGTTGAGGTTCTGGAGGGACTGCTGGATCTCCTGCAGGGTCTTAGAGAGGGGAGACACCGCCACCAGCTTGGACAGGTCCTGGTCACTCAGACACGGAGCCGTGCTGCGCAGGTGGACTGGCCAGAATAGGGTTCACAGTAACACACAGTATTAGATACATGTAGATACACAGTAACACACAGTATTAGATACACACACACACACACACACATGCACACACACACACACACACACCCACACACATACACACACCCACCCACACACACACACACACACACACACACGCACACACACACACACACATGCACACACACACACACGCACCCACACCCACACACACACACACACACACACACACACACACACACACACACACACACACGTCACAGTAACACACAGTACATTAGATCCATGTGAACTCGGCAACGGTAATGTGCTGTGGACAAGTGTGCCCAGTTTTAGGTAAAGGGTCTGTGTACCTGTGTACCTGTATCCTACCTTGATCATGAGGAAGAGATCCTGTGTCGTGGCCTGATGCAGGTTTGGTCATGTTAGCAGAGGAAAACTAGAAACCAAAAACCGCAGCGGTTAAGAATAATGCATCCACCACAACATACACGTCACCTGACATTGTGAATCCTTTGATTGTGTTTACGTGTGTGTATCTAGCGTGTATGTACCTACTACCCAGTGTGTGTGTGTGTGTGTGTGTGTGTGTGTGTGTGTGTGTACTTGTGTGTATTTGGTATATGTGTATCCAGTGTGTGTATTCCTGCCAGCGTGTGTTTACTTGTATGTATAATGTGTGTGTATCCTGTGTGTGTGTGTGTGTGTGTGTGTGTGTGTGTGTGTGTGTGTGTACCTGTGTGCATCTTGTATGTGTGTATCCTGTGTGTGTACCTGTGTGCATCTTGTGTGTGTGTGTATCCTGTGTGTGTACCTGTGTGCATCTTGTGTGTGTATCCTGTGTGTGTACCTGTGTGCATCTTGTGTGTGTGTATCCTGTGTGTGTACCTGTGTGCATCTTGTGTGTGTGTATCCTGTGTGTGTACCTGTGTGCATCTTGTGTGTGTGTATCCAGAGTGCAGCTCGCACTCCCTGGCGTCCGAGTGGTAGTGTATGGGCACCATGTCCTGCTGCTGCCACCCCTCTCCTGTCAGTCTGTACAGCAACGCTTCCACTCCTACGAGGACAGCCCCCAGAAGACCCACGGACGGATCTAAACGGCAGGACACACAGACACGGTCAGAAGTACCGAAGGAGACCCCCACTTTTTCCATATCTGGCGTGACAAAGGCTTAGTTAGTGTCAAAGACCTTCGACAAGGACAGAATGTTTTCACCGACTTTGCGGAGCTCTCGTCCAGGTTCGATCTGCCCCGAATCTCCCTTTTTTCGTTTCCTCTCCAGGTCAAACATTTTGATTAAAACGAAATATCCCCACTTCCCCCAATCATCCACCCGGGTCTCCGTTCGACTCTCTACTTAGCCCAGAGACACTCTATCTCCATCATTTATGACTCCATTGACTCCCTCATCCTGGCTCCGGCAGCCCACCTTGAAGCAGACCTGGGAGCAGGAAATTGGAGTGCCAATAAACTAATTGGAGTGATTAATACCAATAATCCTTCATCTAGTCCATTCGACCTCTATATGTGCTAGATGCGGCTTATTGCAATGTAAGGTCCTCTTCAGACTACACTATACACAGAACGCTCGACTGGCAAAAATATATCTGGGTACCAGTGACACTTGTAATAGAACAATCACCCGCTAACGATACTCACATGTTCTGGTCTTGTCCGAACTTGACAGACTTCTGGCCTCATATCTTTGGTACACTCGGGACAGTATTCGGCATGAACCTCGAACCTGAACCTCTCAGCCCTATTCAGAATCCCACCACCTATAGCACCCACTCTTCCATCGACAAAGAGATGTGTCCTGGCTTTTACAACCCTACTAGCAAGACCACTTATTTTATTTAAATGGCATGGGCATAGGCCACTTCACACAAGAGTTGGCTCAAAGAGATCCTGAATCACATTAAATGAGAAAAGATTCGATTTTCCAGCACATCCTTTGATAAGACTTGGAAGCCCTTCTTACTTATTATTTCTGGTTATCAGTGAGAGATTTGGCAAAGTGGGTGGGGGAGAACCTGTGGGTATGTTGGCTGTGTAGGAGCTGATGGAGCCGCGTTCTGGCTCCCTATTTTTCTGTATTTGTTACTGTTTATATATATTTTTGTAAGCTACCTACGTGTTGTTAGTCCTGTCCAACCTGAACTATCTTACCCGATCAGTCCAACTGTCAATGTGTATTGTTTATGTCCTTGTGTAAAATCAATAAAAATAATTAAGAAAGAAAGAAGTCCGAAGGAGATATAATAATAATTCATATATTTTACAGGCGGCCGTGGCGCAGGAGGTAGAGCCGGCGTCAAATGATTGCAAGGTCGGCAGATTGGTGGTTCGAACCCCGGCTGGCCACGTGTCAAGGTGTCCTTGGGCAAGACACTGAACCCCAAATTACCCCCAATGAGCGGGCTGGCGCCTTGCATGGTAGCTTGCTGCCATTGGTGTGTGAATGGCTGAACGAGAGGCCATTGTAAAGCGCTTTGGAATAAGGCGCTATATAAGTCAGTCCGTTTACAAAGAAGAATGTCTATTCTAAAGGACCTGACCCTCCTAAACAAGCCAAACCATAGTTACAGAATTCAATCTTACCTAGTGCTGATTGGTGGCAGCAATCTCCTTCTGCCATGGGATTGGTGGATGTTTTATTTTGCATGGCATCCTGGTCTAGAAGTTGTTTCAACAAACTCATCTTCTTTGGTTCCATGTTCTCCAGAACGTCCTAAATAGACAGTGACAATGCACAGCTGTTACAGTATACACCCTCCAAATATTAGAGTGTGAGGTTCGTTTTTTTCTTAGTTGCTTCGGAAGTGTGGGGTATAAATGTTGCATAAATCCAAATCAAACATCTGAAATGGGACATTAAATTAATTAACGTCTCTCTCTCTCCTCCTCTCACGCCACATTTCTCTCACCCTAAGAGTGTCGGTCTGCTGGCAGATGTTCCTGTAGAACTCTTGCGTGTCCTTGCGGTGCTTGGCGAGCTGGGAGGCCAGGTGCAGGTTCTGGTCCTCGAGTTTGTCATACAGAGTCTTCACATTAAACTCCTCCAGCTCAAACCTCCCTGTCACAGACCCTGTGGGAGTTGAGGCATGACATGGATGATAAATCCAACCAGAACGGAGGTGAGATAAACCTGGGTGCGCTTATTATCCGCATCATTAATCTAGGTAATGGGGGAATGGCCTCGCTTGTACATTGTGACATCGGATGATTTGAAATGGTTTTTGAATAGCCTATCAGGCAAGCATGAATAATGCAGCAAGCAGTAGTGAAGTGAGAGGGTTTGAGTGAATCAATCACCTCCTTTGCAGACGGCAGGCTCCTCAGCCTCCGCGCCCTCTCCCACCCCTCTGCAACCCTGCAGACCGGAGCTATCCAGGCTGACGTGCACACACACACACACACACACACACAGAGACACACACAGAGACACACACACAGAGACACACACACAGAGACACACACACACAGACACACACGCGCACACACACACACACACACACACACACACACACACACCATTTAGTTGCTTGTTGTAATTAGTGTCGTAATCCAACTTGTTGCTGCTATTTGAGTTTTGTTGATTAACAATTGGAAAAAACCTTCTAGTTCTTTCTCTTTGTCTGGAACAGATAAGAGGAGCTAACCTGTCTCCTCCGTACAGCTAAGACGAGCTAACCTGTCTGGTCCGTACAGCTAAGATGCTAAGCTAACCTGTCTCCTCCGAACAGCTGAGATGAGCTAACCTGTCTCCTCCGTACAGCTAAGATGAGCTAACCTGTCTCCTCCGTACAGCTAAGATGAGCTAACCTGTCTCCTCCATACAGCTAAGATGAGCTAACCTGTCTCCTCCGTACAGGTACTCCACGGCAGGGCGGGGCTCTCCCAGGCTCCTCCACCTGGGCTTGGGCTTGCCTTGGGAGAGGAGCTTGGGTCTCAGAACCAGGGCTGTGGTGGTCAGAACTAGGATCAGAACCAGCAGGAGACTCAGGACACCTGCACAGACACACATGGATGAGATGCTGATGAGGACAAAATAGTCAAGAGGAAGAAAAAAAACATTGGGTAACTGTTTATACTAACTTGCCGACGTCTAGCCTACTTTACCTGTGTAGTAACACTGTCATTACCATGGTAATGTTGGCTGTTGGGTGTGTTTGTATGAATGTCTGTTGTCTCTGCGTCGTGTTCAGTATCAACTAATTAAAATAAGTTCCACAACCTTGAAGAAGACGAATGCAAGTTAACTGTCCAATTAACTCCCATCACGGATATGCAGCGGTTTTGGCAGGAAAGGTGGTGTTTATTCAACAAGTTCAGATCTTTACAATCTTTATAGAGGAGAGATCCCAAATTAATTCCTGTCTGCTTGCCTGTCACCTAGCACACATGTGTCTGTCGTGGTTGCCCCCTGCACGCATATGAAAGAATCTGGCTTTCAGACACCTTATAGAGTTCTCCCCCCCCCCCCAGTAGCTGTGTATCAAACCTGATTCGAACCCATCACACCCTTCCTTACTCAAAACACTTGGTTTCATCAAGTTTAGTTTGAGGTTATCAACATTGCATTCCTGGATGAAAAAACATTACCATGTAAGAACTCAGACAGAATCAGAATATATATACTGATCAAATCTCACAGTAACAAAATTGTATTGACATGTTTTTACATGGTGTTTTAGGGATTGCTTTGAGATTGCCTAGTAATGACTAGTAATTGAGGTGTTTTTTTGTTGCTACACAAAAGATTAGAAGATTAGAAAAGATTGGAACAAAACCAATATCTCTTACATTAGACGGCATACAGTTTGATAGTTGACTGGTAGTTAATCAGTTTGATAGTTGACTGGTAGTTATACAGTTTGATAGTTGACTGGTAGTTATACAGTTTGATAGTTGACCGGTAGTTATACAGTTTGATAGTTGACCGGTAGTTAACCAGTTTGATAGTTGACCGGTAGTTATACAGTTTGATAGTTGACCGGTAGTTATACAGTTTGATAGTTGACTGGTAGTTATACAGTTTGATAGTTGACTGGTAGTTATACAGTTTGATAGTTGACCGGTAGTTATACAGTTTGATAGTTGACCGGTAGTTATACAGTTTGATAGTTGACCGGTAGTTAACCAGTTTGATAGTTGACTGGTAGTTATACAGTTTGATAGTTGACTGGTAGTTATACAGTTTGATAGTTGACCGGTAGTTACCGTATACAGTTTGATAGTTGACCGGTAGTTATACAGTTTGATAGTTGACCGGTAGTTGACCCACCTACGATGGCGCCCCAATCCGGCAGTAGGTTGAGCCTATGCTGTTTGATGACCCCGTGTCTGACTAGCTGAGCTGGGGTCATGGGTTGAAAGGTCGCGACCCGAGGGTCACACTCCGTCCCTAGTTCGCTGACCACAACCACAAGACTCCACTCTGACACGGCGTTGTCCACAAACACATACTTCCCTGGCTCAGAGAACACATGGGCAAACCTGGAGGGAGAGAGTGGACATTCAGGTATGTTAGTACACACTTCTAAGTATACAATGGAAAAATAGGAAACAAATCGTGAGCTTAGAATTATAAGAATTATAATCTCTGTTTAGGGTAGTTCAGAGATATTGAGCGTCAAAGTTTTTACATTCCATTATGTTTTATGAGATGGAACCTTTGTATTTTATGAATTACTAACTCCAAAATGTCAACATTTAAAAAATAACACCACACAGGCATTAATAAACACCTAATGGATCAGATTATGTAAAAAACTACATTTTGACAAAAATGGAGATAGAACCTTATAATTCTAACGTCACGAAATCTAAAACAAATACTCCCCTACCTGGTAGAGTTGAATTGAGTCTGTTTCATGAGACGCTCCAGCCGCCTGAAAGCACCAAAGTCCCAACTAGGGTTGCTGTTGAACAGGTGGTCCTTCTGGTAAACAGGGAAGTGGCTGAGCCTACGATCTATGGACAGAAAAAAGGTTTTGCATGATTCAGGTCTCCATGAATTTCCATCGAAATGGACACTCAAAATGATTGTATTAGCAAATGTATTGGGTAGTGGTTTGACAGGGTTAAAAGAGTGGCAGGGTAGTACCTGTGTAGTTGATGGTGAGCTGGAATATCAGCATATCATTGGAGGAAAGACAAGCTACAGGGTTGGGAATGCGTGGGAGGAGTTCTGTCTTCTCCGAGTCCCTTGTCCTTCTGGAACCCCTGTCCAGGAATTCGATTGGCTCTGCAGACAACAAACGAAGAACAAGGGAACATAAATGTCCCGGCTTTGAGAAAGTGATCAATATGACTTCATATTATAATAAAACAATGCAGTTAAATTAATTTACCTGATAGGAATGTTTCAATCAGCTTTCTGTCCTTGAGAATCCAACCAAATACACCTTCAGAGTCAAACTGAACAAAGTGGATGTTTCCAATGTTCCTCACAGGGATGTCTGGCCCCAAAACATCCATCATTTTCTAAAAGGAAAGAGAACATTTCTATTCATGTACATACTTTTTCCACCATACGCAAGGAAGAAAACTGTTTACTGATCAAGTAACCATACTGTAGCAATCTTTAACAATCAGCTTAATGCCATCATGTTCCAGATAAAGGCACAGCTTGTAAGCTGTGATGATGTGTGTGTGGCGGTGCTGGTGCTAGTGTGCTGTAGGTAGGTAGGGAGGGAGGGAGGGACGGAGGTAGGTAGGTAGATAGATAGATAGGGAGGCAGGGAGGGAGGCAGGGAGGGAGGGAGGTAGGTAGGTAGGTAGGTAGGTAGGTAGATAGGTAGGTAGGTACTGTAGGTAGGTAGATAGATAGGGAGGCATGGAGGGACAGAGGTAGGTACCGGTAGGTAGATAGATAGATCGATAGGGAGGCAGGGAGGGAGGGAGGGAGGTAGATAGGTAGGTAGGTAGGTAGGTAGGTAGGTAGGTTGGTAGGTAGGTAGGTAGATAGATAGATAGATAGGTAGGTAGGTAGGTAGGTAGATAGCTAGGTAGGTAAGGAGGGAGGGAGGTAGGGAGGGAGGGAGGTAGGTAGGTAGATAGATAGGTAGGGAGGGAGGGAGGGAGGTAAATAGGTAGGTAGGTAGGTAGGTAGGTAGGTAGGGAGGGAGGGAGGTAGGTAGGTAGGTAGGTAGGTAGTTAGGTAGGTAGGTAGGGAGGGAGGGAGGGAGGGAGGGAGGGAAGGAGGGAGGGAGGGAGGGAGAGAGGGAGGGAGGGAGGTAAATAGGTAGATAGGTAGGTAGGTAGGTAGGTAGGTAGGGAGGGAGGGAGGTAGGTAGGTAGGTAGATAGGTAGGTAGGTAGGTAGGTAGGTAGATAGGTAGGTAGGTAGGTAGGTAGGTAGGGAGGGAGGGAGGTAGGTAGGTAGATAGGTAGGTAGGTAGGTAGGTAGGGAGGGAGGGAGGGAGGTAGGTAGGTAGGTAGGTAGTTAGGTAGGTAGGTAGGGAGGGAGGGAGGGAGGGAGGGAAGGAGGGAGGGAGGGAGGGAGGGAGAGAGGGAGGGAGGGAGGTAAATAGGTAGATAGGTAGGTAGGTAGGTAGGTAGGGAGGGAGGGAGGGAGGGAGGTAGGTAGGTAGATAGGTAGGTAGGTAGGTAGGTAGGTAGATAGGTAGGTAGGTAGGTAGGTAGGGAGGGAGGGAGGGAGGTAGGTAGGTAGGTAGGTAGATAGGTAGGTAGGTAGGTAGGGAGGGAGGGAGGGAGGTAGGTAGGTAGGTAGGTAGATAGGTAGGTAGGTAGGTAGGTAGGTAGGCAGGCAGGCAGGCAGGCAGGCAGGCAGGCAGACAGACAGAGGGAGGGAGGGAGTCAGGTAGATAGGTAGGTAGGGAGGGAGGGAGGGAGGTAAATAGGTAGATAGGTAGGTAGGTAGGTAGTTAGGGAGGGAGGGAGGGAGGGAGGGACATAGGTAGGTAGATAGGGAGGCGGGGAGGGAGGGAGGGAGGTAAATAGGTAGATAGATAGGGAGGCGGGGAGGGAGGGAGGGAGGGAGGGAGGTAAATAGGTAGATAGGTAGGTAGGTAGTTAGGGAGGGAGGGAGGGACATAGGTAGGTAGATAGGGAGGCGGGGAGGGAGGGAGGGAGGTAAATAGGTAGATAGATAGGGAGGCGGGGAGGGAGGGAGGGAGGGAGGGAGGGAGGGAGGGAGGTAAATAGGTAGATAGATAGGTAGGTAGGGAGGGAGGTTGGTAGGTAGGGAGGGAGGGAGGGAGGGAGGGAGGGAGGGAGGGAGGGAGGGAGGATGGAAGGACCCACTCTGCTCCAGCCCCTGTTGCCCTCCTCTTGCTCTCTGATCCTGAGCAGCAGTTGTCCGTCTGGGGAGAGCTGGGCAGAGAAGCGAGGCAGTCTGGACAGACAGGAGACGTTGCACAGCTCCTCGGCTGACACGTACCTCTCACACTGGCAGCTACACACACACACACACAGGTTTGGAATAGATGGCACTTTTACAGGGTCAGAGGGAGGTTGCAGGAAAAGACCAAAGGAGTTTTAAATAGCAAGAACTGGGTAAGGCCACGAAAAGGCATGGTAAACAGGATTTTTAAATAGCAGGAACTGGGTAAGGCCAAGAAAGGGCATGGTAAACAGGATTTCAGCCAGATAACCAACAGGTGGGAATGCGGCAGAGGACAGATGGAATAGGAGTTAAGGGAGAGGGGAGGTAGACACTTAGACCCATATATGTAAATTAGCAATGGGGGAAGTTACTTGTTACTTGTGGATATAAGGGAGGTTTGGAAAACAAGAGGGGACTTCCTTTTGCAAACGGATCTCGGCTGTATGTTATTGTACTTTGCAATAAATACAGTCTGACTTGAACAATCAACAGCTCTGGTTTCTTTGATAATTTACTAGGCAGTAATTGAGTAAAGATAAATAAGATATTGAAGGAATTGCCCACGACAATACCTCTCACACTGGCAGCTACACACACACACACACACACATTGATACGTACCTCTCACACTGACAGCTACACACACACACACACACACACACACACACACACACACATTGCCAGTTGTACTCCTGCTTACTGCAAATCACCATATCACTGCATACTGTCAACTGTCAGCTGAGAATAGAAGAGTTGGGGTGGAAGTCTGCCAGTTATACCAGACTCACATGCCCATCTCCACGTCCAGGCGTCCCCCCAGTGTTCCACAGGTGATGTTGCAGGAATGCTGGGAGGGCGAGACACACTCTCTGGACACGGCCAGACGCACCTGACCTGCAGCACAGCGTCTGTTCACCTGCAGACCACCACGCACGCACACAGACACACACACAGAGACACACACACACACACACACACACACACACACAGAGACACAGAGACAGACACAGACACAGACAGACACAGACACAGACACAGACACAGACACAGACACAGACACACAGACACACACACACACACACACACACACATACACACACACATACACACACACCATCTCTAGTACATGTACCTTGTAGTACAAACAAAGGCAATTCTCTACCCTTCTACCCCTAGTCAAAATGCCTTTTACAATTAATAGCTAAGTGAAAAGAAGCAAACCCAACCTCTAAATGGTACAAAGTTAAACATGACAAATTTCATCACATTTTAAAGCAAGATCAATTAATATGTTTTACTTTTTACAGTTTCAAAATAATAAAACAAGGAAAAAGGCCATGTGCAAAAGTTTGGGAATCCTGTGAGCTAGTACTTTGTAACTCTTTGAAAACTATAACAGCTTGCAATCGCCTCCTGTAGCCAGCTAAGAGTCTTTCAATTATTTTTGGGGGAATTTTTTCCTCATTCTTTCTGGCAGAACTGACTTCATAACATGGTCATCGTTTTGACCCAATCCAGTGCTTTTAAACCCATCAGACAGTGTTAACGGGTGCATATTTCAGCACTGGGCGAGGAGGGGTATATAATAATATCACCTAAATTAAATGTATATGTTACGGTACATGTGGGAATACAGTACATGTGGGAAAACTAGGGTTAGGGTTAGGTGCTAGGGTGACTTGGTACATGCTGGCATGTCTAACCCTAACCCTAATCCTAACCTTAACCCTACCCCTTGTCCTAACCCTAACCGTAGCACCCTAGCACCTAACCCTAACCCTAGTTTTCCCACATGTACCGTATTCGCACATGTACCGTAACATATAGATCAGAATCTCTCAGTCTCTGCTTACCTCAGGCTGACAGTCCATGTCACTGTCAGAGCCGGAGCTTTTGAAGTCCAGATGGTTGTAGAAGATGAAGCCTGTTCTACACAAGCAGGACCCATCTGAATGCTGGAACGCTCGGTTCTTCCCCGTGCATGAGCACGACCGTGAACCTGGGGGATGGGGAGAAGTACCTACTATATTATGTACATAATAGTACTATAACGGGGCGCTTAGTTGGCGTAGCAGGTTAAGCGTTGACTTTGTAACCGCAGGGTCCCCGGTTCGATTCTGTTTCGATTCCGGCAGGGGACATATCCTGCATGTCATCCCTCCTCTCTCTCTCACCCATCCTTCCTGTCTAAATCTCTACTGTATCTGTCAATAAAATGAAAAATACAACAAAAACAAACTAACAAAAATAAATAATAATAATAATAGTACTATAACACCACTATAATCATCAGACTTACGACCACGCTGTGATACCAATGTAAGCTAGCCTAGCTAAGAACTGTGTGTGCTTTAGCCATGGTTGATATCACACTGTTGGCTATCTGGAACCAAGCGACATGTATATTGAAGCTGCAAACATTCAAAAACATTCAAATTGATATGACACAAAAAACTGCAATATATGTGTCATAACAGAATGTACAGTAAGCATCTCCATAGAGTCCGACTGGAATGTACCTGTAGAGAAACCCATATGTAATAAACAGTATCATGAAATGTTTTTTGTATTAACACAATTCGGTTGTTAAGTCGTGACGTGTTTCTGGGTCCAAAGTTGGCTGAGGCGCTCTCTTCGAAATACCTCAGTAATAATAATAATTCATTATATTTATATAGCGCTTTTCCGAGGCTCAAAGACCCTGACAATATGGGGGAAACGGGAAAGTGCTGTGTCCCTTGTTGTATGAATAGATCCGAGTCTAAAAAACGATTGAACTGTCATTCTACCGCTATAGTACACTGGTACTCTGGTGGAGGGAATTTCTGGTTTGGACTCGGAAATTGCTAAACGTCACGTTTGACCTCAGACTTAACAACCGAATCGGGAAGTCCAGTTGGCAGCTCTGTACTGACCTGGGAGGGAGCTAGAAGAGCTGCCACAGGGGTAGCAGGCCCTCTGGCCAGGGAGCTGGTTGAAAGTGCCAGAGGGGCAAGATGTGCAGTCTTCATGGCGTTCCGAGTTGGTGAGGTTACCGAAGGTGCCAGGGGGGCACGGGCTAGGGTGGGCGGAACCAAGGGGGCACATGTACCCCACAGGACAGGGGTTAGTGTGGTAGTGCTCTGAGCCTGAGAGATAGAACATACAAGCACATAGCACAGACAAGGCTACAGTTCAACATTGGAATCACACACTGTATCATCACAGAGCAACAGCATGACAGGAAGTACATACTGGTTGATCAATTACTGTCGGTCAATTGTTTCTCGCATGCATTCCTGGCACACTTCTGTGTGTTCCTGTGTGTGCATTTGACATGTTCCATACATTACATGTAGTGTCTTTCAGTACTGAGAAAAGTGTATACTAAATAAATGCATTATTATGATGATGATGATGATTATTATTATTATTAATATTATTATTATTATTATAACCTTTGTTTGGCATTGTTGTTTTTTTGTTCAGACCCAACTCTATCACACATAATTGACGTAACCATGGGCTTAGTGATCTGTTGATGATTGGATAAGGTCTGTTCAATCTGAATTGGAAGACAATCGAATTTCCCTGGTAGGGATTATAGTAATGGACGGTAATAGCCTAATAGGAACACACTGCCTTGGATTCAAACAGCTCATCTAGCATTGCACACGGTACCTGGGGGGCAGTGAAAGCCTGGGGGGCAGGGCAAGCAGTGGAGGTGGGGGGAGAGGCGGGGGCGGTAGAACCCCCCTTCACACAGACCACAGCAAGAGTCCCGGGACCCTCGGGGTCCGCTGATGTTGAGGGGCGTCGACCCGCCCTCACAGGACTGCATGGTAGAACTGCTGGCAGGGCAGTAGTAGGGAAACGGACACCTGGTTTCCATAGAAAATAATAATATAATAATAATAATTATACAACAGTTAGTCCCGACCAAGTAATTTGATTGGACAAGAGGCATTCCATGAGTGCTGATATACAGTATAACAGCACTGGGACTTTTAACTATAGGTATCACTCCGAAATGACCGTTAATATCAAAGTAGCTAGCCTGCAGATGTTTGTGTTCAGGTTACTAGGCAACAGTCCAGTTGCGGCCTACGGTCTCGTACCTACGACCGAATCACAGCCGTGCTGATATTCAGTATAACACACTCCCTCTCGTGTGATAATACTTTATTATCCAAACAATGTAGGAATCCACAACAACAACAATAAAAAAAGTGGATTCTAAGTTTTAGAGTTTTCTCCTTCATACAGGGCTTTCATTTATGTTGTTGGATTGCACCTCTACTCACAGCTGCTGTGGTGTGTTGTAGGTGTGAGACCCCTCTGGACAGACGTAGCCTTCAGGACACACTTCAGCTTCTGCGGTCTGAGGTCCGCAGTACGAACCGGCCCTGCACAGCCACTCTGAGACCGCACCTGACCAAAAAACCACACGTGCACACAAGCACAGACAGACAGACAGACAGGCATGCAGGTAGGCAGGCAAATGGACAGACAGACAGGCAGATGGAGGGATGGACGCGCACACACACACACACACATACACACACACACACACACTACATTATGTTTGACTAATGTTTGTTAATTTAATACAACCCGCTGTCCCATAGGCGACACATAGGCGACACACACACACACACACACACACACACACTCTCACACAGACACACTCTCACACACACACACACACACACACCCTGCTGGCGTCCCTACCAGGTGGACAGCGGTACGCTGCCCTGCAGGGGATCCCCTCTATGTTGAGCTGCCCCGTGGCCCGAGGATCTGGGCAGTACGTGCCCCCAGCACAGGGTTCACACTGGCTGGCTGCTGCACCCCCGGGCTGGGCTCTCATGGTACCTGCTGGGCACAGGATGGGTGGGGCTGTACCATCGCACCAGTACCCCGGGGGACACAGGGAGCCAGAGTAGTCAACCAGACCTGGAAGGAACACAAGCCAGTGATTACAGCTTTGCAGTCAAGTTTTTAAAAACCTCACAAAACAGTGTGTGTTTGCAGTGCTAGTGTATAATTCCAAAACTGTATCCAAAATACCTTATTAAAAGCAGAGTATACAGTACCAGTCTAAAGTTTGGACTCACTTCCCGACTCAATTGAATATACACATACTTAGGTTATCGTTTATGTATTACAAGAGCGAGCGATAAAACCCAACTCTGCAGTGTCTTGCCTCAAGGGTGAACAACCCAAACATGATGTAGCCCTGAAATCTGGCTGTGCGCAGGAGGTAGAGCCGGCGTCTAATGATTGCAAGGTCGGCAGATCTGCGGTTCGAACCCCGACTGGCCGCATGCCGAGGTGTCCTTGGGGCGAGACACTGAACCCCCAATTGCTCCCAATGAGAGGCCATTGTAAAGCGCTTTGGAATAAGGCGTCTATGTGCGCTTTGGAATAAGGTCACTATGTAAATCCATTTACAAGAGTTAATACTGACCCGTAGAGTTGCAGTAGGACCCAGGGGGGCAGGAGTGGCAGTCGCTCTTGCCCCCCGCCCCTGGGGAGGGTCTGTAGCTGTGGAGTGGACACTCCCTGGGGCCATCGCCGCCCTCCTGGCCCCTTCCAGCAACGCCATCACAATATTGACCAACAGGACACAGGTGCAGCACTGGATCACCTGGGAAACAGGGGCGATGGAGCTTTCAATACATATATGTGACACATTCTAGTCTTTTGGTCCGCATGTCAGAAACATTTTCGGACTTTTCTTTTGAAACACAGAACTACGTTTCCAAAAACACAAACTCGCTCGCCAAGCCAAATACTGCAACGCAATGGATTCGGTGAGTAATCCACAGTGCTACCTAGTTGACTACAACACTACTTCACATTGTTAGCAGGCTCACAAAACAAGCTGTATTCGTTGACTAGCGATGTGTCATTGATTTTCAACAACGCGGAAATGTATTCAGATTTTTTCGAAAGAAAAGTCTGATTATTACATCGGATCCCGATATGAGGACCAAAGCATTAGAACGTGTCACATATATGTTTTCCCATATAACGAGTACATACATATGCATATTGAAAGCCCAACTTCTGTTACCTTGTTTGCACCAATGTCGTGGTGGGCATGGTAGACAGTCCTGGATACTGCCCCCTCCTGGAGAAGATCTGATAGTGTTGTCTGGACACACAAGAGCATGCTCTGTTCCTTCTGGACAGTAGAACCCTGAAACAACAAACACTCCACATGATTTCACATCTAACTGAGACGACTGAGGAAGATCCTACTGTGATACCAACACATACTGAACCTAGCCACTCCAGATCAACGGCACATAATTGCAACATTGATGCCTAGTGTAAAGAGCTTCCCTCGCACCAAACTGACAGAATGGGTCATGGCAAATCAGAGCCCCTTGTTTTATGTTTTGCCTCTTGGGTCAAATGTTTTAGTAATTTCTGAAGTTGCTAGGTGGAAAATGGGAGGTGCAGATTGCAACTCGTGATCTTAGAATGATAAGGTTCTATCTCTGTTTAGGGCAGTTCAGAGATATTGAGCGTCAAAGTTTTTACATTCCATTATGTTTTGTGAGATGGAACCTTTCTATTTTATTAATTACTAACTCAAAAATGGCAACATTTAAAAAATAACACCACACAGGCATTAATAAACACCTAATGGATCAGATTATGTAAAAAACTCAATTTTTGACAAAAATGGAGATAGAACCTTATAATTCTAACGTCACACACTGTTAAGTAAAGGACAGTTACCCACCTGGAGGACAGGGTCCGGCACACTGTACCCCCCACTCACACCGGCTCCAGTTAGACTGCTGGTAATGGGGGGTGAACTCTGCACTTCCAGACACACACAGATACCCTGAAGCACACTGTCCTTGGATCTTACCAGCCCTAGAGTCAAAGAGGATAACACTATTATTGTTATTGATATTATTTCTTAGGAAAACCTAAGAATTGGATTTGGGAGGAGAGCATGCCATGTACAGTCTTCAGATTGCGTATGCTAACTGCCCTGGAAATGCATCACAAATATGAAGTGGCCAGTCTGTTGAACCGCAGGTGAACAGAGGTGATAACAAGGGGAAGAGACATACACACACACACACACACACACACACACTCCCCAAAGCCCCCCCCCCCCCCCCCCCGTTGCACACACACACACACACACACACACAACTGACAGTGTACGGTAATCTAGATTAGTTTTACATACTCTAATTTACAGTCTCATAGCTCTACTTCCCATTTATGGCATTGTCTTTTTTAAACTATTCTTGCTTGTACTGTATAGTGTTGTTTATTACATTTTTTATTTGGTATTTTATTATGTCTTATGTCTGTATGTCTTATGCACGAACCACACCAAGTCAATTTCCTGTATGTGCGAATATACTTGGCAATACAAATAATTCTGCCTCTGATACTGACATGCAGTATACACACACACTGACATGTACCTGCAGAACTTCCCTGGAGGGCAGGGCAGACACTCCCGCTCCCCCTGTAGCCCCCCCAGCTCAGCGGGGGTGAAGGTTCCGTTGGGACAGGGCTGTGGAACCATGGTGCCTAGCAACCACCACGGTGGTAACAGTGGGAGGTCAAGTCTCATGTGTGTATCACCTTCCTTACATCATCTTCCATTAGAACCGTTCTTATACTTAAGGATTGTTTTCTTTTGTTATTATTATTATTATCTTTTTTATACTCATAACATAATTGTAAATGAGGGCCAGCCCTCAAGGATTTATTTGAGTTAAAATAAAGGTAATAATAATAATAATAATAATAATAATAATGATAATAATAATAATAATAATAATAATAATAATAATAATAATAATAACAACAATAATAACAATAATAATAATAATAATAATAATAATAATAATATTGTCTGTCTTATAGTACCAGTCAAAAGTTTGGACAGACTTCCCCATTCAATTGAATTAAATTGTCCAAACTTTTGACTGGTACTGGCTAGTACTATTATCTAGTAGTATTATCTAGTAGTATTATCTAGTACTATTATCTAGTATATTATCTAGTACTATTATCTAGTAATATTATCTAGTACTATTATCTAGTACTATGATCTCCATATGGACCTGCAGGGCAGAAGGCGTGTGGAGGGCAGGGCCAGGGGTCTCCCACCACCGCCTCCTCACAGTAGTAGCCTGGCCGACACGGGATGCAGCCGTCTGAGCCTGGGTTGGGCTGGTACTCCCCCGTAGGACAGGGCAGGGCCAGGGGAGAGCCCTCGGGACAGTAGTGGCCCTGGTCACACACACACACACACACACACACGCACACGCACACGCACACACACACACACACACACACACACACACACACACACACACACACTGAGTCAATTGGAGAGTTGGAGGGACAGAGGGACAGAGGGACAGAGAGACAGAGGGACAGAGAGATGGAGGGACAGAGGGATAGAGAGATGGAGGGACAGAGGGATAGAGAGATGGAGGAACAGAGGGATAGAGAGATGGAGGGACAGAGGGATAGAGAGATGGAGGAACAGAGGGATAGAGAGATGGAGGGACAGAGGGATAGAGAGATGGAGGGACAGAGGGATAGAGAGATGGAGGGACAGAGGGATAGAGAGATGGAGGGACAGAGGGACAGAGAGATGGAGGGACAGAGGGATAGAGAGATGGAGGGACAGAGAGGGATAGAGAGATGGAGGGACAGAGGGATAGAGAGATGGAGGGACAGAGGGATAGAGAGACGGAGGGACAGAGGGATAGAGAGATGAAGGGACAGAGGGATAGAGAGATGGAGGGACAGACAGAGGGATAGAGAGATGGAGGGACAGAGGGATAGAGAGATGGAGGGATAGAGGGATAGAGATGGAAGGAGGGTGTTTACCTTGGGGCAGAGGGAGGCGTAGGGAGTAGTGGAGGAGTAGTCGTAAGGGCAGTAGAAGCCAGCAGCACAGAGACCGGTAGGGGAGCTCAAGCCCTCAGAGGAGCAGTACTGTCCTGGAGGACAAGCTGAACAGCTGTCTATAGAGACCCCACCTATGGACGACACATACAACATACTGGACGTACTTTGAGATTAACACTAGGACAGCCGTGCTTATTTCACCTACTCTTAGCGCCGCCTCAGGGGGTCAAATCACCATAGTCTTTAGAATGGGAAGCTGCTGCTTACACACACAGACCATTAGTTGGCGCCGCTTGTAAATTACCATAGCCTGCCTCCTACACAGAAAAACAGCAAAATAGCTTTATACTAGCTTATTCTGATGTGGTTTTGAACATGTAAGGATACTGGTTGGTAGAACGCACATATCTAGGAAAAGTCATGACATTTTGATGGAGTGCAAAGGTATATACGGTACATTTTTTTACTCACTTGGTCAAATGACCCCACCCATGGCTGTGCTAGTGTTAACCTAGTATCTGTCATTAGCTTAAGCATTAGCAGAAGATAGACCCTTAGATGAATCCTATAGGCTACAGTAGTGAAACACTGTAGTGGAGATCATGCGTTCAGTCCCTGTACCTTTTTCAATCTCAGATGCGTTATCATTGTGTGTGTGTGTGTGTGTGTGTGTGTGTGTGTGTGTGTGTGTGTGTGTGTGTGTGCGTGTGTGTATACCAGTGAGGTTGCGGAGGCTGCCAGCAGGGCAGGCCTGGGGAGCCAGGGACCCAGTGAGGCAGTAGTGGCCCACTGGGCAGGGCCCGTTCCTGGGGAAGCTTGCTGAACTCTGGGGGGTTGGTTCTGGGGCACCACCATGGCAGAAGTATCCCTGCTCACACTCGCCTAGATAAGAACAATACAAAACACTCAACAACAATCCAATTACCGTAGACCAATCACACTCCATTCAACCCTGTTTCCCCTTCTTAATGTCAACAACTGTAAAGACTCAATGGCCATGCAGGTTTTTTAATTTCATATGAGAATTCAAAAACCCCATCAGTCTAACCATAGATGGCTCTACCACCACGGCCACAGAATCCGAAGTCCAGAGTAGATCGCTTCTACAGAGGAACCTCCAGTATATCTACTAGAGCAGCGATATGTACTTCAGACGAGGTACATCTGCAGTTACAGGATATACTACATATCTAGACCTACCGTGTGGCTCTGAGGAGCCAGGTGAGCTGCAGTAGTGGCCAGAAGGACAGGGTCTGCAGGCAGAGGAGGACCGGGCTCCGACCTGGACACTTAGGGTCCCTACAGGACAGGGCTGGGGCAGGGACGTCCCTGCAGGACAGAAATGACCTAGGAGGGAGAGAGGGGGAGACAGTGTCGGGGACCATAGTCCGGGGTGTTACACAGGGTATATACAGGAATCTTGAGGTTAATTTCAATACCTTTCTAAGACTGTCAATATTTTTCCAGACCTCACCGCCACTTCAAGCTATAACCGTTTACATCAGTGACACCTTTAACTTAACAGTTTTAGTTTGCAATAGACTAGACCACTATCATACAACAGAATTTCCGGTTCATCTTTGTTTTTTTAATAAAACTAATACATTCACAAACTTCGACTAAAAGTTTTTAGGACTCAAACTCTTTGGACAGAGACTAATCCAGAAAAATACCAACAAAATTCAAGACCTCATAAAATCGTGATAAGACTTTTTAATACTTATTAAGGGTCTTGATTTTCAACTTTTAATACTTTTCAAGACACCGCGGATACAGTGTCAGTAGCAGCAGCAGGGCAGAGGGAGGGTTCCTGGGTGTCAGGGTAACTAGTGTGTTGTATACGTAGCTATGGTATGGTGCATGTGAGTACCAGCAGGGCAGAGCAAGGGCTCCTGGGTGGCAGAGGAGGGGCACATGGTTCCGTTGGGGCAGGGGTGGCAGCGGGTGGTGCCGACAGCAGGGCTGTAGGTGCCGGGCTCACATGGCACCTGGACGGGTGTGCCAACAGGACAGTTATGCCCGGCGGGGCATAAGTAACCACGGAGACCATCAGAGGGGCGGGGACTGGAGCTCCCGCCTAGACACACATATCTAGACACGGAGAAAGATACTTTTGCTAGTTTGTGTGTGTTTGTTTGTTGTTCATGATGTCAATGTGAAAATAAAATGCTAAACATTATGTGGACAATCGATTCTTTATTCAAATCTGGAGACGCCAACAGGGAAATGCATATCATCTGTTTGGCTGAATTATTTGTTTTCATGAATATGCCTCTCTGGGAGCAGAACAGATACAGGAAATGAGCGCATATCAGTAGAAGCGAGCAGACCGCTAAGCTGCCAGATGAACCATCCAAAAATGTTCATGGACATTGTGTGTTTGGCGTGTGTGTGTGTATTTACCCAGCGTCACATGGGGCCATGTCTGAGGGTCGTGCCAGTGCAGGCCTGTCACAGTAGTGCCCGGGGGGGCAAAGCTGGCAGTTCTCGGCCGCCCCTAGTCCTGGAGAGCTGGAGAGCGAGCCGGCAGGACAAGGGAGGGGGGAGCCTGTGCCAGCTGGACAGTAGTGGCCAGGAGGGCACAGATTAGTACTGCTAGAATCACCCTGGAACACAACAACACAATGAACATGTTACATAGTGAATGCGTATCATAGTATGTTAATTGTGTGTTATGTGTGTTATACAATGAGTCGCCAGTGTTTGTTTATGTGGTATACAGTCATGGGCAAAAATATTGGGTTCTGTGTGGAATGATATCAGCATTTTTTCCTCTGCTTTTTTGTGTTGTTCCGATGCAAACAAAATAAATAAACAGGTGAATACCAAAGCAATTGTAATTGCAAAAATTATTCTGGGCAGGGGGTGCCAATATTTTTGTCCATGTGTGACACTTTCAGGAATAAAAAATGATACATGACAATTTGAGCTGGTAACTAAAAGTACCTGATAGCCTGTAGTGTTGGGGCTAACAGTACCTGATAGCCTGTAGTGTTGGGACTAAAGCCGAGTACACACTAGACGATTTTAACCCCGATTTAGCTGTCGCCGACCAGTTTTCGCGGTCGGAGACAAAATCCTCCAGTCGTTGCAAACCCGGGGACGCGCCGTCTCCGACGCTCGTTTAGTGTGACAGGCTCAGAGACGTTTAATGTGATAGGCTCAGAGACGCTCGTTTAATGTGACAGGCTCAGAGACGTTTAATGTGACAGGCTCAGAGACGCTCGTTTAATGTGACAGGCTCAGAGACGTTTAATGTGACAGGCTCAGAGACGTTTAATGTGACAGGCTCAGAGACGCTCGTTTAATGTGACAGGCTCAGAGACGTTTAATGTGACAGGCTCAGAGACGTTTAATGTGACAGGCTCAGAGACGTTTAATGTGACAGGCTCAGAGACGCTCGTTTAATGTGACAGGCTCAGAGACGCTCGTTTAATGTGACAGGCTCAGAGACGCAATCCCGTCGCAGGGCTCCAGATCTTTTCAAACATGATTCATTTTATCGGCGCACAATCTGCTAGTCTGAGATGGGCAACGCCCCGTGTGGACAGCACAGCCAATGAGAGGTCGAGGAAATGCAGCGCGGAGGAGGCGTGAAAGAAGGGATGGCTCCAAGGAAAAAAGTTGTCAGCGCTCGGTGGAGTGAACAGATGGAAGGAAGGCTCATTGAACTGTGGCAGGACCATCAGTCTAGTGATGGCGAGATGAAGCTTCATGAACTGTTGAAGCTTTCCATCCAATTGCGTCACACATGGGTGTGATGATTGGATACTCCTACCACTAGGTGTCAGTAGAGGTCCTTGTTATAGGACATGACCGGAGATGATGTGGTAGTAGCGAGAGGACAGGAACCAGGCCCGTCACTATGGGCGGGCCTCAGGGGGCCAGGCCCGCCCACAGACGTGCTGGTGCCCCCCCAACTGGCGGCCAGATATTAAAAAAAATAAAAAAAATAAAACATTTTATTAATCTTCTATATTTTATGTTAAATTAAGACAACAATTGAGAAACAATAATGTGTTTTTCATTTTGTTGGAAGGGATTCTAGTGACAACCAATCATTTGAAAAGAAGTTGAAATATTGCACGTTACTGCATGCTGCTGCTACCGCCATTTCAGCTGTGTGAGCCGACTCAGTCGAGCAAAGTCAGTGCTTTTTGTAGTAACGTTAGGCCTGCCTAGATAGATATACGAAAGTGGATTAAATCCTCGAAAGGTGCAGCTGCACCCAACCCCAATGGACAGAGAGATAGCACCAGCAGTAGCGACTGTGGGCCTGACACTACTAGCACCCCGACTGCTACTACTAGCAACGTGACCCTTGCTGCTAATGTTAGCCCCCCGACTATTACTATTACTAGCACTAACGTGAGTTTAGCTACTAGCCCACCGACGAATGTTAGGGCTAGCCTTGCTAGCCCCCCGACGACTACTGTTCCTGTTGGATTAGTGGTGGAGCCGTATGACCTTGGAATGGACCAGCCTAAACAGGTTATTTTGAGCAAATATCCAGTCAGAATGTTTGGTGCAAAAAACGATCATTGGCCTCAAGCTGGAACAGGGACTGGCTTGAGTATTCTCTGAAAAAGGACGCCGCGTTTTGCTACGCGTGCAGGAAATGTAGGGTAGTGCAGCGAATTCAGGGTAAGTTAATATTGTGTGTGTGTGTGTGTGTGTGCGTGTGTGTGTAGGCACCCGCCGTGGTGATGTTTTGCTAGTTGTATTCTCGTCAGCTTTTTCAATTGGAGAGATGGGCTGTTTGCATGGTTAGGCTATATTTAATGTGCTTTGTGTATAACGTGTTCAATGATGATGTCACAGTTCCGCCTCCAGCTCCGCCTCCAGCTCCGCCCCCAGCTCCGCCCCCGGCTCATCAGCCATCTATCAGTGGCGCCAGGTGTGGCCGATTAAGACCGCGACTGGGTCCTACTTAAGCCCTGCTCCTGCTTCCAGTCAACGCCAGATCGTAACCACTTAATGGTTGGTTCCTATGTTCGTTCCCTGTACTCGAGACATTATCCGTTACCTTAGCCTAACCCTTTTCTCCCTATTCCCCGCTAAAGGATTCCCTGCCTGCCGACCTCCTGCCTGTCTGACTACCCGCCTACCTGCCTGACCCCCTGCCTGTCTGAGTACCTGCCTACCTGCCTGACCTCCTGCCTGTCTGAGTACCTGCCTACCTGCCTGACCCCCAGCCTGTCTGACTACCTGCCTACCTACCTGACCCCCTGCCTGTCTGAGTACCTGTCTACCTGCCAGAACCCCTACCTGCACTACCTACCCCCAGCCGGATTCCCCTAACCCCAAACCCTATAATAAATTACTGTTATTATCACACTACCTGTCCTCCGTTGTCTGCTTCTGGGTTCCGCCTTCTGATCGTGACAGATGAGGATTGATGTATCTGGCTGATCCTATTTGCTGTAGATGGGTGGTTTAATGTGATGATCACACGATCGGTCGGTCATACAGTATACCTTTTGCAAGTTTACTGATTGCGTGCCAGTCTCGTAATTTTAGTTACGTAGGTTATTTTATTTAATTGTTGCTCTTGTAAGTGTGCCGGGTTGGTGCCAATTATTGACCTGTGTGCATTGTAATGCACAACTTGGCTTCTCCATGCTATAAAGGGGTGGTTTAAAAAATAAAACACAGAAAATAGATGACAGGTTTGTAATAAACCAGCTTCGCCTGTGTTATGTTATTTGCTGCATTCTGATAATTTTAGGTCTAATCTTCATCAGTAGGCTACGTGTCCAATTTAGCCTCTGCCACCTCCTATGCATGTCAGTGTTGCATGACGAATACCATAGCATATTGGATTATCAAAAATAGTTAATAATAATTGTGCCCCCCCATGCAGTTCATTGGCCCACCCTAAGACTGGGCACTGGTGACGGGTCTGACAGGAACTAATAGGTACTAGGTAGATGCAGTGGATGTAAACGGAGCACGTTAATAAAAGTTATAAAAAGATCCTGTTTCTCATTGAACGACACGAACAACACATGGTACCAGGAGTAAAACAGTGCAAGATACAACTGTGAAATGCGACATGGATTCAGTAAAGCCACCGACGAGTCTGCAACTGACGGGGAATGTCGACAGCAATTGGCGCACTTTTAAACAACAGTTTCTACTCTACATTACAGCGTTGGGATTGGAAACGAAGCCGGACACCAGGAAAGTAGCACTCTTACTAACAATAGCAGGCCCACAAGCCATAGAAGTGTATAACACATTCGTGTTTGAGGAAAGAGATGATAACGAGAAGCTGGATAAAGTGCTCGAGAAATTTGATGCCCATTGCTCTCCCAAAAAGAACGAGACGTACGAGAGATATGTGTTCCGTTCTAGAATCCAGCAGCAGGGCGAGCCTTTCGATAGTTTTCTGACTGACCTAAAGCTAAAAGCACAGTCATGTAACTTTGCTACACTAAAAGACTCCATGATCAGGGACCAGATCGTAGTTGGTGTGGAGGATAAAAAGGTCAGGGAAAGGCTGCTGAGGGAAGCTGAGTTGACATTAGAGGGGGCAATCAAGATCTGTCATGCGAGTGAGCTGTCCCGGATTCACGTGAGGACGTTCGGCGAGATGGCAGCGGGCTCCATGAAAGTGAGTGATGATGTGACAGTTGGCGCGGTCTTCTACAAAGGAAAACAACGCGCACAAACGCAACGGACAGACGGTGAGACGTTCAACTGCAAACGCTGTGGCTCGCAGCACAAGCCAAGGGAGTGTCCAGCTTTTGGTAAGCAATGCTCTCATTGTAAAGGAAATAACCACTTTGCCAAACAGTGCTTCTCTAAAGGGAAAGAGAAAAGGATGGGAAAACCTGTAAATATAGTGGGGGAAGACACTGAAACTGACAGTGACAGTGACCCATATTTTGTTGGCATGGTGGGCTGTGAAGTAGAGCCACAGAAGCAGATAAATGCTGTCAAGCAAGATAAATGGATAGCACCACTGCAAATAAATGGGACTATAGTCACTCTGAAACTAGACACTGGTGCAAAAGCAAATCTAATCAGCATGTCTGACATCAAAGCAATGAAAGAAAAGCCAAAAATTCAAAAAAAAATGCTTGAGCTTAAGGACTATAATGGACAGAGAATTGACTGTTTAGGCACATGCAAGCTGAAAGTAACAGTGAAAAGGAAAGTGCACCACTTACTCTTCTCTGTGGTAGCTGAAGGACTAGACTCACTGATAGGTGATAAAGCATGCGAAGATTTAGAGCTGGTGATAAGAGTGTACTGCATCAACACAACTGTGAGCACATCTAGTGACTCTGTTGAATCCATAGTGCAGAGCTATTCAGATGTGTTCAAGGGCTTTGGTGAACTGCCATTCACCTATAAAATCCAGCTCAAAGAAAATGCACAGCCAGTTGTGCATGCTGCACGAAGGGTCCCAGCACCATTGAGAGACCGTCTAAAGGAGGAACTAAACAGGATGACAACACTGGGTGTAATAAGGAAGATTGAAGAACCAACAGACTGGGTCAATTCAATGGTGTGTGTGAAAAAGAAAAACGGTGACCTAAGAATATGCATGGACCCAAAAGATCTAAACGAGAACATCAGGCGTGAACACTACCAGATACCCAAGCGTGAGGAAATCACCTGTGAAATGGCGGGTGCAAGATACTTCACAAAGCTTGATGCATCACAAGGGTTCTGGCAACTCAAATTAGAAGAGAGCAGCACCAAATATTGCACCTTCAACACTCCTTTTGGTCGATACTGCTTCCTCAGACTTCCATTTGGAATAATCTCTGCGTCTGAAATATTTCATAGAGCAGTGGAACACATCATCGAGGGGCTGGATGGAGTTCGAGCCTATGTGGACGACATCATTGTCTGGGGCTCCACAATCCAAGAACACAATGAGAGGCTGACAAAGGTGCTGGAGAGCATACGGAAGAATGGACTGAAGCTCAACAGGAGCAAATGCCAGTTTGGAGCTCAGGAAATAGTCTTCCTTGGAGACAAGCTCTCAGCACAAGGTGTCCAACCCGACCAGGAGAAAATCAACGCCATACTCGACATGCCGAGGCCCACAGACAAAACAGGGGTGCTACGCATCATGGGGATGGTCAACTTCATAGGTAAATTTATCCCCAACCTATCAGCGAAAACATCCTGCATCCGTGGGCTCCTGCACAATGAGAGTGAGTTCAAGTGGACCTCCAAACATGAGCATGAATGGCAAGTGCTCCAGAGAGCACTAACCACTGCACCTGTGCTAACATTCTTCGACCACACAAAGAGGATCAAAGTGTCCACAGATGCATCAAAAGATGGGATTGGTGCAGTACTCCTTCAGGCTGAGGATGAACACTGGAAACCAGTAGCCTATGCATCTAGGTCTATGACAGAAACTGAGTGTCGTTACGCTCAAATAGAAAAGGAGTGTTTAGGGCTAGTGTTTGGGCTAGAGAGGTTCCACAGCTACGTATATGGCCTCCCCTGCTTCACTGTAGAGACAGACCATCGTCCATTAGTCGCTATAATCAAAAAGAATCTGAATGAGATGTCACCAAGAATACAGCGAATGATGATGAGATTGCAAAGATACGACTTTGGACTGATCTACACACCAGGAAAGCATCTCGTACTCGCTGACGCACTCTCGCGAGCACCAACAGGGAACAGTGTCAGTACAACTGAAGAGGATGTTCAGAGGCATGTGAACATGGTGTCTGCTGTGCTTCCTGTATCAGACTCCAAGTCCAGACAGATAGCTGAGGAAACAGCGAAAGACACAGAGCTGCAACAAGTCATCAACAACATGCAAAATGGATGGCCTCCAGGTTCCTGTCCACAGTTCTTCCATGTCAGAGGTGAGCTGAGTGTAGTCTATGGGCTGCTGTTGCTAAAACACGACAGAATCATCATCCCAAGAGCTCTGAGGCAGGACATGCTACGGAGGATCCATGAAGGTCATCTCGGTGTCGCAAAGTGTAAAAGAAGGGCGAGAGATACTGTCTACTGGCCTGGAATCAACAAAGACATAGAGAGACTGATAAGCAGGTGTCAAACATGTCAGGAGCATAGGAACAAGCAAACCAAAGAGCCCATGATAGTAGCTGATGTGCCAGCAGCACCGTGGCACAAGGTAGGAATGGACTTGTTTCATCTCAAAGGAAGAGACTATGTAGTAGTCATTGACTATTATTCCAACTTCCCTGAAATGGCACTGCTAGCAAACATGTCATCAGCCTGTGTCATAACACACACAAAATCGATCTTTGCCAGACATGGCATACCACATACCGTTGTGTCTGATAACGGACCATGCTTCAGTAGAGGAGAGTGGAGAGAGTTTGCAGAACAGTACGACTTCAATCATGTGACCTCCAGTCCTCTCTATGCACAGTCTAATGGAAAGGCTGAGAAAGGAGTCCACATTCTCAAGCAACTCCTGAAGAAAGCTGCTGACAGTGACTCAGATCCATACCTTGCTCTACTCAGCTACAGAGCATCACCTCTTGAGTGTGGACTGTCACCTGCTGAGTTGCTCATGAAGAGAAAGCTTCGTACCACACTGCCGAGTTACTCACAGCAAAGAAGACGTCCAAAGCTGAAACAAAAGCTACAGCTACAGAAGATGAAGCAGAAGTCATTCTATGACAGAACAGCCAAGCAGCTTCCACCACTCTCAAGCGACGACACAGTCAGGATTCAAGGTCCTGATGGATGGAAGACAAAAGCCACTGTTCTTGACGAAGTCGCTCCACGGTCATTCACGGTGAGAACAGAAGAAGGACAAATCTTCAGACGCAATCGCCGCAGTCTCCTAAAAACTCCAGAAGCTGTTCCAGAGCTCAGTGAAGCCTGCAGTGAGTCTGAGCCCATCCGTCCACTTCCAAGTGACTGTAACACAGACAGATATACTGAACCACACACTAACACACACATGTCAAGTGAACCTGTGATAAGAAGATCCACAAGACACATCACAAAGCCTGATAGACTGAACTTGTAAAAAAAAAAAGAAAAAAAAAAAAGACAATAAGCATGAATGTGTAAGAATGTGTTTAATGTTTTGAGTTGATATGTTATACATATAAAAGAAAGTTTAAGGGTTAGTTCATAGTAAACATGTTTGGTTGTGTGTTTCAGTAAAATGCTTTAAGGACATAGCTGCAGATAAGATTGTAGCTGATACCTGTAATTTGTGTAACTTGAACTGTTAGCTGTTTGTTATTTTTCTTACCTCAAAGAAAGGAGGATGTGATGATTGGATACTCCTACCACTAGGTGTCAGTAGAGGTCCTTGTTATAGGACATGACCGGAGATGATGTGGTAGTAGCGAGAGGACAGGAACTAATAGGTACTAGGTAGATGCAGTGGATGTAAACGGAGCACGTTAATAAAAGTTATAAAAAGATCCTGTTTCTCATTGAACGACACGAACAACACAATGGGCTGAAGCTTCGTGTTGCTTTATTTGCTCTACTGCGCCATCAAGTGGACAATAAATGTCTAGCAGGCAGAGTGACAATGACACCGTGGCTTTGGTGTGTGAAGCTTTGAATTGAATAAATGTGCTTGTGTTACTACTAGGAACAACAACCAACATTTTATTCATTTATTCATTTTTATTTAAAAATAACAACTTCTCCACAGTGCTGGGCTTCAGGCGGTTTCTTTTTTTTTTTTAGACGATTTCACCTGCTTTTGAAAATATCCTTTCACAGGGCACAGATGAAGCTGGGGTACATAGAAAAACAACGGCAAGTTTATACACATTTTCCGAGTCGGTCACGTGGTACGGCCGGCAGGCGAAGCGTCGCTCTTACCATACGTCATCAACACGCGCCTCGATACGCGCACCACAAACATCTGCCTCGCTACGAACCGTCGGCACGGAAGGACACATCACTACCATCAGTGCCTGTTCCACTTGTCTTGCCCAGACTACCACAACCGTCTCGAAAAAGAGAAGAGCTGGAGAGAAATTGCTACGATCCTACAACAACCAGGTGAGCTAACAAGCTAGCTAGCGAAACTCGCTAAACACTAGTCTATAGCTTCACGTGAGCAGTAGGCTATTTGAGCCTGCCCCGCCGCAGGCGAATTTGCGAAACCTAGGATGGTATGGGGAAGGCAGGGCAATACCGCTACCTGATTGGTTGGAAACATGTTTATTGACTGGGCAACACAGTGTAAATACAGTACTAGCCTGACCTTGGTCATGTGAACCAGCTTCATAAAATAAACCAGAAACACTCATTCTGCAGTCTGCACGTTTTATTCTGATATTAACCAGCTTGTTAACATTCAATTTGTCACATTGTATACCCACAAACCATATTACTGCATAAGCAACCACACAGGGGAAATACAGTATCAAAGGAGCAGTAATGTCACAAAAATAAATTTCAGAACTTTAGAAGTTGTTTAAACTTGAACTCTCTTAGATTATATTCAAGCCGATCTTCAGCTACTGGCAAACATCTCCACGTTCAGCTGCGTTAGCAGGTTCTGGCAATCTGAGGAAAAGTAATTCAATTACTAGCTTATAGTTATAGCAAGGAGTCTGGCTAGATGGTAGACTCGCCAGCCAATGAGGGGGCTCTTCACGAGTGCTTCGCAACCAATCAGGTAGCGGTATTGCCCTGCCTTCCCCTACCATCCTAGGTTTCGCAAATTCGCGCCCCGCAGGGTTGGAGAAATGGTATCACTATTACATTTGTCAGACATGTCCACCTCAACATCTAGATCTATGACAACAACAGTTGACATGTCAGCTATCCACCCCAGCTTGCCTGAAAATAAAGTCCAGCTGTCACAGCTAACAACAATATTATTAAACAATCAATATAGAGAGGGAGGAAAAGGGATGGAGTGGGAGGGAGGGAGGGGGGAGAGAGGGAGGGGAAGAGGGAGGGAGGGGGAGAGAGGGAGGGGAAGAGGGAGGGAGGGGGGGAGAGGGAGGGGAAGAGGGAGGGAGGGGGAGGGAGAGAGATGGAGGAGGGAGAGACAGAGGTAGGGAGGGAGGGCAAGGGAGCGTGTGCATTAAAAGAAATGTCTTTGCCCCAATTGTCCATTCTTCTGTTTGAAATGAGCACTTGGCTGATGATGGAACATAATTATGTTCATAACGCTCATGCATGCAAATAAATGCATTTTTTGCATTTCTTTTCAGTTGAGGAGGTGAAGACCAGGGCCACATCTTTGAGGACCCAATATACACGTCTGCTGAAACCACAGGCAAGTGGGAGTGGGACCAATAATCCAACACCCAGGCAGTCTTGGCTTTTGAGGATCATGGACTTCCTCAAAAAACATGTTGTCCACCGCCCAAGTGAGACCACCGTAAGTAACATAGGCCTATACCTCTGTGTTCTGCATGAGGTGACTGTGTGGACATGTGAAACAAGCGTTCTGTGGTTCAAGGGATATCTCTTGTTTTTGCTGAGGTGTCACACAAAGTGATGCATTTCAAAGAACATCACTTGGTATAAAATCTACACAATAGCAAGAGCTCTCATGAACCACAAAACACTTCTTTCACATGGCTGCACGGTCACCTTGTGAATGTAGCATTTGATGGCATATTACACTTTTTTCTCTCCCTCCTCAATTCTAGCTTGGTGGGTCAATCCGAGACATGCTGGATGAAGAGGAACATGATGTCCAGGATGACATGTCGGAGACTTCATCAAGATCTGTGGCATCAGTTGACACGTCAGCCATCATGCCTGAATCACGACCTGGTACCCCTTTTGATTCAGATGGTGAGGAAAGTCATCAGCCTCCCGCCTCATCCACTGCCAGCTTGCCTGTAAAGATGCCCTCAAAGAAACGCTGCAAAGAGAAACACACAGAGCTTGACATCGAGCTCCAGAAGCTTGCTACCTTATACATAGTTATAATAGTTATAATAGTTATAATAGTTATAATAGTGAATTATAAATGAATGAATGAATGAAAGCATTTATTTCGAACATGCGCAGAGAGAAATAGTTATAACAACAAAAGACAAAACAAAAACAAGAAAAAAACAAAACAAAACAAAAACAAGAAAAAACTAAACAAAACAAAAAACAAAACAAAAAACACTATTTACTTCACATGTCCGAAAAGGAGTAGGAAGAAGCATAAAGCACCTTAAAGGAGATGTCGTCAAAAGTCCTGGCTATCGGTGCCAAGCAGTGCGATGATCCAGAGGCTTCATTTGGAAATCAGGTTGCAACTGAACGTAGGCAAATAAAAGACCTATCAAAACAAGGGTCAAAAGAAACATCATGACACTGCTGTATGATGCCCAGGACTCTGAAATTAACATTAGATCACCAACTTCATATAATCCAGCAGCAGCAGCAATGTATGCATCTCACCCACACACCTTGGCACCAACACAACCCCTACCACACCACCTTCAGTACATGCCACCTCAGGTTCCTCAGCCATCTTTTACTCAGAGGCATCTTTTTACTCAGAGGCTCTGACAATTGACATGTAATTCAAGGCGTTTACAAAATCTGCACTACCGTTTACTATATTTGTTGTTTACAATTACTTTACACTATTTGTTAGCGTTGTTTTTTTTCATGCAGTTGCACTGCTTTTGAAGATACTTGTTGAAATGTTGACCTTGTTTTATGCCAGTTTTATGGCCGTGCCATTTTGTATTCAGGTTCACCGTGTTATTGATGAGTGAAACTGCTTTTGAAGATACACAAGAATGTTGACCTTGATTTATGCCAGTGTTGTTGCTGTGCCATTTTTTTATTCAGGTATGTTTTGAGTTTTGGAAGAAAGATCTGTACAATAAAATGTCAATGAGAAAAAAGCCTTTGCACTTTATTGAAAAAAGTAAGTATAAATTGTCATCACACATTCTTTGATTGTTCAGATTCCACATTGTGAGACATTAGGCTATTTATTTACACATGGTTGCCTTCCAATAGGCCTAAAACTAAACAGTGTCCTTGGCTTAAATGTGTTCCTCCTGCCATGGAACCTCACCCGCATGTGAAGCAAAATAATCCTTAAGCAGGTTGCGTTGTTCTTTTGCACTGATTGTGGGGTTGCGTCCCCTTCCAGGCTCCACTGGCTGCAGATTTCCTGATCCATGTCTCCTCCAGCCTCCCTCGATGACCCTGTGGTCCGCATCCACCCAGTCTGCAAAGGCTGGTGGCATGTATGCCTCAGACCTGCACTCTCGGAGATAGTTGTGTATGCAGAGGGAGGCCATGGTTATCTTTGTAACCTTCTCCGGTTCAAGGCAGATGGTGGACCTAAACACCCTCAACCTGTTAGCCAGGATGCCAAAGGCATTTTCGACCACTCTCCGCGCCCTTGAGAGGCGGTAATTGAAAATGCGTTGGTCGTGGTCCATCTGTCGAAATGGATAGGGCTTCATCAGGTCCGTCCGTAGAGGGTATGCCTCATCCCCCACAAACATGTAGGGAACTACAGCACTGGAGTTGGGCAGTGGCTCAGGAGGCGGAACATTTAGGAGGCTCTGGTCCATTGCTTTTCTGAGGTCAGAGTGGGCAAACAGTCCAGCATCAGAGACCCTGCCCTGGGCGCCCACGTTGGCATAGATGAACTTATAGTTTGCATCCACGGCAGCCATCATGAGGACAGAGAACCTTGATTTGTAGTTGTAATACATACTACCACTGCTCTTTGGGGGTTGTATGTAGATGTGCTTGCCGTCGAGGGCACCAAGGCAGTGCGGAAACTGCCATTTATCTTCAAAATCTTTGGCAATTGCTCGCCATTCAGCTTCCGATGCTGGTGTCTGAGGATAAAAGGGAGGAGAATATTAGATTGAACTGAAAAACAGGTTTGTATTGTAGGATTTAGAACACCGGGTTATGTCTGTAGTGCTCTGTGGTGACCAAAGCCTACCGTCAGGAAATCTTCCTTCAAGACCAGATGCAGGGCTTCGCAGGTCTCCACAACAATCCTGGACACAGTGCTGCTCCCAATTCGGTATTGGAAGCTGAGTGATTTGAAGGTTTCACCTTCATGAGAAAATAAAAGTTCAGCCAACATATAATGCACACATTTGAAATGTAGGCTATAATATGCTACAGTATTATAACATGATAATGTGAAATTGTTATGATATAGGCCTACCCACCGGTTGCCAAAAATCGAAGGGTCAAAGACAGACGCTCTCTTGCAGTAATTGCCCTTCTCATCTTGGTGTCCTGCTTTGTGATGAGGCAAACACAACCTTCCCCAGCAGGTAATCAAACTCATCTTCTGTCATCCGTAGCAGCTCCCTGAACCCAGTCCTATCATTCATCTATTATTGGGAAGATGGGAGGGAGGGGGTGAGGAGCACAATATAGCCTATTAGAGCTAAACATGTCAGCTGGCAAATATGCACAAAGTAATGTTTGCTCTAATAACACGTCATATCATATTCTCAAATAGTAGTAGCTAGTCAGCTAGTGCTACACAACCTAGCAAGCTATTTAAACAGGCCAGTCTTGCTAAACATACCGTT
>NC_137692.1:13581416-13591416 GCF_963989245.1 Nansenia antarctica | reverse complement strand
TTCTACAGCAAAGATCATGGTGGGTTACCTTTTCAGTCAATGATCATGAGGTTCGAGTCCGACACTCGGGAGAATAAACACAATTGTTTCACCTATGCCTAGCTCACCCCTTGTGCATGGACTACAGCCACCCTAAGCTCATGCCACCTTCCTCTGTTATCACTAGCGGCACCGCTAGTGCAACTTGTCTTGTCTTACCTGCACGCCACGCCACGTTATCTTGTACTACTACTTATTTGTTGTATCTTAGTCTTATGTCCTGTACTAATGACACTTTTATCTTGAATTATGCTTGATTTATTATGCCCTATGTCTTGTGCTGCAATGCAATGTCAGGATCCGAAAGCCTGAGAATGTGACTCTGTTACACTTGTGTAATGTGACGTAACAAATCAACTTGAAACTTGAACCTTGAAACCTGAAACGATGCTCTCCGTACTTGCTCCGAAGAAGACCAAGTGGATTATGGGAAAACTCTTTATTTCAAACAATGCAAATGGTACACGCTACTGAATGTTACCTGGTGAGGTGAGCCCCGGGGTGGGGCTGTACGTGCCTCTTGGGCAGGGTCGAGGCTGGCTGAGAGGCCTCTTCTCAGGGCAGAAGTAGCCAGCAGGGCAGGGCAGGGGGTTGCTGGACCCACTGGAGCTCCCACCGGGGGTGGTACTAGGGCAGTGGAACCCTGGGGAACACAGCATACACTCCCTCTGCCCCTGCAGAGCCTGGTACCAGCCTGCCAAAACACACAAAGCTCACGTGTCCTGTTTGTCATTCCATGTTACATCCTTAATGTCCCTGACTATCCCTAACCCAAACCTTTCACTAGTAGAAGAGTTTGGGGGAGTTACCTTCAGAGCATGGGAGGCAGTCGTCTCTGCTCCTGCCCCCAGTGTTGTTCCGCTGTGTGCCAGCAGGGCAGGGGGTGGGCACGCTGGTACCACTCTCACAGTAGTGTCCAGGTGGGCACAGACCTCCAGATACACCTGTGGGTGTAGGGGCAGCACTCTGAGACCCCTCCAGACAGTAGTAACCTGGGCGGGGGAATTTTTCAGAAACACTATCAGTCCTTTAAATGAACCTAATGGACAAAGTAATAGTTTCAACATGGTACAGTTAAAATGGTAATCTCTTAACATGTCTGCCAGACAGGCTAAAGGATACAGACAGAAACATAATGAAGCCCATTTAGAATAATGATGGTTTAATAGGTCAGCAATGAAACTGGCTATGTGAGACTACTGGCGGACTAACGTTACCAACAAGGTGTGTAACATCATGACTTTATAAAGAATACTGGATATGAAACCTGTTTAAATAAAGCTCTTTGAATTGGGCAAAAAAATTATTTCAGAATATAATAATAATTAATAATAATAATTTAAAAAAAATAGGGGGTGCTGAGATGAAATTTAGGGTCTAAAGGACCTAAAATCCACCCATGACTGAAAGTATCTCCATCAGGTGCAGTAGAACAGATGATACTCACCTGGTAAACAGGCATCAGTCACTGCTGTTAAGCCCGGCTGAGCACAGTAGAACCCTGGCCTGCAGCTAGCACACTGAGACAGCTCCGTCAGGCCGCTCTGTTCACTGGGAGGAAACACACTCCTCAGAGTTTACAACAACAGACCTGCTCCTTTGCTGATTTCAACATGCTTTTTTATGTACAGGGGGGTGCAAAAAAGAGGGTGTGTCCAAACCTTTGACTGGTACTGTATGTATCTATGTGTTACGGTACATGTGGGATAACGGTACATGTGGGAAAACTAGGGTTAGGGTTAGGTGCTAGGGTGCTACGGTTAAGGTTAGGGGTAGGGTTAGGGTTAGGGTTAGGGTTAAGATTAGGATTAGGGTTAGACATGCCAGCATGTACCAAGTCGACATAGCACCTAACCCTAACCCTAATTTTCCCACATGTACCGTATTCCCACATGTACCGTAACATATGCATGTATCTGTATTATGGGATGGAATTGCACAATAAACTATTGTATCGCATTGTATTGTATTGCCCTCTATTGGACTCTATTGTACTCTATAGTATTACATTCAATTGATGGATACATGTTGTGTACCTGAATGTGCCTTTAGGGCAGGGTTCTGGGACAGAGCTGCCTGCGGGGCAGTAGGATCCAGAGGGACAGGGTGATCCTGTAACGCCGTCTGAGGGGGAGGGGTTCGAGGCGCCCGCCAAACACACAAACCCCGCTCCACACCGCCCACTGGGAGAGGTTCTACCTTCAAACACACATAGATGCACACATACACACATTACACACACACACATATCTGTCTGTTTTTAGGTCAAACAAACATGACAACAATAAACAGTGGAATTCTGAGGAAAGCTTTATTCCAAATCATTATACGCCGGCTCTACCTCCTGAGCCCCTTCTTACAGCTATCAGCCCTTCAGAAGTGCCTCGGGGGGTAGGGGCTAGGGGTTGACTTGGCATATACAGTGTTATCGTACTCTACCTGTTCCATGACAGTACATCCCTGGGTCACATGACGAGCACTGCCTTTCTTTAGCCAATCCTGAGTGGTTTCCATATGTCCCAGGTGGACATGGATGCTGATTGGCTGTCCCACTGGGGCAATAGAATCCTCTGTCACATGGAACTGGATGGATCATTCCTGGGTGCAGAGTGAAGCCAAAGCAAAAAAACTCAAACATATTACAAACTGATAATATTGCAAACGTGTACTGCCTATCAATCCCTTGATCGATAACTACCTACCTACCTACCTACCTATCTCCCTATCTATCTATCTACCTACCTATCTCCCTATCTATCTATCTATCTATCTATCTATCTATCAAGGATGAATACTTACCATGTTGATGACAGTAGAAGCCAGCAGGACAGGGCTCACAGCTGCTCTGACCCTCGCTGGGCTGGTAACTACCTGGAGGACAGACCGTCTCTCTGACACTACCCTGGGAGACATCAGGACATTCATAATGATGATACTGCTGTTATCAGTGGGGTGACATGTAAATGGACTGCACTTACATATAGCGCCTTTATCCAAAGCGCTTTACAACGGCCTCTCATTCACCCATTCACACACACATTCACACACCAATGGCGGTAAGCTACCATGCAAGGCGCCGGCTGGCCCGTTCACTGGGAGCAATTTGGGGTTCAGTGTCTTACCCAAGGACACTTCGACATGTGGCCAGCTGGGGCTCGAACCGCCAATCTGCCAACCTTGCGATCATTAGACGGCGGCTCTACCTCCTGCGCCACAGCGCCCCAACATGTATGTTACAACTGTGCTGTTGTTCCATGCCGGGCTTGTATTCATAAAGTGAGTTCTGACCTAGTTTCTATAAGGTTATTAATCATAATCTAAAAATAATCCAAGATCAGTACTCAGTCTATCTATCGCTTTGTGAATAAGGGCCCTGGACGAAGAATCACCCTCATAATTCCAAATGATAAATACATACACATACGCATTTACATTTTTACATTTTTACATTTTAGGCTTTTTTGCAGACGCCTTATTCCAAAGCGACTTACAATCAATACATTTGACGTAAGTGAATCATATCCACCAGTCGTAGCAGGAAAAGTAATCTATGCTCAGGCCAGGGGCAGTCGTCGTGCTAGAAGATAAATATATGATTTATTTATTCGATCTATTTATGTTTTATTAATTGACACTGGAGAAACAGTACAAGGGGGTAGTAGATGTCTCAGGAGAAACAGTATACTGGGGGAGTGGGTGTCTCTGGAGACACAGTGCAGGGGGGATAGTAGATGTCTCAGGAGGGACAGTTAAGGTGTAGCCTGAAGAGATGGGTAGGCAAGCTTGTTATGTATTCTCTCTCTCTCTCTCTCTCTCTCTCTCTCTCTCTCTCTCTCTCTCTCTCTCTCTCTCTCTCTCTCTCTCTCTCTCTCACCTCCGCACAGTAATGTCCTACAGGACAGAGATGTTGTAGTTGTGTACCACGTGACTGGTCCCCAGGACAGTAGTAGCCAGCAGCACACTGACCACTGGGACCAAGCAGACCCGTCTGGTTACACTGGTGACCTGGAAGGCAAGGCTGGCAGTCCTCCACTGTAGCCCCGCCCGAGGAACCTACCAACACACAGGTGTAGTGGTTTTATATCATGTTATACTGAGAAATGTAAGTCTCTACAGTAGTGGCGAAGCTAGCACTCAAGGAAGGCCCATTTCCTTCCTGTAAGGGATGGGCCAAGATCTGTGGCGCAGTGAATAATTCTGACTATGGACAGGGCCCATAACTTGTGTAATCACAGATTTGTATAATATGATTGGTTCCCAAGAATAGTGACCTCATGACCAAGGACAGTTCTATAAATATGAGTCGCACCCATCGTTGGCGGCTGCTTCTTGCTTTTGGGCCATTGCTTCTTGCTTATTGGTCTGCTCATTTCTCTCTGCGCTCATGTAACTTGGCTTAATAAAAGGCCTCTTTGGAGACAATTGATCTAAGCTCTTTGTGCTTTATAAGTTCTACTAAATCTATTAGGAATCCATTATATCCACAACACTACTCAAACAAAGGAATACACTTTGAAACACAAATGGGGATTTAGTGCTGTACTTTCAGATTGCCAGTGGATTTCTTTCTGGTACCCCCTTGTCTCTCTATTGAGATTCTTCTGGGGGTTCAGGATGGAAAATGTGCTGTCAGAAGTTGGATGTGATGACCCTCCTCTCCACCAAGCTATTTTTTGACAAACCGATGTGCACACATTGCACAAAATGATCAATTGGAGTTAACTGAAGACGTTTTCGATGCCAGCATTTCATGGATGAGCAGTGTACATTCAATGATTTTTCATTGAAATGCCAGCCTCCAATTGATGTGCACACATTGCACAAAATGATCAAATGGAGTTGAGCTGAAGACGTTTTCGATGCCAGCATTTCATGGATGAGCGGTGTACATTCAATGATTTTTTTCACCCGGTTGAAATGCCAGCCTCTAATTGAGGCAATCCTCTCTATCGGGTGCTTTACAGATGCACCCATCAGCACTTTTTCGTCAGGTGCCCCATCAGACTCTCCATGTAAATAGACAGTGTGTGACGTAGTGGACCTAAGAGTAAAGTAACACTATTGTAGCGAACAGTTTAATTCATTCAATTGTTAGGAATGGTTCAGATGACGTGGCTTCTGGAGGGGTGTCCAGAAATATAGCCCGGGTGAGCCCCTCAACCAGGTCTCGGGGTGGTAAAAGGGTAGCCCCTCGGCCCCGAGCCTGGTGGAGTGGAGAGGAAAACAACCCATACGCCGAAGAAGAAGAAGAAGAATGGTTCACCGTTAAGAAGCAGCGGTACCTTTCATGGTTCCAGTGGGGCACGGCAGTGGGAGAGGCGTCCCCTCGGGGCAGTAGTGTCCTGGGAGGCAGGGGGTAGAGTGGGGGTCTGGGGAGCCCCTGGGGCAGTAGGACCCTGCGGCACACGGACCTACGGGGGTGTCTAGACCAGGCGCGTCACAGTAGGAGCCAGCAGGACAGGGCTGGGGGAGGGAGGAGCCCAGAGGACAAAAGAAACCTACAACACATACACATACACACACACACATACACGCACACGCACACGCACACGCACACGTACACGTACACGTACACACACATACACACACACACACACACACACACACACCAAGATAGTGATTCACCGCTGTAACAGTGAGAGCAGGAGACAGATGGTTTGGGTTTATCACGCTGAGCAGTTCACAGTACCTCTAGGACAGATATCGCCTCTGAAGTGGGCACAGTGATAACCAGGTACTCTGAGAGGCGGCGGTGCAGAGTAGGCCAACGCTTTGCCTGGGTCTGGATCTGACCACGGCCTGGTCACAATCTCCATCCACCTCCCATCCCCATCTAAATTAAACACACACACACACACACACACACACACACACACACACACATGCCAAAGGGAAAACGTGTTCCCTGGCTCACACTATAAACCTTGAAGTCAACAGAGCCTATAATAACATGATTATCACTCATCTATTTTTTTTGGTGTTGACATAACGTGAGCTTAGAATTATAAGGTTCTATCTCCATTTTTGTCAAAATTGAGTTTTTTACATAATCTGATCCATTAGGTGTTTATTAATGCCTGTGTGGTGTTATTTTTAAAATGTTGACATTTTTTAGTTAGTAATTAATAAAATACAAAGGTTCCATCTCATAAAACATAATGGAATGTAAAAACTTTGACGCTCAATATCTCTGAACTAAGAACCTTATCATTCTAAACGGAGATAGAACCTTCTCATTCTAAACGGAGATAGAACCTTATCATTCTAAACGGAGATAGAACCTTATCATTCTAAGCTCACGAAGTGTCACTGAACACAGTAGAGAGGATAACATAGTACCTCAAGAGTCATGTGCATCAGAACCACCAGTGTTAAAGGGACAGGATGAATGGTGTACCTGAGCCACTGGTCTGATATGAACAGGATGTGTTGTGTGTCCGGGTACAGAGGGGTGGGCCGGGGCTGTGGACCTCCAGCAGCTCACACAGACAGCAGAGCTGAGAGGAGTTGGTCTGGGGAGACGGGCTGGCTGAGCCTCCGCTGCAGTAGAACCCAGCCCAGCACAAACCTAAACGAGGCCGTAGCATCATTATCTGTCTCTATTATCAGGTACAGAGAAATACGCTTGAATACCTACACATGGCATGGGTGGGTCTAAAACCTGGAGATTGAATATGTAATGGTTGAAAATGTTCCAAAGACACACCACTTAGGGGTGTAGTAGGCTACATACATTGATAAATACTATACTTAATTATTATAATTTTTTAAATAAACACTTTACCAATAACACTAAAACTCGGGTAACAGTTTACTATAGGCCAAAATATATGATAATGAACAGTTGTGGGTCGTCAGGGCCAGCAAGGCCTTCTCTGCTGGCCTAAACATCATCAGAATATAAATTAAATTTTTATATATTTTTTCCACAAATATGTATTAAATTATTCCCTTAGTCTATTCTCTTCATTTCATAGCTTTCCTCTTGGTTGCGCTGCTTCCAGCCATTTGGAGGGCTGGCCTTTAATGAATTATTACTTTAAAAAGGTTAATGGGTGATGATGTTGAAGTTCGTTATTTATCCCCGAGGGGAAATTACTTTCTCACAGCAGCAAGATTAAAATAGTATGGGGGATAAAAAGACTCATAAGAGAGAATGTGTGGTACTGAGTGAGGGCGTTGGCACACCTGTGGGCCGTGAGGCTCCAGGACTGGGGCAATACTGTCCAGGAGGACAGGGGATGCAGTGTGAGGGGGAGGAGGCCGCCGTCTCTGGGAGGTAGCGACCGGTAGGACAGGGTTTGGGAGCCCCGCTCCCCTGGGGGCAGTAGTGTCCTGGAGGACAGACGTCTCCATAGGCCTGGGAGACTGGAGCAGGTTCAGGGGCTCCACCGGAGCAATAGTGGCCTGGCAGAGAGAGAGACACACAGAGAGAGAGACACACAGAGAGGAGAGTGACACACAGGTACAGGAGGAAAGCTGGCCTGGGGTGTTGCTCACAAGGGTGAAATGTTCGCTAGCGACGGACTACCATAAGCAAGCAAGTTTAGAGCGTTACAAATACTGTCGAAATGTACTGCAACACAATGGCCTGTTATTTCAGACAAAAACAACCAAATGTCTGTTCATTACAACATTCACTTACTACTGTGAACTCTATTATCACTAGCGGCACCGCTAGTGCAACCTGTCTTGCACTAACGCCACCTTATCTTGTACTATGCCTATTATTTGTCTGTTAAGTCCTGTACTACTGACACTTTCATCTTGAATTATGCTTGATTTATTATGTCCTATGTCTTGTCCTGCAATGCAATGTCAGGATCCGAAGCCTAAGAATTCTACTCTGTTACACTTGTGTAATGTGACGTAAAACACATCAACTTGAAACTTGAAACTTTCTATCTGAGCATTCTCCTGAATAAGGCCCTTGCTTCCCAGTACCTTTTCAATATGGTAAGCCTTAAAAAGAAGGTTAAGACGTGTGATCCGTGTTGACAGAGTGTCTGACCTGGGCCGCAGGGTCCAGAGGGCGCTGTCAGCCCGCTGCTGTTGCAGTAGTGTCCCTGCGGGCAGGGGGAACAGCCACTAGGGGACGCTCTGCCCTCTGACGGGCCTATGCTGCCCACTGGGCAGGGAGCGGGGAGAGAGGTACCCTGTCCACAGTAAAAACCTGGGAGAAAGACGTCTACATTGAATAAAGGTAACCGGCATGTCTCCTGACATCAGGACCATAAAAGTCTGACTTAACAAAGGATTTTCTGTTTTGATAAATCGTGAGCTTAGAATTATAAGGTTCTATCTCCGTTTAGGGTAGTTCAGAGATATTGAGCGTCAAAGTTTTTACATTCCATTATGTTTTGTGAGATGGAACCTTTGTATTTTATGAATTACTAACTCAAAAATGTCAACATTTTAAAAATAACACCACACAGGCATTAATAAACACCTAATGGATCAGATTATGTAAAAAACTCAATTTTGACCAAAGATGGAGATAGAACCTTATAATTCTAACGTCACGAAATGTTAATTACACAGTATTAACATTTAATACTGCATTGGGATTTTAAAAACGTTAATTACACACAGTTAAAACACAGTATTAAGCTATCAATTAACCAGGTCATTACTGATTATGTGAGTGCTCCAAAGTGAAATACATGAAAGTGTTTCTATTCTAAAATTGAGCAGGTGTTTTCACCTGGGGGGCAGGTGTGGCAGGAGGCCTGGCGAGGTCGGGGCTGGTAGGTGCCAGGCTCACATGTGGCAGGCTCGGCGCTCCCAACCGGACATGCGTATCCAGGTGGGCACTGGCATTCTACGACACAGTCACACACAAGACATAAAGCCACAGGTTAAAAATATTCTAGGTGTCATGGGAACGCTGCGAATTGAATGAGCCCCTGCTGGGAAACCCTGTGGATGAGGGCTGAGGCTGAGCTGCTAGGCAGCTGTGACTATGACAACATGGAGGAGTGATGTCCTATTCATAGAGGCTATTCAAAAGTACCAGACGGCTTTCTTTCTTTCCCTCCCACTCTCTCCCTCCCTCTCTCCCTCTCTCCCGTTTTCCCCCCTCCTCCCCTCCTCCTCCCCTCCATCCTTCCCTGCCCCCAGACCCTCGTTGTTCTCTACCTGGCTGATGTCCTGCTACAGAGCCCGGTGGACAGAACCAGCCCTCGGGACAGCGGAGGTCTGCGGAGGTCTGACCCCAGGCGGAGCAGTAGGACCCTGGGCGGCATGCCTCACAGTCAGCCTCTGACTCAGCGCCACGCCTACCCAGGAAGGTGCCTAGAACAGAGGGAATAACATGCTGCTAGAAAACTAGAAATGCCTCAATTATTGATATGTTGTCACCTTCGTCAAATAATGGCTTACGTCACTTTTGAGGAAACTTCCTGAGGAGATGGACTTCCTGTGTCTGAGACTTGGGTCCCTCACCCTCTGATTGACAGCTTGACCCCTCCTCCACTTTGAATGGACTGAACTTATGTGTTGAATTATTATTGATATGTTTTGAAAACTTAAATATCATACTATATTCTAGATTCTTGAAAATATGACTTAAGCCATTATTTTAAGAAGGTGACGATGGAGAAACACTTGGCTATGGATTACACTTCACAGAGTCTGTATCTTACACAAGCGGAGCAGTTGATTTCCTCTACAGACTGCCATTGCCAAAGTTGGCAGTTCACAAAAATGATGTGGCTAAAGAATATATGACATATTTATGTTGGAACATTTTATATAAGTTTGCTAAACATACACACATACACACATACACACACATACACACATACACACACACACACACACACACACACACACACACTGTAGATTTGATGCCATCACAATCATTTAGAATCTCTGAATTTAGAATGTTTGGTTGCTGAGCGCAAAATATGATTTGAAAATATACACATTTGACTCATTGCCATAGAAACGAAGAATAATA
>NC_137692.1:13563916-13568916 GCF_963989245.1 Nansenia antarctica | reverse complement strand
CACACACACACACACACACACACACACACACACAGACACACAGACACACTCTTGCCTGCTTTACCTGTCACACTGCAGAACACAGCATGTGAAGCAAAGCTCTGGTTATTGGTCATGACCTCCCCTACACCTTATACGTGGTCGATATAGAACTGTCACTCAAAACAAGTCGGACACTTTGTGTCAGATGTACTCCGAATCCGAATCCGAATTGCTTTTATTCCATCAATGAATGTACGGAAGCAAAGAGTAACATTCTTGGGTTCAGGTTCACTAGACATTGGGCATTGCAGCGGAAATACAAAATCAATAATAGAATAAGCAGGATATAAACAACACAATTAATCAAAGAATAGGGCAGGATATAAACAACAGTCAACAATCGACAATATCTGTATAGACAATCAGGTCAATAACAGAAGAGGAGAATCCCAGCCTCACCTACAGGTTCAGACAGCCCGCCGTGGGGACAGAACTGTCCAGAGGGACACGACACACAGCCTGCCATCCCGCCGGTGCGTTCCCTGGGGTTGTAGGAGCCCGCCGGGCAGGGGTACTGGGTGGGCAACGCCGTGCCCGGGGGGCAGTAGTGTCCTTTAGGGCAGGGACGGAGCACTGAGGCGTTCGCCAGGCTAATCCTCACATCACAATAATAACCTGGAGGGAAATGTACAAGGTGTATTTATTTACACATATCAGGTGCAGTTAATACCTACCTTAAGAGAACATTCTCTGTTATCACTAGTTACTAGTACAGTAGCATGTTATTTTTTAAATGAGGGACAGAGTATAATCACAGCCATAAAAACAGTCGAATTTCCATTTGTTTAGTGCCGTTATATGTTACTTTGAAACTGTTAAGTTGGTTCATTTGGTGATACTCTATTGTCATTCTTCCTATGTGCATTACTGTGATGTTGTGCTCTAGATAACGGTCCTGTTAATGAAGCATGACATAATCGTGACCAGGTTCTCCCATTAATGTCTAATGTTGTTGTTGACATGCTTCATTCATTGTAACTTGAGAGCATGGTGGCAGCGTTTGGGGTATTCTTAATGGAATCTAGGATCCGATTATGACCGAGTATCTGTCACATAGGGATAAGCAAATCATTATCAATCTTTATTAACCATGTTAATCTCAAAATAAAAAAATGAATCAAAAAATAAGCTTTAATCGGAGTATATTTGTTTGAATCTTTTTCAAACAATGACACTTATTTGTGAAAGATGCTTCTAGCGAGTATAGAGGATTATTCATTCTACCTGTCTCACAGATGGTACAGTTAGCCTGGTTCTCTCTGTCTTGGAAGGTCCCGGGGGGGCAGGGTTCAGGAACAGCGCTACCCCGAGGGCAGAAGTGTCCCAGCGGGCAGGGCAGGGCAGTAGAGACCCTCTGACCTGGGGGGCACCAGTAACCTACAACACCACAGAGAGAGAGAGACAGCACCATCACTTAGATAGCATAGAGATATAACACCATAGTACACCACATTAGAGATAAGACAACATGTAAGTAACATTGTGTGTGTATATATATATATATATATATATATGAATCATGAAACACGGGACGTGATGTTATACTGTCCGTTGTGCCAATGGATGGTACGCACATGAGGTTTGACTTGATGTTGAGAGTGGCATGTGAGCTATCTCAGACATGGGAAGGATGTTAAATGTCGGGACACATCGTCAGTAGAGTACCTTTGAATCATGGGGTGTTTCGGCCTTTCAACACTAGACACCCTCATCTAAGGCGGCCAGCTACAGGGTGATCAAGCCTGAGCTTGTGTCCCATGCCCAATCATGAGAATTGCCTGGTTGTTTAAATGGCGCAGCCCACATATTTACATTACATTTACATTTTTGGGCATTTAGCAGACACTTTATTCCAAAGCGACTTACAATCTATACATTTGACTAAGCAAGTGAATCATCAGTTCACCAGTCGTAGCAGGAAGAGTAATCTACCTCAGGCCAGGGGCCAATGGCAGTCGTTATATTTTTTGAGATAATGGAGAAACAGTACTGTAACCCCCCTCCTGGACAACCGCCTATCTTGTGCGGAGAACATCGCAGTGACAGCACGCTCCTGCAGATTCTTCCTTTCCACCACGCTGCCCGGTCACATCTCTTCACTACCATGGCTCCCCGCTGGTGGAATGAGCTTCCCACGGCTGTCAGAACTGCAGTCACTCCCAATCTTCCGTCGGAGACTGAAGACCCATCTCTTCAGGTTACACCTTAACTGCTCCTCCTGAGACATCTACTACCCCCCTACACTGTGTCACCCTGAGAAACCTGCTGCCCCCTATACTGTGTCTCCTATGATTTCTACTCCCCCCCTTGTACTATTTCTACACACACACACACATGTTAACATATGTTATATATATATATATATATATATATATATAGGGTATATGTAAATCCATTCTTGAGTAGTTACAGCGCTATTGCGCTGGTATTAATTGATCTACAGAGTAAACAACATGTATAGGGGGATAGAGAGAAAGAGAGAGAGAGAAGGAGAGGGGGGATAGACAGAGAGAGAGAGAGAGGGAGAGAGAGAGAGAGAGAGAGAGAGGGAGGGAGAGAGAGAGAGAGGGAGGGAGGGAGGGAGGGAGGGAGGGAGAGAGAGAGAGAGAGGGGGAGGGAGGGAGGCAGAGAGAGAGAGGGAGGGAGAGAGAGAGAGAGAGGGAGGGACAGGGAGGGAGAGAGAGAGAGAGAGGGAGGGAGAGAGAGAGAGAGAGAGAGAGAGAGAGAGAGAGAGAGAGAGGGAGGGAGAGGGAGGTCAAGGGCCAGTAAGAAAGTGCAGTATGTGTGCAGTAAGTGAACTCACCCTGGCTACAGGAGCCTGTAGGAACCCTAAGGCCAGAAGCCCTGCAGTAGTGACCTGCAGTACAGCGCTGACACTGAGACAACGTGGACAGGCCCGGGACGGGGGAGAACGTACCCGCTGGACATAATTCTGGCTCCCCAGAACCCTCGACTGAGACGGAGAGAGGAGAGAGGGGGGAGAGGACATTATAAGGTATTGTATTCTTACATTTAAATGCTAAATGGACTGACTTATATAGTGCCTTATTCCAAAGTGCTTTACAATGGCCTCTCGTTCACCCATTCACACACACATTCACACACACACCAATGGAAGTATGCCCAGTGTCTTGCCCAGGGACACCTCGACATGTGGCCAGCCGGGGTTCGAACCGCCGGACTGACAACCTTGCAATCATTAGATGCCGGCTCTACCTCCTGAGCCCCTCCAATATCTATTTACAATTGAATGAGCGTGCCTGGTGGACATCCTGGAGAAATCGTGCCTTGCCTGTCCTCAATTCCTTTGCTATTGTAATATACTGGCTCTCACCCCTATGTCCTATTGTTGGGATGGTATTTAAGGACAAAGCCAGCAAGATTTCCTTTGAGTTTCTGGAGGTAGCCTATGGACACACATAGGGCCCTATTATGCACTTCTTAACTTGCCGTCTTAAGTGTTAATTAAGACGCACCGCCAGGTTAAGACCTACCCCCACCCTTATTATGCGCTTCATACGCGCTACTGCTATTATGCAGGTGTCGATAGGCGCCCACACATAAGACGTAAAACTCCCGTGCATATATTGCTCATTGTGGGAGTGTTCATATGTTAATGAAGTGCACTAGGCGCCCCTGCTATTATGCGATCTGACTTTGCTCCTATCGCTAAGAAGTGGTTTGAAAAGTTCTTAAGTTTAGACTTCATGCACGTTTTGAAACACGAGCGCGCCTCCGCGGTTTGCGCATGCATGTGGGCACACATGAACACGCACGTGGCTCCACGGCAAGACGTCAATTACGGTCACAGTATAAATGCTTTATTTCAGAAGGGAGAGGCAGAGAAGCGCGCTGACCTCTTTCTCAGGACTTCCATAATAGCATAGCGCTAATGACTCAACGCAGCCGGTTCTTAAAGGGAATGGCACCTGGCACGCTGATTGGGTTGATTGAGAAGACGCCCAAAACACACCCATGACTAATTTCTTTGCTTAGCGCCGGGTTTTAGGCGCCCACTACAGCACGCATAATAGCAAAGTGGCCTTGACCACGCCTCCACGTCTTAAGTTTAGATCTACCGCCTCGTCTTATTGATGAAGTGCATAATAGGGCCCATAGTGTTAAACGTATAGTTAAACTTCCATTTGTTTTGTGCTGCTATTATGTTACTTTGAAAGTCGGTCCATTTGGTGATCTTCTCTTCTCATTCTTCCTATGTGCATTACTGTGATGTTGCGCTCTAGATAAAGGTCCTGTTAAAACAGCACGACGCAATCGTGACAAGGTTAACACATTCATGTCTAATGTCCACATGCATCATTCATTGGAACTTGAGAGCATGGTGGTAGCATTCTTAACCCGTCCAGTCCTTTCTCTATTCTTCAGAACAGATATAACGTTTTTAATCCAAATTCTTCACGCTTTGGCCATGTCATGACAATATCGCCATGCCAACAGATGAAACGTTACCACAGTAAGTTCCAGGGGGACAGACGCTGCCCGTCTCTCGGTCAGTGGGTTTGGGGTGTGTCGCCCCCTCGGTGCAGTAGTAGCCTGCAGCACAGGGGCCCATGGGTAGGGCTAAACCTGGTGGACAACAAAACGGTGGTCACTATTCACCCTGTACAGCACATTAATGACACAATCAAGGCTCCAAGAGCTACTTGACTACTTGCTTGACTACATCTTGCCAAAGCGTGAGCTTAGAATTATAAGGTTCTATCTCTGTTTAGGGTAGTTCAGAGATATTGAGCGTCAACGTTTTTTACATTCCATTATGTTTTGTGAGATGGAACCTTTGTATTTTATTAATTACTTACTCAAAAATGTCAACATTTTAAAAATAACACCACACAGGCATTAATAAACACCTAATGGATCAGATTATGTAAAACAAAAATCAATTTTGACCAAAAATTGAGATGGAACCTTATAATTCTAACGTCACGAGATATAAA
>NC_137692.1:13468916-13556416 GCF_963989245.1 Nansenia antarctica | reverse complement strand
ATTATTATTATTACTGAGGCATTTCGAAGACAGCGCCTCAGCCAACTTTGGACCCGGAAACACGTCACGACTTAACAACCGAATAGGATGCAGGATAGGATATAGGAACTTAAGGATATAAAAGGACATATACATGGTTTGTATTAGTATGATGTTTGATGTTTGTATGACGTATAAGGTACCTGCAGCACAAGCCCCTGAGGGCTGGCTGAGGCCTGTAGTGTTGCAGTAGAGGCCAGGGGGACAAGGCCAGCAGGAGGACAGGTCCTGAGCACCCACGGCATTACTCCATGTCCTCGCAGGACACGGATGCTCCTGGGGATGTCTGGTGCCCGCTGGACAGACATACCCTGCAGGACATACGCCCCCAGAGACTACACCCACCTTGAGAGAGAGAGAGAGAGAGAGAGAGAGAGAGAGAGAGAGAGAGAGAGAGAGAGAGAGAGAGAGAGAGAGAGAGAGAGAGAGAGAGAACAACTGTTTACAGTCCAGCAGTCGGCTAGCTAGCTTTCCATTTATTCTATATGAGACCAGAATTAGTGTGAAACAGTTTCGACCACATTAGAAAATCTGCGTAGCATGTCTAACCAGACCCGGGGGGTCCGTTTGTGATTCATATTCATTATAGTGTAAAAAAAAAATCTAATCTGTGCAAAAAATATTTGTTTATTGCAAGCGTTCTAGGTAGAACGTCTATGACCCGAAAGCTCACGATAAAAAAAAGATCCGCACAGATTCGAGTGTGCGGATGCTGCTTTTTTTGCACTATTTGATGCTCTTCAGCTTCATTACCTCAGCTAAGTCTGATCACGGATGAGCGGTGGTATTTTCACTCATTTAGACTCATATTCATTAATTTCACAGCAAAACTCAGATACAGCAAACATCAGCGTGGTAGTATTACATTTACATTTACATTTTTGGCATTTAGCAGACGCCTTATTCCAAAGCGACTTACAATCAATACATTTGAATACTAAGCAAGTGAATCATCAATCCACCAATCAAGGACCCCAATTGAAATAAGCCAGTGGCTTTCTTGGGTTTTTATCCTGTTAGTTGACCTTGTATGTAATATGTACTTTCATGTACCTACTTCTGCAAATCTTCTAATAAAGTTTTCAATCAATCAATCAATCAAAAAACCAGTCGTAGCAGGAAGAGTAATCCAGTATTCCTTCATTGATAGAAGGAAAAACCTTCTTCTAACCCTATTTTATTTTATTTTTTATTTATTTTTTGACACTGGAGAAGCAGAGAAACAGTACAAGGGGGGCAATAGAAGTTTTTAGGGGACACAGTAGAGGGGAAATTACTGGAGTTGAAGTGGAGGCTCCAGAGGAGCAGTAGTAGCCAGCCTCACAGAGGCCCTGAGGGGTGGAGAGGCCCGGCCTCCTGCAGAACCAGCCGGCCTCACAAGGACTGCAGTGGTGCTCCGACTCTCCCCCTAGCTGCTCGGAGTAGGAGCCCTGAAAACACATACACGCACGCACACACACACACGTACACGCGTGCACATACACGCACACAGACACACACGCGTGCACACGCGTGCACACACATGCACACAGACACGCCCACGCACACGCACACACACACACACACACACACACACACGCACACACACGCACACGCACACACAACACACACACACACACAGGCCGCGTTCGTAAATGAGCTCTGAGAGCGCCGGAGCCTCCACGTGACTGCCTCTTGTCCAATCATATGACTTGGTCCCTTTATGACGTGGTTGAACCCAGTGTGAGCTTCGGACGAATTTGACAAACGCAGGCGGCACAGTGATGTTATGGAAGACCCATGATGACCCGTGTAGAGAGTAAAATGAGAGTGTGAACGTTTACTACTGTAAGAAAACCCATCCCATCAGAAGTGAGGTGGGTACTGTACGGACCGGAGGGCAGGGGCGAGCCGCAGCAGACCCAGGGAGACAGTAGTGTCCTGTAGGACAGAGAGGCTGCTGGGACAGGCCCGTCCGGTCACACAGCCTGCCTCCCACACACACCACACAGGTGGCATGGCCTCGGCCCTGAGGAAGGGTTAGAGGACAGAACATATTTCAAAACTTTGCAAAAAGTTGCATGTTATGAAAAAAAAAATGAAAAGCAGATATTGTTGTCACAATAACTTTCACTTTCATTTTCGCGCCACCTTTCGAGTCTGCAAGTGGTTTAGCCCCTCGACTGGCTTGAGTCACATATCATACATCCATGGATTAGGATTACATAGAGCAGCTCTCTTCTTGTCAAATACAATTCACTCAACACAGGAAGTAAATCGAACTGCAATTAATCGACTGGAAAACTGGCCATTGTTTTCCGTGAGGATCTCGATTCTGATTTAACACTAGAACAGTCACGGTGGGGTCACGGTGACCCTGTGAGGAAAACATGTATACCTTTGCATTCGATCAAATTTCAGGACCCTCCTTTCATGACTTTTCCTAGATATGTGCTTTCTACCACGCCAGTATCCTTACATTTTCAAAATGTTACATTTTCAAAATCATCATAAAAAAAAATTCTGTGTAGGAGGCAGGCTAATTTACAAGAAGCGCCATCTAGTGATCTGTGTGTGTAAGTAGAAGCTTCCCATTCTAAAGAGGGGGTCTGTTAGACCCCCCAAGGCGGCTCTAATAGTAGGTAAAATAGGCACGGCTGTCCTAGTAGTGAACTAGGATTCAGTGTACCGGTTGAAAGGTGCCCAGGGGACAGGGTTGGGCTCTGGCTGCTCCATCCAGAGTATAGTGGCCCTCCTCAGCCACATTCTGGACAGGCGATGCAGAGCCACCCGTGCAGTAGGACCCAGCAGAGCAAGGACCCGTTGGGGAAGTGTTATTGGTGCCTAAACAATAGGAACTACCAGGGCAAAAACATTGATGTTACAGAGAGCAACTGCTGACATTTTATTTTATAACATTATCAATGATATCTATATGGGTATGGAGATAATGATAATAAAGATAATACAGCATTATACTTCATCAAGTGTATTGGACATGTGTATACAGTTGAAAAGAAAACATCGTGAACACAGCTCTTCAGGCAAGACACGTCTACGTTCCGTCCATGTTAAACACTCTTGTTATATAACGGTCCTCTGTGGCTCGGTGGCTAGAGCACGGCACTAACAACGCTGAGGTTGTGGGTATGCACTATGCACTCACTGCAATGCAAAGTCGCTTTAGATAAAAGTGTCAGCTAAATGGCGTATATTATATTATATACAGATGTCAGCATTTAGCATGTCGTGAGCTTAGAATTATAAGGTTCTATCTCCGTTGAGGGTAGTTCAGAGATATTGAGTGTCAAAGTTTTTACATTCCATTATGTTTTGTGAGATGGAACCTTTATATTTTATGAATTACTACCTCAAAAATGTCAACATTTTAAAAAAATAACACCACACAGGCATTAATAAACACCTAATGGATCAGATTATGTAAAAAACTAAATTTTGACAAAAATGGAGATAGAACCTTATAATTCTAACGTCACGATGTGTTTAGTTACCCTGGTGGGCAGCTGACACACTGCTGGGAGCGGCCGAGGCCTGTGCCTCTGCTGAAGCTGCCGGGGGGACAGGGGGAGGGAGAGGCAGAGCCCAGGGGGCAGTAGCTCCCCGCTGGACACAAACCACCTGTAGGTCCATCAGCTGGGGTCTGAGGAGGGGGGGGGGAGATGATCCTCTTTGTTAACATCATCAGACAATTCAAAGTTGCCATGTACAATGTCAAGTCAAACGTTTGGACGATTGAATGGGAAAGAAGTGTGTCCAAACTTTTGACCGGTACTGTATGTGCATCAAATTAAATGAACCTGAACATCAAATGTTCTGAGATCATTCGGTTGTTAAGTCTGACGTCAAATGTGACGTTTAGCAATTTCCGGGTCCAAACCAGAAATTCCCTGCACCAGAGTACCAGTGTACTACAGCGGTAGAATGACAGTTCAATCGTTTTTTAGACTCGGATCTATTCATACAACAAGGGACACAGCACTTTCCTGTTTTTCCCATATTTGTCAGCGTCTTTGAGCCTCGGAAAAGCGCTATATAAATATAATGAATTATTATTATTACTGAGGCATTTCGAAGAGAGCGCCTCAGCCAACTTTGGACCCGGAAACACGTCACGATTTAACAACCGAATAGCCTAGTCATGTCATGCACTTATTTGCACAGCACAATGAGTTACATTGGAGGATTGTATTAACAGTGATGAACAGTCTCTTACTGCTGACTCGGCCCGTTCTCTGCAGTAGAAGCCTTCCGCACATCTCCCTGAGGGCTGGGACAGTCCTACCACGCTGCAGTACCACCCCCCACCACAGGGAGCACACTCAGACGCATGACCGAGGGCAGGCTGGGAGCTGAAGGTGCCCTCCTCACAGGGCTCTGGGTTCACACTCCCCTCATTACAGTAGAAACCCTGGTAGTGAAATAGAAAAGATAGAGGCTATTGACTCATCGTGAGGTTAGAATGATAAGGTTCTATCTCCGTTTAGGGTAGTTCAGAGATATTGAGCGTCAACGTTTTTACATTCCATTATGTTTTGTGAGATGGAACCTTTGTATTTTATTAATTACTAACTCCAAAATGTCAACATTTTAAAAATAACACCACACAGGCATTAATAAACACCTAATGGATCAGATTATGTAAAAAACTAAATTTTGACAAAAATGGAGATAGAACCTTATAATTCTAACGTCACGTATTAGTGGTTGATATGCCGACCTCTGGGCAGGCTCTGGGTGCCTCTGTTCCTGGACTGGCGCAGTAGTGCCTGGGGGGGCACGCCACGCACACCTCTCCACTGTGGCCCTGGGCGTGGCTCCTGTAGAGGCCAGCCTGGCAGGGGCGGGTGTGGGGGTGTCCTGTACCCAGCGGGCAGTAGTGCCCATCAGGACAGCTGCCAGACTGAGGACACAACAACAGAAGACGGCTGAGGAGGGGCACTTAGGTGGCGTAGTGGGTTAAGCGTTGACCATGTAACCGCAGGGTCCCCGGTTCGATTCCGGCCGGGGACATATCCTGCATGTCCTCTCTCTCTTACCCATCCTTCCTGTCTAAATCTCTACTGTATCTGTCAATAAACTGAAAAAATATGAGTGGGACTGCTCCACTCAGAAAAAAAAATAATAATAAAACGACGGCTGAGGAGCGGCTGTGGGCTCAGGAGGGAGCGGCGTCTAATGATCGCAAGGTCTGCGTTTCAGTGGGTTCGATTCCCCCGCTGGCCCACGTGTCGAGGTGTCCTTGGGCAAGACACTGAACCCCACATTGCTCCCAATGAGCGGGCCGGCCCGGCGCCTTGCATGGTAGCTTGCCGCCATTGGCGTGTGAATGTGTGTGTGTGAATGACATGCCATTGTAAAGCGCTTTGGAATAAGGTGCTATATAAGTGCAGCCCATTTTCCATTTACCAAAAGACACTTGAGTCACACTGTAATGCAGAGGACAAAACTAAACAGCAGTCTCAATGGATGACATTCTCCATTGTAAATTATGTGTAGTCCAGCAGTAGGCTTATTCTGATTCAAACCCTTACAAGTAGCCTACATAGAGTATAATACTTAACATTACTACCTTTACACATACTGTATTGTACACTGCACATGTCTCCTGATATAGCTTCTTTTATACTTCTGCACATTAGATAATGTAGATAAACTACCTCACTGTACTGTACATAGCTGATAACTGTATATACCTCTAAACTAAACTGATGTTTACAATACTACCTCTGCACTTACTGTATATTGCATAATTATCTATCACTACTATTCTTGTTCTATTATGTCATACTCATACATATACAGTGGGGTATACACATCAACATTTGGTCCAATAAATGTATTTCCAATGAGCCTATTCAAGTGAGCTTTGCACCAGACTTTGGTATTAACTCAAACAATCCAGAAAAAAAATCTAAACAGTCCATATGTAAATAAAGTTATGTGTAATAAAGTGGAATACTCAATACTTATTTCCCCCACTGTACTGTATATCCATTTATCACTATTTGCAATTCTGGTTGGATGCTAAACTGCATTTCGTTGTATAGTACTTGTACTCTGCGATGACAATAAAGTTGAATCTAATCTAATCTAATATAATCTAATTGGTCAAAAGAGAAAGGCCAAAAAAGTAAGACCAAAACTAAGAGTTGAGATAAAAGATAAGATAACCTGTAGTCAATGGGGGTATATAATCTTAGATACACAGAAAATAGACATTACGCGCATCACATACCACAGTATACTGTACATTGTATATTATTGATTAATTCATGTCTAACTTACAGGCTCAGTAAGGGGCAGGTCCAGTGGCTGCTGGGAGTAGCAGTATTTCCCCGGAGGGCAGAGGAGACACTCGATGATGTCACGCAGGCCAGGCTGGCTACCGTAAGATCCATTAGGACACGGTACAGGGTTGGGATCCTTCAACAACACAAATGGGCAGGGTTCAAAATCTCAAAAAGAGGGATTCAATAAAGTGAACTAAACTATGAAATTCATCTAAACTAAAATGCCCTGCTGCATACTTCTGGCCAAACCTGGGTTGAGTCTTATTTATTTGTTGTTAACCTGACTCATCTTGCACAGCACCATGGAACTAATGAAATGTAAACCCCAGCCGCCTGTATAGTATTTGAAACAAAATCGACTATTTCTGGCCTTATTTAGATCCAGGTCTAATTCTGCACCTCCTCTGCACACACGACATCCTGTAAGCAACCCTACAATCCTACAGCAACCCTAAAGCTCTAAACCACCTTACTACTGTGAACTCTATTATCACTAGCGGCACCACTAGTGCAACCTGTCTTGTCTTACCTGCACTAACGCCACCTTATCTTGTACTTTGCCTATTATTTTTTAACTCTTATGTCCTGTACTACTGACACTTTCATCTTGAATTATGCTTGATTTATTATGCCCTATGTCTTGTGCTGCAATGCAATGTCAGGATCCGAAGAATTTTACTTTGTTACACTTGTGTTAATGTGACGTAACAAATAAACTAGAAACTTGACAAGCAACATGATCAAGGGGGCTGACTCACAACGCCTCCCCCGGGACAGTAGAAGCCTCTGGGGCAGAAAGTGGCCGACCTCTGGGGGTCCCGAGCCAGACCTTGGGAACACAGGAAGCCAGGCGGGCACACCATCACACTCAACATGAGCTCCTCACTCGTGGTCTCGTTACTGCAGTAGTGGCCCCGCCGGCAGGGGAAGCACTCCACCGACCCTTCATCCTACGCACAGAGGACAGAGGAAGAGACTGTTAAGCTAGAGTCTAGACTTAGGAGAGGACAATCAATGCAGTACTGCAAACAGAGGAGGAGACTTGTTATTGCAGTAAATCCAGACAAGACACAGAGAGGGAAGGAGACTGTTACTGCAGTAGTGGGAGCACTCCGTCGACCCCCCCCTTGTCCTAAAGACAGCAGAGAAGACATGAGTGATTGCAGGTTCAGAGCTGAGATTAGAAGTCTGGGATCAGGGGGCGTTATGGCTCACCGGCTCGTAGGACTCACAGAGAACACACACATTACTCCAAGGTAATAAAAGAGAAAGTCAGCCATGCCTGGCTTGCTTACCTTTCAGCTAGTATATTCTACTGCAGTGAGCTTTAAGTGGTATATACAATAAGATAGAGGGAGAAATATCATTATGTTCTACACGTTTCTCCTGCATTGGTTTATTCTATTCTCTGAACAGGTGCGGAGGGAAACCTGACACTGATATAAACTGTAATTAGCGGATATGTACGTATCTAGTGTGTGGAAAATGTATACCGTACCTTGATCTCTATGGGTTCAATTAGAATGAGACAAGGATGGAGAAGCATGTCTATTTATATTGGTCCTGTCAGTTCCAGACCCTGCAGTTGAACTGGGTCTTATACTCTCAGAATATCAGAAACTGGGCCTTACAGAGTAGCTGCCAGCTCCACACACTCTGGGACTGACGGTAGCTGAGAAGGGACAGAAATAGCCGGCTGGGCAGACAGAGCAGTCGTCCAACCTCTGGCCTCCTTTCACACTGCGATATGTGGAGCTGGAGAGATGAAACATCTGTGAAGGACTCATACTATAGAACGATCCCATCCTCTTTTTCATCTGCGACACAGTCTGGTCATTTTGATCCGCAAGTCAGCATCTGATTTAACGTTCAGACTTTTCTTTCGAAAAATGTGAAATACATTTCAGCGTTGTTGAAAAATCGACAACACATTCGCTAGTCAGCTAACACAGCTTGTTTTGTGAGCCTGCTAACAATGTAAAGTAGTGTTATAGTTAACTAGGTAGCAGTGGGGGATTACTCACCGAATCCATTGCATTGCAGTATTTTGGCGAGTTTCAGCGAGTTTGCGTTGTGATTTTCAACAATGTTGAAATGTATTTCCATGTTTCTCAATAAAAGCCCAAACATTTTGATTGGTTGCAGACTACTTGCGGCCCAAATGACCAGACCGTGTCACATATCATTCATCCTAACCACATTCAATAACAACAATCATATTTAGTCATTTCATTTCATTCGCTAAATTAGCAAATAGGCTATGTCACTACATTCTTCATCTTCGTCATCCTCCTCCTCCTCCTCCTCATCATCATCATCATAATCATCCTCATCACTACTTACGGTGTGCAGGGTGTAGGCTTGGAGGTGCCCTTCTGGCAGTAGGCCCCCTCAGGGCAGACCTGGCAGTCGTCTCTCTGCCCGTTGCCCATCCTGGTGCTGTAGGTGCCAGGCGGGCAGGGGAACTGGGTGCCGTACGTTGTTCCTACAGACAAGAGCACAGATACAAGGACATGGACTCCCCTCAGCTAGATATGATCTATCTCAGTGGTTCTCAACCCTCTCCTCGGGGCGCCCCAGCCGCTCCACATATTTGATCTGTTCCACCACCAGCTCACCTGATTCAACTAATCATGTACAAATCATAATTGCTTTGTACTTGATTAGTTGAATCAGGTGTGCTGGTGGTGGAACAGATCAAATATGTGGTGCGGCTGGGGCACCCCGAGGAGAGGGTTGAGAACTGACACTGATCTATCTGACCTTTATCTACAATAATATCTAATCCATATATATTCATAAATATGGATTTATTTTGTTTGAAAAAACTAAAACACTGGCATTCTTGTTCCATGACTGTTTGATGGATCCGTTCCAGTCTGTCAGGATTTTATAATCGATAATCTCAACCATGTTTTTGTAGTCCACTAAATCTACGACTACAATTCCCTCGATGCCTAGCCACTAGGTGTTGTGCATTGGCTAACCAAAGTGATGTTGTTTGAACCCTATATACCACTATAACACTTGTCTGCTTAATGCCCACGAAGAAGGTCTATGACCCGAAAGCTCGCAATAAACGACGATTTCTGCACAGATTTTGAGTGTGCGGATCATGCTGCTTTTTTCCACTATAAATACCAACCATATCAGATAAGGCTTGATCCAGGGATTACCTCAAACCCTACCTGTTCTCCCATGCTTACAGCCTCCCCTACCCCTAGCCATCTCCCCCAACCCTGCCACCCCCCCTAACCCTGCCACCCCCTCTCCCCCCTGACACGCATACAGCCTCCCCTACCCCTAACCATCTCCCCCGTCCCTACCACCCCCCTCCCCGTTCGCTAACTCTGTGTTCCATGTGCCCATGTTATCTGTTGCTTGTTGTTTCTGTGTTTTCCGTTTCTCCCATATTGTCAGCGTCTTTGAGCCTCGGAAAAGCGCTATATACATTTAATGAATTATTATTATTATTATTACCTTCAGGGCAGTAGTGTCCAGAGCTACACCTTCCTGAAGGTGCCCCCGCCCCTGCCAGGCAGTACTTGCCACGTGGGCACGGGCGGCACTCCTCCTCTGACTCCAGCGCGGTGCGCTCGCTCCAGGTCCCTACGGGGCACTTGTGCTGGGTAGGGAACATGGTGCCCGGGGGGCAGTAGTGGCCGGAGAAGCAAGAGAGAGGAGGACGCTGGATACCTCCCGTGCCTAGACAGGAACATACAGTACCAGTCAGAAGTTTGGACACATTTTGACTGGTACTGTAAAAAAAAATGTGGTACTGTACATTTTGGTACTGTACTTTTGGGGTTTTGGTACTGTACTTTTTTGGGGGGGGGCATTTACCAGACTCCTTATTCCAAAGCGACTTACATTCAATACATAGCGACTTACAATCAATACATACAGTACATATACAATCAATACATACAGGGGAGTAGCTACTGTCAAATATTGGTACTGGTTATTGTTGTCACTAATAGTCATAATGTCCATCGAACCAAAGCAGAGATAGTAAATCACGTCACATGACTTCTGAGTGGAGGAGTTACAGATTAGGCGATTGAGTGGAAGAGAAGGGGGGCACCTGCTAGGCAGGCGTATCGTGGTGGGCATCGCTGGCACTGTGAACGGTCAGTAAGGTCAGTCCGGTTGCTAAGGGTACCGGGTGGACAGGCGTTGATGTGAGCGTTGGGTCTGGACGAGCCGGGAGGACACACAAACCTAACCAAGATGGTGAACAGACAAGTGAAATTACTTATCTATCTACAGTATCTGTCTGTCTGTCTGTCTGTCTGTCTGTCTGTCTGTTTGTCTGTCTGTCTGTCTGTCTGTCTGCCTGCCTGTCTGCCTGTCTGTATGTCTGTCTGTCTGTCTGTCTGGTCTGGTCTGTCTGTCTGTCTGTCTGTTTGTCTCTGTCTGTCTGCCTGTCTGTCTGTCTGTCTGTATCTGTCTGTCTGTCTGTCTGTCTGTCTCTGTTTGTCTGTCTCTCTGTCTGTCTGTCTGGTCTGGTCTGGTCTGGTCTGGTCAGTCCATCCATCCGTCCGTCCGTCTACCTACAGCTTTAAGGACCTGTCAGAAGGAGGTTTACCCTTGCATACAGTCAACATCAGGAGCCCTCAGGGCGACCTGGGTACAGGCCTTGCCAGGGTAACACTGGCTGCAGTCCGCTGGCTCATCCTGACCTTCCAGATGGTTGAAGGTGCCAGGCTGGCAGGGCATAGGGTCAGTGATCCCCGCCGGACAATAGAAACCAGCAGGACACTTCAAACAGTCCTTCACACCTGGGGATGTTACACAAAATGGTATGGGAGAATGTGGAGAATGTGAAAGCTATACTCATATTTCCACCTGGGACATAATCCTGAATACAGAATGGAATCCTGAATATTAGACCTCATAGGAAAGAAAAAGGCACACAACAATGAGCAAATATGGAAATTGTATAAACTGTTTTGCTTCCAAGGCTGTACATTTATTATTATTATTAATAATAATAATAATTAGATGATAATAATAATAATAATAATAATAATAATTAGTTAATAATAATAATAATAATAACAATAATAATAATAATAATAATAATTAGTTAATAATAATAATAATAATAATAATAATTAGTTTAAGAGATAAATAATGACTCTTACTTATGGACCCTTGGTGAGGAGTGAACGTCCCTCTCGGACATGTCACCTCCTCCAAAGTGCCGGCCGGACAGAACTTCCCACGGGCACAGGGCAAGCCAGGGCCTGCCGAACCTGACACACACACGCAGGTCACACATAGGTTACACTGGCTGAGGTACACAAACCATCTACTGTATACAGTGCCTTCAGAAAGTATTCAGACCCCATCACCTTTTCCACATTTTATTGTGTTATATACAATATAAAATGTATTAAATAAAAAATGATTTGCCATCAATACACACACAATATCCCAGAAAGAAAAAAGCGAAAACACCTTTTTGGAAATGTTAGTAATCGCTCATTTTGTAATGACAACCTGATCCACACTGCATGTAATTGATTCCTATGCAAATCAGAGACCTATACAAACAAAGATTTTAATTCCACAATTACATGAACTATTATCCTTGCATTAAGATGGACTCAATTCAACTCGTTGTGTGATTTGTTGATGAGATTTTGGCATTTTTCTTGAGTGTCATAGCAAAGGGTCTGAATATGTACATGAGGTATTTCTGTATTTAAATTTTAATACATTTACTGAAATGTTTTTTTTACAAAAGTATTTTCGCTTGGTCATTCTGGGATGTTGTTTGTGGATTGATGGAATTTTTTTTTCATTTAATCCATTTTAAATTGAGTCTATAACACAACAAATTGTGGAAAAAATGAAGGGCTTTGAATACTTTCTGAAGGCACTGTATATGTAATGTTGTAATACCACCAAGCTTCACCTTCGAAACATCTCACATTTTTCTAATACGCAGCTTCTATTAAGTGCTGTTTTCCTATGTGTCTCTGTATGAGATTGTATGAGTTATACAGTAGGTACAGTAGCTATCTAACCTGGAGGACAGAAGCGTCCCTCTGCACACCTCCTGCAGGCTGCCCTACTTGTCTGACCCAGTTGTTCCCCTGCAGTGCCAGCTGGACAGGGCGACCCGTGGGGCATGGCCGTGGCCTCCTCGCAGTAGTACCCCTGAGGGCACAGGAACTGGGAGCCCGGTCTCTTCACACTGCCCTCTAGGCAGTAGAAGCCTGACGGATATTAATCACATACTGTAACTTCTCATGTCATAATCATGTATCCAATTCACTAGAAGAACATTCTAGAACATAGCAGAACATAGCATCTTAGAAGGTTCTCTGAGAACGCAAACAACATTGATAACCTGCAGTTATACATTTTTGCAGATCAATATTTAGCAGTATATAAAATAAGAGGCAGGATATTTATATGGGTTCTAAATTTGCATCGATAGCATGATAGTCTGAATCGGACTGAATCTCCATGACGCAGATGACCTGAGTAGGAAGTGATGAACTGATGAGGATGCGTCATGCTGTTTATCATTGGGATTGAAAAATAACAGGTCTTAACAAAAAAGGTAAACAAACCCATTGTTTGAGTCTTTCCTGAGGATGAAGTGTTTACCTGCGGGACAGGGAGGACAGTCCCCCAGCCTCTGCAGTCCCTCTTTAGGACCGTAGGTCCCTGCTGGACATGGAACAGCTACACCTCCAACACAGTAATGCCCTGTGAGAAACAGTACAGTACATTTCCAAAGTAAATTCAGATCAGAAAATGACAAATTATTCTGTCTAACATTCTGCTCTTCGATTTATCACTGCTGACAGATATGATACGCACCACTGCAGCTTATATGAGAAAGTGGGTTCGTCTTCTCTGGCAGATAGGCGGAGTAAACATTGGTATCTATTTATCTTTAAGGCCATTACGGGAAAGTTACCTCCTTATCTTACATCATTACTAGATTGGAACCCTACTTGACACGCTCAAACGACTGGCTTACACTAGAGGTTCCCCGCCTAGAGACCGAACTTGAAAAGTCAGCCTTTCCTTATAATTTCCCTGCTGCTTGGAATGATCTTCAGCTCACGCTCAAGATTAATGCACCTTTATCCTATGGAAGAAAATGTAATTTAATTCAAGTTCGCAATTGTGTTTAGTCTTTTCCCCCATTATTCTGTACTTTATCTATGTCTTTATATGTAATTATGGCTTATGATTACTGTGTAAATTGATTCTTTGATGTATCAATGTTTATTATTATCTTTTTGAATAATTTGTATATATAATAAATAAAGGTTTGAATGAATGAATAAATGAAGGAATGAATCTGCTAACGTAAATAGTGGGCATCTCTTTTAACAGTCATTTGAAAGGTTGAAATCCCTGCAGGACATTGAGGCAATCCAGTGAGATCTCCTATAAGCAGCATATCAACTTCAGTCCAGTCCTGGGGGACCTGCAGGGTTGCATATTTCTGTTCCAGCCCAGCACTAACCTCAATGGAAGTTAAGGAATGGCGAAGAGCATATCCACTCATATTGGTACTGTATATGTTGTCTTGAGTATTGTCGTGTTGTCGTGTTGTTGTTGGCCTCATGTACTGTAGCTTGTTTAGTATGGTTGAATACCAAATCATGTTCCTAGTGCACTGCACATGAAGAATTAAGTTTAATTGAATTGAATTGAAACGGAGTGACGTCACCTAAAGGACAGACCAGGCAGACGGACCCCCCCTCGTTGTCCTCGTGAGTCCCAGCAGGACAGGGGGCAGGTTGGGTGGACCGCTGGTTCTTCTGCCTCCAGCCAGGCCCGACAGTGTCCCGTCCACAAAGGGAGGTGCCGTTGCAGCTGTGGCACTGTGTTTGGCCAACGTGGGAGGCGTGTCCAGGGGGGCAGGCCAGAGGCTGGGACGTCCTGTTGTCTGGGCAGTAGCTACCTGAGGGGAACCATCAAGACTGGAAGTTATCAGGCTGTAACATGTTTCCATTGCGGGTAAACGATCCTTCACCTTAAACACACTCTGATTATAGTTAGTTCAGAGAACTAGGGTTGAATTAAGTTATTTTTAGAAAAACAACAACTCTAAGATCACTCATGATAGCTGGATGAGTCTTTTTGTATGGTTCTATGATTTTAAAATGGTGAACTAGAACTAGCAAATAAAGCAAGCGGTTGAATATTCTTAGTCATTAAATGAAAAAACAATTCCATGAAGTCCAGAGTAGCCAGCCGTGAGTGTGTCCCTTGCCTGCTGGACAGGGGAGACACTGGATACTACATAGAGTTGAATAGAATCCAGGAGGGCAGTCGGAGCATCCAGTCTGGTTCAGGTTGGGCTCCTGGCCTGACCCACACTACGGTAACAAACACACAATCATACAGTGGATTTACACTTTAAACACCATTAGAATATTAGATTAGAACCATTTTAAAAATATATTACACAGATCAATCTCAGAATATCTGGATTATATTTGGAATTGCATTGACAAACAATGCTATAGCTCAGTGCTTCTCAACTCCCCTCAGGAGGGTGCATATTTTGATTCTAGCCCAGCACTTCCACACCTGACTTGATTATTATCAAGCTTGTAGTTGAATCAGGTGTGCTAATGCACGGCTGGAAACATTTTTTGCAACACTCCCAAGGACCAGAGTTGATATAGCCTGAGAGAGCCATTAGCCTGCACCTTGTGAGGGTGTCCATGGGGGCAGACAGAGCCTGGGGGGCAGGGCAGACATTGGAAGACCCCCTCAGGAGAGTGCTGTCCTGGAGGGCATGGTGAGGGGGCTCCACTGGCTTCATCACACGAGAACCCTGTAGGACACAGCCTACAGTCTACCCTGTCATCAGTACTGACCAGCCCTGGTAAACACAGCTAACAAACAAACAGAGGAATAGGTTAGCAAGTTAAGAATCTCCATACACAAACCACTGTTGACGTGATAATACCTCTATCATCGTATCCACTGTACCGTTATCATTAATCAAATCAAAATCAAATCAAATTTTATTTGTATAGCGCATTTCTTACAAGATGCAACTCAATGCGCTTCCCATACTGACAGAGCTGCAAGCAGGCAAAAGTAAAAACCTGTACACTATGTAGCCAGGAAAATTCCCTTGCAGCCCTCTACTCATAGAGCGACTACTAACCAGTTTGCCTACCAGCACCCAGCGGTGGGCCCCCACCCCGGGGAGCCCCCGCCACCCCACACACCCAGCCCGCCCCACCACCAGATCATTACATTAATTCTGTCCATTACCTTACAGTCCTCCACGCTGCCTCTCCCAGTGTAGAGGTTGTACATTCCTACAGGGCATCGTCTAGGTCCAGTCAAATTACCAAGACAACTACAACAACAACAACAAAACACACAGGCATTTTGAAAACTCTTCTAAGGCTTTCTCTTGCCCATACCTCAACACTTTTAAAGTAAGTCTATGGTTATCTCTTATGTGCAGAGCAGCACAATGTTAGCTGGTTTGGTGTTATTAAAGACTGTGTGGGACTCACTAGTGGCCCGAGGGACACTCCACACAGAGGTGACATGAGAGGAAGGACCCTTCTGGACAGAGGACGGGCTGCACCTCCAGGGCACCTGCACACATGAACGACAGGAAAAGACAATACCAAAGCATGTTATTAGTACTGCATGTCCTCTCACAGATCCTCTTACTAAAGGGTTATTTTCATATTCATACAGTTATTATTATTATTATTATTATTATTATTATTAAATAGTATTTCAGATTAAGGCATTTTAGTGAACACCAAAAATCGATTGTATAAAACAATGTGAGAACGTACCTGAGGCCAGTACAGGATGAACCCAGGAGCATGAGAGAGAGAAAATAAGGATAAAACACCAGTCATGCATTCTTAGAGAATTACACTTTAACTCCACATTAACCACTTTCTCTGTATCTATATTCTCTGTATTATCTATATTCTCTGTATCTCTCAGTTGGTCCGGTGTGGTCTCAGGGTATGGGTTAGACTGTTTTGTCCAGAGGATGAAAGTGAGATGTCAGTCAGTGAGAGTGAAACATGAGCCGTGCAACCTGAACTCTCCAGGTAACTACTCAGTGTCATACTGGAATGAGACTGAACGAGCTCTCCTATTACTCACACTTCCATAATGGATGTGTTGGGGTTTTATATCATTTATACAGAGAAATGTAAGTCTCTCGACAGTTTGGCGAATCTAGCAGCACTCAAGGAAGGGCCAATATCTGTGGCGCAGTGAATAATTCTGACTATGGACAGGGCCCATAACTTGTGTAATCACAGATTTGTATAATATGATTGGTTCCCAAGAGTAGGGACCTCATGACCAAGGACAGTTCTAAAAATATGAGTCCCACCCATCGTTGGGGGCTTCTTGCTTTTTGGGCTATTGCTTCTTGCTTATTGGTCTGCTCATTTCTCTCTGCGCATGTAACTTGGCTTAATAAAAGGCCTCTTTGGAGACAATTGATCTAAGCTCTTTGTGCTTTATAAGTTCTACTAAATCTATTAAGAATCAATTATATCCCACAACAGATGCTTCTATAATGCTTCAGTATGAGAGTGAAGACAGAGTTTTTCCTCTCTCTTGACTAGTTTGGCCGGAATTTTTGTTTTTGTTGTGTCTGATATGTTTTTGTACAGAAAACCTCAATAATGATCCGAAAATAGATGTACTACTATATATATATATATATATATATATATATATATATATATATATATATATATATATATTACAAACATGTTCAAATCACACTCTCATTGTGAATTAAATGTAACCAGCAACACATTTCCACCTAGACTATGAAAAAAAAGATACAATATTCTATAACATGAACAATTGTTCTGCGAATTTGATAAAAGCATGTTTTGATGTGGTAACATGGGTGTAGGATGTTTCCTGTTTGTCTCTCGCTCCAAGAGAGGTTAGCTGGCTAAGCCTGCACAGAGGTGCATGCCTATGTCTACAGTCTTGTACATGCAGGCCTCAATATCATCCCTCTACAATGCGTTATTTCAGTGTAACCAACATTATAAACTGTAAGTTACAAGAGTGTAATTTCACTAGCATTTCAGGTCGCAAAAAAGTACTCAAGAAGACTACTTTGAAAATGGAACCATACTGTGCCTAGGTATATCTACAGTAATATACTCTATGCAGTAATGATACATTATCATGAAAAAAGGGTAAAACTAAACCAAATATACAATACAAGAGAGAAACAAATACATTTTGGTAGATCTTTCCATTCGCCAAATGCAAAAAGGCAGATGTTGCGTATGGAAAATGAGGGGCGTCCTGCTCAAAACCACTTCCTCCCCCTCCTTTCACTGGGTACATCATCATGTGATGGCACATCTAACCTCTAAAAAACACTGCTGCAGGTGTGTTCTAACGTAGGTAAAACACATAACTACAGTTAAACTATTCATACAGTTGATCCATCGACACTGGGACAGGATGTTGGACTTAGTACACTTGGTTTTGCTGCTTCTTTGGGGGATTCAAGGTAATTAATCCCACTTCTTTTTACTTGCCACATCTTTGGTTTCTGGCTCACCACCCTTATGGTAGTGATAAAAACAGCCATCATTTCGTGAGCTTAGAATTATAAGGTTCTATCTCCGTTTAGGGCAGTTCAGAGATATTGAGTGTCAAAGTTTTTACATTCCATTATGTTTTGTGAGATGGAACCTTTGTATTTGATGAATTACTAACTCAAAAATGTCAACATTTTTAAAATAACACCACACAGGCATTAATAAACACCTAATGGATCAGATTATGTAAAAAAACTCAATTTTGACAAAAATGGAGATAGAACCTTATAATTCTAACGTCACGATTTGGCATTGACACTTCAGGTCCTCAACAACTTGTCTATTTACATTGCAGATTCAGTTACATGTGTGGAACAGGAGAAACAACACGAGACCATTCCTGTAGCTGTTGGCAACACCGTGGTCCTGAACTGTACCTACAACTGCTCCTCTGGGTTTGTCCGAGGGTACTGGTCCAGAGTACCGGACTGCCCCGCCTGCTTCACAGAGAAACAAAACGTCACCCAGGACGGAGACCTCTGCACACTGCCCTTGAGTCTCCCTCGCCTGTCTGTGGAAGATCTTCAGTTCATCTATAAGTGCTTTACTCAGGATACCGAACAGACACAGCTCACACGGAGGACGGAGCGCCTACTGTCACTGAGTGTTCAAGGTACTGTAGTGGCACAAACAGGTCTATGATAACATTTTACTTCTCTTAGACATGATGAAAATAGAGGATACATTTAAAGTATACGTATAACAATAAAAACCATTTTTTTAAAAACTGTTCTGTTAAAAGATCTTACTAAAAATAGACTAATTATAGAATATTGTTTAAGCAGCATGGCCCACTGTCCCAGACATGAAGGTCACCCCGCAGAGAGAGGTTCTATCTGGTGAGTTGCATCATGGGAGAATCTGTGTCACTACTAACACTCAAAGTATTACAATTACGAGCAATATTGTTGTAACTCGCTTTGGACAAAGGCGTCTGCTAAATGCCATAAATGTAAATGTAAAAAACGGAATATCCATATCTTACTCTCTTGATGCCTAATGCCTTCTACTCTCTGTGTTCGATATGTAGGCATAGCAGTGTCTGTCAACCAAGAAGAACCACACAATTATGGTGAGACAAAACTGCCATTATCCTCAATTAAAAATGTGGCAGTCTTGTGAGTTGTTAATAGTATTATGTCTTGGCACCTTGGTGCTACTGTCATCATAACAGATAAACTCACTGGGGTCAAGGTGTTGGCTACAGTTACAGTCGTCGTTGCCATAGTGTTGGCAGCGTTGGCTGTCTACTTGTGTACGAGTCGCAATAAACTTGGCAGAGGTGAGTGCACATTATAACACTGTGTTTCAGTTCAATAAAGCAGATCGGTGTCTTAATCAGTAGTGATCACAATGTTACTACTTTATAATAGAGATTGATGTATCTTATTCAAATGACTCTTGTATTAGCAGGGAGCTCTTCTGTTACATCCACAGGGTAAGATGACATTATTTGGTTTTCCACAGAATGTAGACCTGTCTAAATCTATCTATCAATTATACAGTATACATAACTTGAGATGAGTTTTGGCAAGTTTACTGACACAATTCAGCATAATCGTCGTGACGTTAGAATTATAAGGTTCTATCTGCAGTGTTTTACATAATCTGATCCATTAGGTGTTTATTAATGCCTGTGTGGTGTTATTTTTTAAATGATGACATTTTTGAGTTAGTAATTCATCAAATACAAAGGTTCCATCTCACAGAACATAATGGAATGTAAAAACGTTGACGCTCAATATCTCTGAACTGCCCTAAACGGAGATAGAACCTTATAATTCTAAGCTCACGATATGTCAATACACTTTTGGTTAGCAATCTTTATGTGGACCCCAAGTCTTTATGGGAAAACCTTTTTGGAATTGGTTGTCTTTTAACAGCTCGTCAGCAGGAGAGCCTGGAGGTGGAAGGCCAAAAGCAATAGGTAAACATTTTAATATCATGAACTTAAAAAACCATGTCCACCGGGCACTGATCAGTTTACTAAACGGAGTGAAGATAATTCTTTATTGTCTTCTAGGCACAACATGCGAGAGAGTGACATTAAGAGTGACACCAGCAGGTAAGCTAATGGTCGACATGTTAAAGCCAATGCACACGGCGTGCAATTTTGTCGCACGACAACATTCGATTCTCAATTCACACCACCGAAGTCTGTGGGTGTGAATGGAGAATCGAATGTTGACGTGCGACAATATCGCATCGCAATGCACACGGCGTGCGATGCGATATTGTTGCACGACAACATTCGATTCTCCATTCACATTCATTCATTCATTGGTGTGAATTGAGAATCGAATGTTGTCGTGCGACAAAATCGCACGCCGTGTGCATTGGGCTTTAGAGTGTGTTTCCTGTGTAAAACCATGAACTACGGTATACTAAAACACTATGTTTACTGTTTTTGCACAAGATAACCAGAGTGATGATCATGAGGTTCCTTATGCTGACATCATGATTACCGTCCGAGGGGTCAGTACACCGGAGCTCGCTCATATCTCCTACCTGGCTCCAAGGGAACACAGGGAGGTGAGGGAAACACACAGTGACTTCATTATTAAGCATCACATACAGACCCAGTCAGTCCTACTTCTGACTTCTTATCAACTTGTGACGTTAGAATTATAAGGTTCTGCCCCGCGGTGGTGTAGCGGTCTACGCACTGGCCGCTAGTGCATGCTGCCCACCGGGGCCGGGGTTCGTATCCCGGCTCGCCAGATCCAGATATGGCCGAGGCACACGGGAAGCGGCATATTGGCCGGCCGCTTCCGAGGGGGGTATAGGAGTATTTCTGGACTAGGATCCGTCGCGCAACACCGCCCCCTGGGTGCCGGAATAACGGTACTGGGCTCGAGGAGCCAGTCAGCCTAGTCTGCCTGGCGCCCTCCTCTGGGACTGCCGGCCACGGGGTCGTGCGGCGGATCCTATGCAATAGGCAGGGGATAATTGGATGCTAAGTTGGGTTAAATTGGCTACCAAATTGGGTGAAAAAGGGATAAAATCTGAAAAACAAATAAAAAAATAAAAAAAATAAAAATTCTAAGGTTCTATCTCCATTTTTGGTCAAAATTTAGTTTTTTACATAAAAACTTTTTACATGTTTATTAATGCCTGTGTGGTGTTATTTTTAAAATGTTGATATTTTTTAGTTACTAATTAATAAAATACAAAGGTTCCATCTCACAAAACATAATGGAATGTAAAAACTTTGACGCTCAATATCTCTGAACTACGCGAAACTGAGATAGAACCTTATCATTCTAAGCTCACGAACTGTCTCCAACTCAATACCCTACCGGAGAGCTATGTTTGACTAGTGTGCAGGCTTTTGTGATTAAACACTAACACTTCCATCCATGTCTTTTTTATTCATTTCTATTATCTTATTCATTATCTTCTTGTTTATCTATATGTATCTATTCTTATCATTTTCATTTTTATTTTGGAATTTGTTTACCTATTCTTATCTTGATGTATTTTTTATGTTAATGCTGTAGGATGAAATGTGCTATACAAATCAACTTGCCTTGCCTTGCCTACCTGACGTCCTGTGTGCTCTGTGTCCCCCCGCAGCGTTGGAGAGACGAGGCGGTCTCCCCCCCCCGGCCCCATCTGCAGGCCTCTCACTCTGCTGACAGACTGCATGTCCCCCCCAGGGAGGTCAGCAGGAAGATGAGCACCAGCTCTGAGTACGCCATCATCACATACTCCTAGCAGGACTGGAGGGAGGGGAGGGGGAGGGAAACTTGAAAATCTCTTTATTCTTTAGAAATGTTTGTGCGTGTAAATGTGTTCCATAAATGACTGATTGTTCATTTACATTTACACATGAAATGTCTTTGCTATCTGTCCCTAAACAGAGATTACATAGTGGCATATTCCCCTGTCCACTGTGACTGATCCAAAATGAATAAAGTAATGAACTGTTTATTACGTACAGACTTAATCAGCATTGCCTGGCCATTTTCTAACCTCATGTCAACAGTACAGTGAAAACAATTCTGACATTCACAAAGAATGTATAACAAAAACAAATCTATAGTGAAAGATTACCATATTGACTAGACAAAAAATATGTGAAATCTTAGCAGCAAAATCAGTAACTTTGTGCCACATTCTAAATGTGCTTTTTTCTTCATATATGCAATAAACGCACATTTGTTGTCATGTCAAAGTTTAGTGTTTTTTTCTTGTGCCTTTTTAGTGTCTCGGATTTAGTTTGACGCTCCGCAGCGTCCGTAATTAGCGAGGTTGCGTACTTGGTTGCTTAGCAACGAGCATCAACATTCAACGGTGTCAACTTGTTGTTGAAACCGAATTTGTGTGCGAAGCTGAAACAAACCGTGCAAGGTAAGACCCATAATGACCCGAACTGAGAACACATCTAATGTATCATCGAGTGCAGAGGGCCTCTTTAATAAAGTCTGTCTCTCATTCTCTGCTAGCTGCAGTAGGTAGGTAGCTGATTGCAACTTGTGTTTTGCTCAAAACATTGACTGAGATAGCCACCGGACATTCGTGATGCATTCGCTAAGCAACCTCAATGTCTGTATCAACACATCGTGACGTTAGAATTATAAGGTTCTATCTCAATTTTTGTCAAAATTGAGTTTTTTTTACATAATCTGATCCATTAGGTTTTTATTAATGCCTGTGTGGTGTTAGTGTTTAAATGTTTACATTTTTGAGTTAGTAATTCATAAAATACAAAGGTTCAATCTCACAAAACATAATGGAATGTAAAAACTTTGACGCTCAATATCTCTGAACTGCCCTAAACGGAGATGGAACCTTATCATTCTAAACGGAGATAGAACCTTATCATTCTAAACGGAGATGGAACCTTATCATTCTAAACGGAGATAGAACCTTATCATTATAAATAAACCTTATAAAACATGACATGGCATAACATAAAACAGTAATTATCTGTGGATTTATTTGACTAACTTTAGAGAGGGGAAAAAAAGCAATGACAATGTTGCTAAATGCAAATGATAGGCTACAGGTGCTCTTTTAAAACGTCACGTTCAGTAACAGTCCTCATCTGACCCATCGACCAGGATGTCTGTCCCTTTCTCCAACACGCACCTGCGGGTCCCGCGCGGGTTCGGTAACCTCCTGGAAGGCCTGGCGAGAGAAGTGCTGCGAGATCAGCCCCAGGACATCCCTGCTTTCGCTGCTCTGTACCTCAACGCCCTTCTCAAAGACAGAGAGGGTACAATCACTGTGCTATCTAATAGACCTTTTTTTCTTCTTTTTTTTCTTCTACATAACAATGATACCGTATTATAACCAGATATATACAAATAAATAAATACTGAGATGTGTGTGATGCACACATATATATAACATATATGTATATATGTTACAGTACATGTGGGAATACGGTACATGTGGGAAAACTAGGGTTAGGGTTAGGTGCTAGGGTGACTTGGTACATGCTGGCATGTCTAACCCTAACCCTACCCCTAATCCTAACCCTAACCCTAACCCTACCCCTACCCCTAACCCTAACCTTAACCTTAACCGTAGCACCCTAGCACCTAACCCTAACCCTAGTTTTCCCACATGTACCGTAACATATATATATATATATATATATATATATATATATATATATATATATATATATATATATATATATATATATACAGTATACCAGTCAAAAGTCAGTACAGTACCAGTCAAAAGTTTGGACACACTTCCCCATGTGTCCAAACTTTTGACTGGGACTCTATAGGCCTATATAATACAACAATAACTGTTCTAATCTCTATCCTATGGTGTGCTGTTATCTGTTATCTTATTTTTTAGAGAGTGGCTTGGACCCTGCAGAATGGGCTGCCAGGCTTGAAGACAGATTCTACAATAATCATGCATTCAAGGTTCATTTTATTTAATTGCATTCACACCCATGAACATATGATAACTACAATGAGATGGATAATGACTAGGGAGGAATATGAATACCTGGAGGATCGATTTGGATTTGAATTGAAAATATTTTTCTGCAACATGGGTCTTGTTTCATGTTTGTTTTGTTTTGTTTCATGTTTCTATTTTGCCTAAAACAGAACTCGCAGAATCAAGTCACCACCAATCCAACTACAGATGCAACTATGGGGAATGAGTGAGTCTGCTCCTAGCACATTATCTACACTGCAGGAGAGGCCCAGCAGCATCAGTCAGTTTTACTATGGCTTACGTTGAAGATAAGAACAGGATAGTTATGAAGAAAATAAAGTTTGCAGAAAAAGTCTTTATCATAGTTTTTTTTAATTATATTAATATTTCAGTCTACTTCATGAGCATTTGCCACAAATAAATACCTACTATATCCTCATTATGAAAGAACAGATAGGCCTACATTATTTAATTTGCTTGCTAGTTATGTTTTATCTAACTATCTACAAACTAAGAAACACAAACTAATCAGAATTGAAAAAGCATGGGAAGCATACATATTGTACAACAAGGAAAGGAGGCATGGGACCTCCAGCCTCAGCAAGACAGCTGTTTGACTGTGAGGGCAAGGAGACCATAATCAGTGGAGCCACGGATTCACCAGAGGTTAGGATGAATACAGAAAGAGATATACATTTTTAGAGAGAATATTGACAACCAGAGCACTTTGAATGCATATCGTCCTACTTGCATACCAAATCATTCTCATCCGGATTCTGTGTTTTATTTACACATTTTCAGAGATGCACACCAAGATACCTCTGAAGAGATGCGGGAAAGTGAAAGTGAAAGTGAAAGTGAAGGAGAGGATGGAACAGACAATAGCACAGGCAAATATGTCATTTCGACAGACATTGATCCTTACCAAGAGGTATCAGGCAATAGACTCACTGATGCATCAGAGGAAGGAAAGGAAATAATATCCAATGACGTTTCCACAGCAGCTGATGCAAATAGTAACAGCGCTGATAAGGATGCTGAAGAACCCACTGACGAAGCTTCATTCAGTGGACTTGCAAGTATGATTGTGTCTGCTGAAGAACTCAGGAGGACAGAGGAGGGAGCCTTGGGGGAAATCAAGACTGGTGACGAGATCATTGGAGACTCAGTGGAAGAGAGGCCTGGTACAGAAACTGAACTCACTCAGGGACTGTCATACACTGGGTTTTCAGATGTGGATGTCTGTGCTGAAGAACTATTATTGACAGATGATGAGACAAAGGAACAAGATCCCTCTGAAGCCCAGGAGAGCTCCATACCTCTGGTGGAAGAAACTAATGAACGATCATCAACATCCCAGATTGAATCTCCTGAATCTAGCCTGCATGTAATAAAAGGGAACTCAGAAGAAATGCCGGAGGAGAGAAATGAGACCGAAACGTGTGCTGAGGAAACACTTGAAACGGTACCTCCTACCGATAACGCACCACAAACTGTATCTGAAGATGAAGATGCTTTGGATGATGTAGAGCTGAAGGAGGAAGCATTAATTGAGACCAGCTTTGATGAGGTGCCTGAGGTCTTCATTGCTGGGGAGAAGCAACCAGAAGAGGAAGGTTTGGTAGAGACTTCACAAGCCGGGGCTTCAATGGAAATACCACATGATGTTACTGAGGATGCAGAGGACCATTCCAACGAAGAGGAAATTGAACTTAACACTGACATCATAGAAAGAGTAGCAGAGGCTGTCACTACTGAGGCTGAAGCTCTGAGCATGACAGGTCAGCTGGAGACCGCTGATATAGAGAGGGTAGAAGAGGATCAAACTGAGAGTGATTCAAGTGATGATGATGAGGAGCTGAGGATAGTTAACTCAAGCACATCTCATCACACTACTGAAAGAGAGGAGAAACAAAAGAATGAAAGTTATAATGAAGGTGAAATTGTGGAGGAAATGGAAAAAGACACAAGTCATCATGATTCCCCTGAGATAGAAAAGAAACAGGATGATATACTGATGAAGATACACAATGATGATGACATGGCAAGGGCCAAAGACATTTCAAATGAGATGGAGGTAACAGCTGACGATGAGGTCGATTATGAAAATGAAGAAAGGGGTGTTTCTCATCAGGACATTTCTGAGCCAGAGAAGGAACCAAAGCATGAGACTGTTGAGGTGAACGAACAACTTTTACCTGAGAGTAGTCTACCTGGTGAGGAGTGTGAGGACATACCTGTTGATCTGCAGTTGGAGGACACAGAGGGAGAGACAGAGGACAGACCTGAGCAACAGAACACAGAAATAGAGGAGCACACTGAGCCGGAAGGACACAGCAAAAAGGACACAGTGACTCTCTCTCAGAGTACAGACCCAGATGATGATGATGATGATGATGATGATGACAACCAGTCACACACACCAGAGGGAGGAGTAATGGGCGATGTAGTCCCTGAAGGCAAGACTGATGAAAAGGTACAGTATTGTAGATGTTCATTGATTCTTTACAAACTAAGTATACTTCATAACTGCTAATGTACCCTCTGTTGGACACTTTTGTCTATTGTGATACAGGTCATTTTTGATAATGTAAAAAAATGAAAAGGCAACTTGTGTTAATGCTAATGACGACCAATCCACAGACAACAACAAAAACTCCTTAAAAGACAGTAGGCCTGAATGGTAAATGGACTGACTTATATAGCACCTTATTCCAAAGCGCTTTACTACAATGACCTCTCATTCACCCATTCACACACCAATGGCAGCAAGCTCCCATGCAAGGTGCAGGCCCACTCATTGGGAGCAAGTTGGGGTTCAGTGTCTTGCCCAAGGACACCTCGACATGTGGTCAGCCGGGGTTCTAACCGCCGACCTTGCGATCATTAGCCGCCGGCTCTACCTCCTGCGCCACAGCCGCTAATCATAATGACTGTCATCGGGCAGGTTTAGAGTTATAGATTCACACCTGCAGTTTATATAGATGACTCACCTGGCTCAGTTATTAGAAGAGGAGAAGTGTCCTCAGCTTGGCTGCACGTTGCTCCAATTCCTCTCCGGAGCAGCCTATAAAAACACACCCTTCAAGGGCGACTCTGATCAACAACGTGGCTGCTCCATCCCCCTCCTGTACCTCTGCTGTACCATTCTGGGGTCTCTTGAGAGACGTGATTGAAAATACCCCCGAAATAGTTCAGCTTCCAAATGACGTATATGAACTCTGAATGTCATCCTGAGAAGCAAAACCGAACGTATCCAAAGGCATTTCAAGTATCTCTCTCTCTCTCTCTCCCTCCCTCTGTGTGTGTGTGTGTGTGTGTGTGCGTGTGCGTGTGCGTGTGCGTGTGTGTGTGTGTGTGTGCGTGTGTTTGTGTGTGCGTGTGTTTGTGTGTGCGTGTGCGTGTGCGTGTGCGCGTGCGCGTGCACGTGCGTGTGCGTGTGTTTTAGTTCTCTGTCTTAGATTTCATCCTCTGATGAAGCCTTTAATCCATTTGCCAATAGGTTACATTCACTTGTGTTGTGTAGTTAGAACTGTTGTTTTACACTCCAGTACCTGCCTGCTCTTGGGAACATAGACTGTAGCTTGGGAACCATCACAACTGTCACATGACCCAATAGCCTTTTATCCAACAATACGGATGATCGATTAAACAGGAATGCTTGTGAGTTATTTGAGTTTGACTGCTGTCCCCTCCTGTATGTCATTAGATATCTCTGTGCCAATGTGGTCCTAGGAAGGGAGGGATAGAGAGGGGGGTTTGTAAAGATGTTACCATGGAAACTCTTACCATCCTTCTCTCTTTGTCTTGTTTGGGGAAGTGTGTGGAAGATGGAGATGCAAATGATATCTATATCTATAACCAAACTGGCAGTTTCTAGAGGATGTTATGCACATTTGTTAGCTTCTGACAAAGCACTTTAACTTGAGTGCACTTTAACTTGAGTGCTCCAACAAACTGTTGCTCACATCTGCAACATTTCTCTCTGATCTTCCTACTGCCTGCCAGATGCCCTCTCTCTCTCTCTCTCTCTCTCTCTCTCTCTCTCTCTCTCTCTCTCTCTCTCTCTCTCTCTCTCTCTCTCTCTCTCTCTCTCTCTCTCTATCTCTCTCTCTATCTCTCTCTCTCTCTCTCTCATATATAGGCCATCTACTGTGACCTATATCATATGTCTTGTTCAGTGAAAGTACACACACACACAGACACACAGACACACACCCCCACACACACACACACACACACAAACACACACACACACACAGACACACACCCACACACCCACACCCACACCTACACCCACACACACACCCACACACACACACACACACACACACACACACACACACACACACACACTGATATCACCAAGAGCAGACTGAAACATATTGATTTACTGTATATTTCAGACGGTTAACACGAAGCCTACTGAAACAAAGCGTGTCCAAGTGATTTTTGCAGACATGACATATTGCCTTAATGGAGTGGAGCAGGGGAGACAGCGGTGTCAGAAAGACTAGCTCAGACAGACGAATGCGTTTGCTGTTTCTCACTCCACATCTCCTCCTGGTCTCCCAGGCAGTGAGTGTGTGGGTGTGGATGGCAGCTGGGCTCCGAGGCAGGGAGAGGGTGGTTAGCTTTTCTCGCTAATCAATTTATCACACCTCCTCCTGTGCAACTGAGAGACGCCTCAGTTTTCTCTCAACAAAATCAGTGTGACATCAATTAAGCTCTATTGTTTGGCCATCTGTTATTACAATTACTTAACTATAGGATATTTGCTTTGTTCTGTTTTTAGTGAGCTCCCTGTTGTAGGCTAACACTTAAAGGGTTCTCAAATACATCTGGGGAAACCCTATGGTCACGACCCTCCTTTTGTAGACATTGAAGTCAGTATTTGTAATGATAGTGTTCACAGCAGGTGAAACTAAAATAGACCACATGGTTAGTGGTCTCTTTCTCTCTCCCTCTCTCTCTCTCTCTCTCTCCCTCTCTCTCTCTCTCTCTCTCTCTCTCTCTCTCTCTCTCTCTCTCTCTCTTTCTCTCTCTCTCTCTCTCTCCCCCTCCCTCCCTCCCTCCCTATCTCCCTCCATGCCTATGATAGTGATAGTGAGTGTGCAGTGTGCGTTAGAAGGAGCAAAGCAGGCGTCTTTTGTATTGTAGTCTGATGAGAGAGATCTTTCTCGGTCATCTCTGATTAGAGGTAGAAGGCGTTTGGTTCAGCTCATCTGAAGACTGTCATCATCTCTCTGACTGCTCATCATGGACTGTCACAGTGTGAGTACCTGCTTCAAATTAGAGAAAGAAAGGATGTCCAACTATAGAAAAGTGTTGATGATGCAATTTCATGTTACTTTTATGATCCTATCTACCAGCAATTTTGCAAGTTGTATCGGCTACCATGTTAAAGTTATCGAAATGGTTGGTGTTGCCAATTGACCTGTACTGTCTCCGTCTCCGTTTTTCGGATCATTTATTTCACTGGGACATACAGTACCAGTCAAAAATGTGGACACACTTCCTCATTCAATTGAATGGGAAAGTGTGTCCAAACGTTTGACTGGTACTGTAGATTTGACTGTCCCTGAGAAGGCGTCCGGTTCTGATCTTCTCGGTGTGCAGTCTCTGAACCTGTTTCTTGTTTTCCTCAGACAGCAATTTTCAGCCAAATGTCCTATATAGTCAATATAAATCCTATGTAACTATACATTATATGTCAGTTGAAATGTATTTCATGTATTATAGGCAGTTTTTTTTTTAATGTATAATAATAATAATAATAATAATAATTCATTGAATTTATATAGCGCTTTTCCGAGGCTCAAAGACGCTGACAATATAGGCGATACGGAAAACACAAAAACAACAAGTAACATGGAACACAGAGTCAGCGAACGGGGAGGGGGGGGGGGGGGGGTGGGGACAGGGGAGGTGGTTAGGGGTAGGGGAGGCTGTATGCATATCAGGGGGGTGGCAGGGTTAGGGGAGATGGGTAGGGGTAGGGGAGGTTGTATGCGTGTCAAGGGGGGGGTGGGGGGCGGGGGCGCCGGGATGGGGGAGAGATCATTCTGAATTTGTTTATTGACTTGACAAATTAAGAGTACTGTAGAAGATGCCATCTCTTGCAATGATAGAGAGAAACCTCCCAGGTAAAAAGAGGCTACATTCAGTCCCAACACCCCCAGGTTTCTGCGGCTGTGAGATAGGAGGGTTTTGGCAGCCTGCTGAGCAGTCAAACAGGGTCTAATGAATGCCGGCTGTACAGGTGGGTGGTCACACTCCCACACTGACAGGTCCCACTAGGGACAGGCTGTCTCACATTGTTCGAACGGTAGCGGAGAAAACACATGGCTACAGCTGAGTGTTTGCATAATAATTGACGATGTCACTGCCTCTGTAACCGTTGGTGACAGCGGAGAAAGGATGCTTCCGCCCACTCCTCCCATACCTCTACACAGTTACAAGCTGTGTAGGCTGCCCTCCCTACAATGATTGTTGTACAATGCTGCTGTCCCCTTTGATATGAGAGGTGTGTGGGAGAAAGTCTTTTTTTGGTTCTTGTTGTCGATGGACCATGTGACTACTGTAACTCTCAGTCATTGGTTGATCATTTTTAAGAGTCCAGGAGACACGTTGTACCAGCTCAGTGGCCTTGCGGTTAGAGTGTCCGCCCAGAGATCGGGAGGTTGTGAGTTCGATCCCTGGCCGAGTCATACCAAAGACTATAAAAACGGTACCCGATGCCTCCCTGCTTGGCACTCAGCATTAAGGGTTTAATCGGGGGTAAGACCCTGCGACATACCAGCGTCATGTCCAGGGGGTGCACTTGTACATCAAGCCGCCTCACACTACGAAAAGGAAAACAGGATTCTGCCCTATGGGCCATTAGGCTCGAGAACCATCGGTTCTCAAGGCTACTTACTTACCAGGAGACACAGGTTACTGTCTGTGCATAGTGCTACTCTAGATGACATTGTAAATGGTTGACAAGAATGAATGACAGAGCTATTTATCCTGCTCCAGATTAGGCTGCAGCGTTGTCCCAGGTCTTAGCTAAAGAGGTGTGGTAACTCCTGTGTGGATTGTACACAGTAGAGGGTGTGCGTTGCGCAACCAACTGCAGAGCTGTCTTCATGTGTGTAGGTAAAAAAAAGCTTTTCAAAACGCAATTCATTAACCGCTAAGTACATGACAGAATACTACCGTGATTATGTTTGTTAATTGAACGGGTCACTAGATTTTACTACTACTAGGTCGTCCTCGGATGAGCCCTCCATCGGTGCTTCCAGTCATCCCGATCCTCCGTACATCTGGGTAGCTCTCTGGTACTTTCCGGTCCTGCGTCATTTTTTAATACGTCCACGTATGTTAGTGTGGGACGCCCTTGTGATCGATGCCCGTGTGTTGGCTCCCACAGCGCCAGTTTGCTGGCTGGCAGCTCCTGGTGTCTAGCAGTGACCTGCCAGCCTCGTTCTCCTGAATGCAGGGGGGGATTTGGTGGAGGAGATCACAAGATTTGCTTGTGAACATGCAGTAAAATGCCAGATGAAAACCTGCTGTCACAAGATTACCCTTGGTAGAACATGTCATTTTTAGAAGGTAGAAAGTGTTATGGTGGGAAGGTACAGTACCAGTCAAAGGTTTGGACACACTTCCCTATTCAATTGAGTGGGGAAGTGTGTCCAAACTTTTGACTGGTACTTTTGACTAGTACTGTATACCGGTGTGTGAATTCAGAATTCCGGCCAAAACCTTCTGTCAAGTGTTTTTAATTCCATTTAGTTTGGATCGAGCTGGTCTTCATAGTGTGGGAATGAAGGGCTTGGTAGATATTTGGGAGGCAGTAGAGTAGAGCAGCGTTTCTCAATCTTTTTTCAGTCACAGCACCCTTTAAAAGTATGCACAATCTCAAGTCACCCTAGTCTAAAATGTATTAAAAAACATACACTCTGCATCTCTCTGACAGCCTACGCACGCACGCACGCACACACACACACACACACACACACACACACACACACACACACACACACACACACACACACACACGGAGCTCCTGGTACATAGCCCTAAGTCGCTCCCTGTACTTGTTCTTGATGTAAGTTAGGCTCGAAAAACTCAGTTCCCACAAATACGTTGTAGAGAAGGGTAACAGAATTGCAATGGCGCTACTTGAAACTATTGAGTACTCCTCCAATGATGTCTCAAATCTGTCCAAAGCCATTTTATACTTATCTTCCCTGATCTCTGATCAAAGTCTTTTGATCTTTCCAGTGCACATGAACTCCAAGGGTCACGGACCCAGTCAAACTGTAGGAAAGAAAAGGAAATTAGTAAACAAACTAAAACTCTCATCAAGAATTTTCAGACGCTGAGAGATAAGGTCAGAAAGTGTGCTGCTGTTTGAATGTTCACTGCACAAGGGAAACATCTCAAGTCTGCCCTGTTCCACAAAGGAGGGCTAGAGAGTGTGCTTAGACATGAAGCCACGCAATTTGTCAGACGAGGTGAGAAGACTTTCCTCTTTACTTTGCATTTTAGCATTCAGTTCATTGAGATGCCTAAAAATGTCGGCCAAGTACGCACGTTTCGCACACCATCGCGCGTTTGCAATAAACTCTGCATGTTTCGAATTCTCTCTTATCGGGAACGTTCTGAGTTCTTTTAACTTGTACAGTCAGCCCTAAACCTTCCCCAGTGAAAGCCAGTGGACGGCCGTGTGTAGCAACAAGATATGATATTCTGCTCCCATTTCCTTGCATAGAATCGAAAACAGACAGGCCCCGGAAATTAACAACGTACACCACTCTGTCCAGTATATCTGAAAGTTCTTTCGGCTGCATCTTTGCAACTATTGTCTGACCTGTGAAGGAAGCAGTGAGTGTTTCGCATGTTCGGGTTTTGCGCTCTGACCCTACTGATGAAACCCCTTGGCGCTACCTGTCATGGCAGCAGCCCCATCAGTGCAGATACTGATACAGTTCATCCAACTTAATCCCCCCGTTCAAGATACTTTGTTGTCACACGATTAAATCTCCTCTCCAGTTCTGTTTTGTTTTTGCCATTGGTTTGCAAAATAAAAAAATATTTCTGATATGGTCCCCATCTATGAATCAAACATTTTCCAAGAGCGGAGCGTGCCCACTGATGTCTGTTGATTTGTCAACTTGTGAGGATTTGTAATTCCCCACTAGATCTGATATCCAAAACCACGTCTTCAATATCTGTCATTGATTCGCCTTCCAATTGTACAGTCCGACAGCGGAACCTTTGCCATTTCTTTTGCTGCTTGTGAGCCTAGCATTTTGTTGAGAATTGCTTTGCATGCTGGCAATACGACCGTCTTGGCAATCGTGTGTGGCTTCTTAGCCTCTGCCACTAAGTAGCTAGTGCTATACACTTTTGCACACTTCCTCATCACTTGCTCTTTTCGGTTGTGTTGACTTTTCAAATGAATAAAATACTCGGCACCCTTGCTGGCTAGTGATGGATGATTTGTTGTCAGGCGTCTTTTAAGTTTTCTCAGAACCATTGTTTAGTTTGACAGTTTCATACCACATACCAGGCACAGGGAGGGGGCATGATAGACCCCCGGTAAAGATGAAACCATGCACGTAGCTGTGGGGCAGCTGTGGCGCAGGAGGTAGACCCGGCGTCTAATGATCGCAAGGTCGGCAGATCGACGGTTCAAACCCCGGCTGGCCACATGTCGAGGTGTCCTTGGGCAAGACACTGAACCCCAAATTGCTCCCAATGAGCGGGCCGGCGCCTCGCATGGTAGCTTGCCACCATTGGTGTGTGAATGTGTGTGTGATGGGTGAATGAGAGGCCGTTGTAAAGCGCTTTGGAATAAGGCGCTATATAAGTCAGTCCATTTACCATTAAAAATGATGATGAAGTTGATGGCTCAGATCCAGAGTTATCTGATTCTGAACCCTTTCTTTTCAAAAACGATTCTATGCTAGTTCCATGTGCTTCACGCAACAGTCTTGTAATGCATTGCGCGGTAATGAAAAAAAACACTGCAATATGCTATTTACATCATACGCTGCCCCCGGCGGGGCATGTGAGACAAATCTTTATGATGTATGAGGCGGCTAAAGATCTGCATTTTCGTTGTGTAACTATCGTTTTTTGTTAAGTTGAATTCATTCGATTATGTCGGCAACGTCAGAATATTATATTGGCAAAGCCAGACAGCACCCCAGGGTGAGAATGACTGGAGTAGAGGATGAGTTTCTACCTCCCAGCCTGACGCCCTCCGTCTGGTGATGTGTGACTTGTGTCCTTATCTGAAGGAGGAGAGCAGTGCGGCTCAGGAGGAGGAGGACATCATGGACATCCCTCTGGACGACCCCGAAGCCAACAAGGCTGCGGCCAAGATCCAGGCCGGCTTCAGAGGTCACATGACCAGGAAGAAGATGAAGCCTGACGACAAGCCAGAGGACGAGGCGGGGGAGGACGAGGCAGGGGAGGAGGTGAGCAGCAGTGGGGAGGCACTCAACGGCAGCCAGGGGGACACAGGTTAGTCTCACTGTCCCCAGATAGATAGATAGATAGATAATAATAATAACTTTATTTGTATAGCACTTTACATCAAAGTGCTTTACAATAGGTAAGCAGCAGTTTAAAACAATTTAAAACAACTATTTCAATTTAAAAACACACAATTTCGCAGCACAATTACAATAGATAAAAACAACAATTTTAAACAATTTAAAAACAACTATTTCAATTTAAAAACACACATAATTACACAAATACACTGCCTATGACATGTAGACAACAGAAAACAGGTGGGTCTTTAACTTAGTTTTGAACACTTTCACTGATTCTGCCTGTCTGATGTCCAATGGAAGACAGTTCCTGAGAGTTGGTGCACGGAAGGAAAACGCACGCTCACCGATTGTCTTTTTTCTGACTCTAGGAACAATGAGCAGGGCAGAGCCTTGTGAGCGCAGAGCCCTTGAGGGCACATATGGGTCGAGAAGGTCCTTTAAATAAGAAGGCGCAGTGCCATTTATAGCTTTATATGTTAGTAGCAGCATCTTGAAGTCCGCTCTAACATGGACAGGGAGCCAATGAAGGGAGGCCAGCACTGGTGAGATATGGTCGTATTTCTTTGACCCAGTCAAAATGCGAGCTGCAGCATTCTGGACCATTTGTAGACCATGAAAACTCTTTTTTGACAATCCCGACAAAAGGACATTACAATAATCTAGTCTGGATGTCACAAAAGAATGGATCAGAACCTCAGCATCTTCAAAAGAAAGGATTGATCTAATCTTAGCAATTCTTCTGAGGTGAAAGAATGCTATTTTTATCACCCCCTTTATGTGAGGGTCAAATGTGAGGCTCTGATCCAGATTTTTTTTTAACCTTGTCCCTGCACTGGATGACACAATCATCCAAGGTCAAGACAAGACTATCACTTGGATGATTTAGTCTAGCTGGACCGAATTTTATCATTTCAGTCGTGTCTGAATTTAATAGCAGAAAGTTCGCTGATAACCAGCCCTTCACAGCAGCCAGACAGGTCTTTATAGATAGATAGACACTTAGATAGATATTTCATTTATTGTATTTGACCATTTCAAAACCACAAAGCACACATCATACAAAATATATATATACATTATATTACAAGAATCAACTCATTAATGATAATACACAACTGTCTGTAAAAATGGATTTTCTATTGAGCAGCTTGAAACCAATTAGATATCTCTGCATTATGAACCACACCTCTCAGATCTCCCTAATGGGTTATTGCAGTGTAAGTAATGTGACACGCACCAACCGTCTCTTTAATTACTCCACGAGGAACGCAGTGCGTGATTGAAACTTACAACGAATCCCTCTATATGGGGAATTATTCATGAATAAAACATGACTTATGTTGAAAGATAGATAAGGGGATGCAGAAAAAGAGGAATGGTTCTCACAGCTCATACATACAATACATCATGCCATGGGAAACGACGGATGGTGGTGGTGGGCGGTGGAAGCCTGGAGAACGCTTCCAGAATCCGAATGTGTTTGTTAAAGTAGCTTTTAATACACATTTTTACTTTGTCTTACTCCTCCACGTTGCCTAAATACATCATTTAGGTTACCACAATAGGAGCTGGGTTGTTGTATGACCAGAAATGGCATTAAGTCCTAAGCCTAGATATTTCACCTCTACTAGGAAAGACATGGTCTAGTCTAGCACCTTATATTTCAGGACGACCACAAAAGGATACGCTTCCCTGAGCCTGGCCAACCCAGTTCTTGGTTGCCTAGCATCTATATGTAGAGGGGTATTTTTAACTCCAGGTGCATTACCCCTCAGAGACCAATAGAATTAATGTACCTGTCGTACAAAGCAGCCGAGACCTCCCCTTGGAACAGCCAAACCCCTCCCCCTCCCGTTCCAACATCCCGACCCCTTTTCACCAGGGTTAGCAAATCCAACCATACATTAATGTCTATCAATGATAAAAAAATATGAATAACATTGCCTTTTTTTATATACTAATCAAATCATCAGAGGACCTTCTGATCCTGACCTGGACCCCAACCTCCTCCCCGGTCTCTGTTGCTGGTCGTCACCACGAGTGTGTTAGTTCGAGTGTGTTTGTACATGTTTAAGTGTATGGGTCCATACGCGGTGCTCTAACCTGCTGTACCTTGGTCTGTTTTTAGAGCCCGGAGGATCAGAAGGAGTAGAGAGAGAAGACACATCTGTGCCAGAGCAGTGAAGCCCCTCCCTCTTTCCCCCATCCCCTCCCCTCCTTCCCTGACCTGGATGGCTAGATGGCTATGGCACACCTTTTTATCTGGGGAGCAACTTTCTATGTATCACACACCCTCAGCAAGTAGAGCCAGATCTGGGGTGCAGCATCTGATGTGAGAACAGTCCTCCTCCTCCTGCTTCCAGCCTAATCAGTTTGGATGTCTTTGACCCAGATTCACCACCACCACCACTCTGCATGTTCCTGTCAAAACTTCTGCTCGTGTGCTAGTTTAGAGGGCGGATCTGTGAATGTGAAAATGAATGTCCTCTACTGCTTCTAGATCTATATGCTATTCAGGGCTGGGTTCGGTTAGAGACACAGGTTGCATTATGAATATTAGACTTTACATATTGAATGGCTTGAATGATTGTTTTTGCATTGTTTTAAATACTTGTGTGCTTAATGCTATTACTTAACTAGTTTTGCTGTAAACAATATCACTAGAGGATTTGCTCTAATAGTTACTCTGCAGACATTCTATATTATTTATGATGATTAATTTAATTCAGGTAATGATTTGCAGTGGTTATGTTGAATGAAATCTGGATGTCATACATAATCAACATCATTTTCTACAAATCTGATCTTCCAGTGCAGTAAGCATGTAGTTTATAGTTTATTTTTCAGATGCTCACGTACAGCTTTATCTCTAGATAAATATAGATTATCTATATGAGTGTGAGGTAGGTGTATGACATGTGTTTTGTATACTGTATATCATTGACATAAATCAGGTGTACGGAAATCATAATTGTATGTTTCCAGTGAGTGTATTTATGATCATGCTTCATGACAGATTGAACAAAGGCATTGCTGTAAAGGAATAATGGCTGTACTTTAATAAAAACCATACAAAATGTTTATCTATTAGACTTTATTGTTTATGGTTCAATACAATATAAATGTACAGCACCTCATACAATGCCCTCATCCCCAGTGCCACACTGCTACATGTTCCGATTGTGCCGTTAAGATGTAGAGAAAGTCTCCTCATTGACTTTCCTTCTATGGCTGATTCCTCTTCAGCTCACAGAGGACTAATGAGGATCATACACTTCATTAATTAGATATTACAACCTGACCCATCCCATCCCTCACAGTGTTGATCATGACACATACTTATATTCACGATGATTAACATTCTGACATTTACAGTTTCAGTAGACCATGTTAATGAACTACAGTAGTATGAAAGACTTAATCAGTGATAGGAGCACACTCCAGGGTGACGCAATTATCTTTATGATCCATCCTGTAGTAGAGTTTGTGTTTCACTTTAACAGTTGTATGTTATTCTCTTGGTAGGTTGAAGAGTTCCAGTAATTATAGTACTAACATAAGGAATGGAAGCTGTCTCTAGTCTCTAGAACAGAGCTCACTCAAGCAGAACTGCTAATTGGAAAGTCAGGCAACAACTGTTTGGACCCACGCTAACTGGTCTCCTGTGTGATTCTCTTCAGGGGGACTTCGGGAACCAACACGATTGCTTCCTGCCACAGGACAAAGCAAATCTACCTCATTAGTTTGTGTTTGTATCAGCTATGAATGAATGGTCTTTATTGTCATTGATATAGTACAGGTACCAAACAATGAAATTTAGGAGGGGGGGCTCCCCTGGTGCTTGGAAAAAAGACTAAAAACAAGAAGGGAAAAGAGCTGGTTTACATAAATAAAGGCTATGTACAATATCTACTATACTATACAATAAAACACTGTGCTGTACTCTATGCTATGCTATAAATATCCTAACTTTTCCTATATCTGAACCTTATGTACACAAGGGTTGTCATATTGCACATAGTATTGTTGCACATTCATTTAAAGTGTCGCAGTTTGCAGGTTTGAAATGTTCACAGTTGTATTTCAATATTTCACTTATGTTTACAATCTAGTAGCTGCCATCAAATTGTCTAGATTGTCCAGGGCCTAGAACCTAGGTCTTTGCTGTGTTCAGTTTGGTTAGAGATCGCTGAGCAGTGTCTCTCTTTCTTATGCTTTCAATAAACCTGCATCTCAGATTTTAACTCCTCAAATATCTCATCATCAATGAGAAGCGATGACAAGTGTGTTGATCTTCCTTGTTTAACAGAAACACAGTACTTCGTGTGGTTTATTGGTTACGCTTGTCTTCCTGTTGTGAGAGAAATGAGCAGGGCCTGAGATGATTTGGAGCCTCAGCTCCCTCATACTCCCTCCTACACACACACACACACACACACTCCCTCCCACACCCATCTGAGCCCCTCAGCCTAGCACACAGGCTCTGGTGGGATCTGTCTCAGACCGGCTTTGTGCCGAGAGAGAACGTTGAAATGACAACGGACTGGTTCTTCACGGAAACACAAAACTCCATAAGAAACATAAGACAGCTCTTTCTCAGCCGTGACACTCGACTGTCTTCACATTGTCTCCATGGTCCTCCATTTTGCTATGTTGTGTCTGTGTTGTGTCTCGTGAATATACGCTTTACTCCTCCTACTTTCCCGACTCGCTCCAGGTCTGTTTTGTATAATGGAGAAGCGTTTCTGAAAATACGGTACATACAGGTAAGATACAAATGCGTTCCGTCCTGTACCGTCCCGGTCTGGTAAATGGAGAAGCAATTACTGGCCACTTCATTAGGTACACCTTTTCAACTACATGTTAACGCAAATATCTAATCAGCCAATCATGTGGCAGCAACTCAATGAATTTAGGCATGTAGACATGGTCAAGATGATCTGCTGAAGTTCAAACCAAGCATCAGAATCGGAAAGAAAGGTGATTTAAGTGACTTTGGAAAGAAAGGTGATTTAAGTGACTTTGAACGTGGCATGGTTCTTGGTGCCAGGCGGGCTGTTTTGAGTATTTCATAAAGTGCTGATCTACTGGGATTTTCCCGGACAACCATCAACAGAGAATGGTCAGAAAAAGAGAACATTTCCAGTGAGCGGCAGTTCTCTGGGCGAAAATGGTGGTGGTGGTGTAATGGTGTGGGGGATATTTTCTTGCCACAAATCTGTGTGATGTTATAATGTCAATATGGACCAAAATCTCGGAGGAATGTTTCCAGCACCTTGTTGAATCTACGCCACGAAGAATGAAGGCAGTTCTGAAAGCAAAAGACGGGGTCCAACCCGGTCCTAGCAAGGTGCACCTAATAAAGTGGCCGCTGAGTGTTGCCCAAAAAATTCTAAAATGACAGTGAAATTGAAATGAAATTAAACATGGTCTATTTTGGAACAGTTTGTGTGGATGGGTTAGCCTTGTTGTGTCCTCCCACGACTTGTCAGCGGAATCTCTTTATCCTCCTAGGCAGCAATGACGGTACAGAATTAGAGATGTGAGCCAACATGAACACCAGGGGGCGTCATCTTAGTTTCTAAGTCAGCCTCCATGGTGCAGTGAGATCAAAGAGAGGAGGAGGTTGGAGGAGGTTGAGAGAAAGAGAGGAGGAGGTTGAGAAAGAGAGGAGGAGGTTGAGAGAAAGAGAGGAGGAGGTTGAGAGAAAGAGAGGAGGAGGTTGGAGGAGGTTGAGAGAAAGAGAGGAGGAGGTTGAGAAAGAGAGGAGGGGGTTGGAGGAGGTTGAGAGAAAGAGAGGAGGAGGTTGAGAGAAAGAGAGGAGGAGGTTGAGAAAGAGAGGAGGAGGTTGAGAAAGAGAGGAGGAGGTTGAGAAAGAGAGGAGGAGGTTGAGAAAGAGAGGAGGAGGTTGAGAAAGAGAGGTGGAGGTTGAGAAAGAGAGGAGGAGGTTGAGAGAGAGAGGAGGAGGTTGAGAGAAAGAGAGGAGGAGGTTGAGAGAAAGAGAGGAGGAGGTTGAGAGAAAGAGAGGAGGAGGTTGAGGAAGAGAGGAGGAGGTTGAGAGAAAGAGAGGAGGAGGTTGTTGTTTTGCCACATAAAGGTGCTTAACAGTCTTGATATATGGTGTTTAAATTATGTATTATCACAGGCTAGGTATGCAATTTATTTGAGGAGAAATTTAGCAAGATTTGAGGGAAAGTGGATAACGGTGTGGAAAGTCTTTGAGGGATTGGTCAGGAAGAATGTGGGACTGATGCACAAGACAGGGCAAAAAGATGTTGAGAAGTTGTTTATTGGGGATTGTGGGTTTATAAGGGTGGGGGTGGATGGAGGGTTGGAGTTTGATTTAGATTTTTGAAGATGGTTTTTGTTTTTATTGTTGCATTAATTTGTTATTGATTTATGTTAAAGGGTTATTTTGGTTATGAAGGACTGACTGAATAATAGATGGATTTATCTCATACCAAAATGGTGTTTTGTTTTATTTATTGGTTTTTAAATTTATTTTATTTGAATTAGAATACAATGAAGGCTATAAAATTAACATGTAGGAATATGTATAGCTATGATTGTATTTAAAAGAATATTTTTATAATAAAAGCAAAAAAAAAAAAAAAGAGCCGCCGTCTAATGATCACAAGGTTGGCAGATCGGCGGTTCGAGCCCCGGCTGGCTACATGTCGAAGTGTCCTTGGGCAAGACACTTAACCCCAAATTGCTCCTAGTGAGCGGGCCGGCGCCTTGCATGGTAGCTTGGCCGCCATTGGTGTGTGAATGTGAATGTGTGTGTGAATGGGTCAATGAGAGGCCGTTGTAAAGCACTTAGGATGAAGGCGCTATATAAGTGAAGTCCATTTACCATTTACCATCCAATACATCACAGGAAATACATCACAGGAAGTCACATGTCAATACATCACAGGAAGTCAGCTGTGTTTGTCCTTTCATCGTGTTTAATGAGAAGTTGTCAGAGGAACATTAGAAGCTCTTTGAAACCCTTAACACTTTTCATCTGAATTCGTCAGGACAGCTCCTCTTCACTCAGGGAAGAGCAGGAAGCCACTGAAGATGTTGGCATTATGATTTCTAGTATAATGCCAGCCTTCAGGGAAGCGCATGGTGACCAAGTCCCCCTCGTTCAGCTGGAGAGTCAGACCACTGGATACATACTGATACCCTGCATACGTTTTCGTTCCTACAAACATAACCTCATTGCTATTCTTATACAGGGACAGCGGAACATATTTTGTGCTGCTTTCTTCAAAGCCGGTGAATCTGAAGTAGTAGACTCCTCTCACTGGTGCTGTGAACTTTCCTGTATCAGAGGAAAGCAGAGAGAGATCAACACTGTCTGTGTCTCCTAGACACCAGAGCAACATGACTGTTAGTAATGGTGAACACAGTCCCTGTGGCTGACCCCACCACTGGTCTTATAGAGAGGAACACAATGGAAATAACGTGGGACTTTATTGTGTTCATCCTCCATAATTGTTTCCAACAGGGTAACCTTTGTATCATTTTAAGATTCACTAGTTTTTTATTAATTAATTCATCCATCCATTATAAAATTAATTTATAAAATTATAAAATATAACTCCTATTTTAGAAACTCTACACTGGCTTCCTGTTAAGTTCAGAATAGATTTCAAGATCCTTCTGCTTGTTTATAAAGCTCTCACTGGCACAGCACCAGAATATCTGAGAGACCTTTTGCTAGCATATCAGCCCAATAGAGCTCTCAGGTCTTCTGACGCTGGTTTTCTCAGTGTACCACATGTACAAAAGAAGACATTTGGTGAGGCTGCATTCTCATTTTATGCACCCAGATTGTGGAATGCACTGCCAGTTTACATTAGGGATGCAACCTCAGCAAATATGTTCAAGTCAAGACTAAAAACCCATCTTTTTAATATTGCCTTTAAATGACTAAATAATTACATTATGATTATATATTTATTGGAGCACTTTGAGCTGCAACGTTTGAAGGAAATAAAGTTATTATTACAGTTTTTCCCAATTGCTAAAACACAAAAGCCAATTCTCTAAACCAAATGACCAGTTCTCTAAACACATTTAATAAAACTAGCTCCCATTTGCCAAAACCATAAACACATTTCACATGAAGACACAATTCACAAAACACAATCCTCCTTTTCTCATGTCTAAACACATTTTGTCTTGCTAAAACACAAGTTGCAAAAAACTCTGCTCAAATTCTCAAATTAAAGCTCATGTGATGCAAAATGCTTGCCACAGTCAGCAAATTTTGAACACAATGAACACACCTAGCTTCATTCATTAAACATAACGACTCAAAATGTAAGACACTTCAGTGTTTCCTCCAGGAATTTTTACAATGGTGGCGGGTAGTGCTGACCGCGCGCGCACGCGCATGAAACGCGCACGCGCGCTCAAAACAACGACGTAATTTCAGCCAAAACTCGAGGATGGCCCAAAAAAATAAAATGTTTTCCTGTACTTCTCCCGTGTGTCTCTTATTGTCTGTGTCTGCATGTTTTTCCAGCATGTAATTCCGTTGTCAATAAAAACAAAAACACTGATCTGACGTTTTTTTTCACAACGTTATTACTTGTCACTTTAAGCCCAGGAGGGAGTTAGCGATTAGCGATGTTTAGCTTAGCTTAGTTTAACAGAAGTATCTTCACTTTTAACATGACTTCCCGTGGTCGTAGAGGGCTGGTCGACGGCTTAAAATGACCGTGTAGACCTGTAGACCTTATCCAGCTATAGTCTTGTGTTTCTACCCCGGGCATAGCCGGTGTTATTCACGGACAAACACTCCTGTTAGAGTGGTTCTAGTACACTGGACATAGGTAACACATAGAGAGGCTTCTCCTCTCTCTCTCCATCCTACACTACACTACACTACGCATCCTATACTACACTACACTACGCTAGCTCGCGGTGTTCGGGTGACAGCCAGGGCGCGTTCGTAAATACGCTCTGGGGGGGGGGGGGGGGTATAGCTCCATAAATAAATTTAAAAAACATCACACCCTGAACATTGTTTTCAGTGAGTATTGTTGTGTGTAATGGATCCTCTGTAGTGTTTGCATTGAGTTGTGATACAGTACAGTAGTGTACATGTTACGGTACATGTGGGAATACAGTACATGTGGGAAAACTAGGGTTAGGGTTAGGTGCTAGGGTGCTAGGGTTAAGGTTAGGGTTAGGATTAGGGGTAGGGTTAGGGTTAAGGTTAGGGTTAGGGTTAGGGGTAGGGTTAGGGTTAGGGTTAGGGTTAAGGTTAGGGTTAGACATGCCAGCATGTACCAAGTCACCCTAGCACCTAACCCTAACCCTAGTTTTCCCACATGTACCGTATTCCCACATGTACCGTAACATACATACTGTATTTTCTGTAGATTTACATATTGTTCATATGAAACACACACATCTATGAATGCCCAATACTCTACAGTGATATATTCTGAGAACAGATACTGTAAGGTTTCTAAAAATGTGCTTTGGCAGTTGTGAAAAAAAAGAACATTCTCACACACTGAACATTGTGTTTTCAGTTGTTTTGTTGTAGTCTGTAATGATGCATATAGTGTTTACATTTTTGAAGGCTTTGAGCAGCTGTTTTGGTGTGAAAGTTTGAGTTTTGAAGAGAGAAGGTGTGGTTTTGCTTATGTAGCTTTAGAAAAGTGTGTTGTGTTTAGAGTTTTGGGAAAATGGAGGAAAGTTTTGTGAAATGTGTTTTAGCAATTGAGAAAAACTGTATTATTATTATTATTAATTCATCCATTCATCCATCCATCCATTCATTCATTCATGCATTCATTCATTCATTCACTCATCCATATGTGTGTATTGGTGTGTGTCAGCAGTACCTGTGTCTGAGCTGTAGGCTTGGCCGATGTTGGTGATGATGTCACTGTAGACGATGACGTAACCAGGAGGGACGTTTCCCTGCCTACCACCTAACACAGCAGAGAACGCCACCTTCGGTCTCTCTGTGAACACAAGGGAATAACACATGGATATTTCCTTTAAAGCAGCGTACCATCTTACAGGTCAAAACTATTCATTATCATGATATTGTGCCCACAGCAGGGTTTCCGTTAACCGGTAATTACCGGTCTTTGTCCGGTAAAATTTGTTGAAGTCCGACAAATTGAAAACTCGTCGGACAAAATGTCCGGTGAAAATAATTCCCTCTAAACACAATTTGAATACAATTCGCTAAAGTTCACATTTTGTATTCAAATTGGCTTCGGGCCACCATTCTCAGCTGAGCACCAAACACACACACACCCACAACACTGCCCGAGAGAGAAGGACCCGCCCCCTCCAGCCAGCCTATAGGCTAACCAAAGGGGGCGGGTCCTTCTCTCTCGGGCAGTGCCGCGCGTGCACGAGTGTGTGTGTGTCCAGTGCCCAGCTGAAAATGGTGGCCCGAAGCGGAAAGCCTTAACTTTATCGCACAATAACAAGGATAACAAACGAAACGGACAACATTTACACTAAGATGGAGACAAACTTCAGCGATATGATCTAACAGCCGGTCTTCAGGACGACATACAGACCCGTATGAGCTTACAGGGCTATCCCCTAAGTATGATTTGACAGGCAGCTAAACGAAATGCCTTCCCAACCAGCGAGACCTGGGGGGTGTTCCATCAACGTCGCCAAAGGAAAACCTAGGCCCACTTCGCCAAGTCCCGTGAGACTCTTAAAAAGATCCAGGCATATCTTGATAGATCTCGCGAGACTTGTCAAAACAAGCCCAGACTTTCCTCCAGCGACGTCGATGGAACACCCCCCTGGTTATAGAAATGACGTTGTTTTATTGATAAAAAAAAAAAAAGGGTAAAACTGGAAAGAGAAAATAGAAAACTCACATTAATCCCAAACAATTTAACAAACTTCAGTTAACGTAATGTGGAGTCCGTTCATTGATCGATGCTGTCTGTTCAGTTCCCAGTGAGGCGCCCGTTCAGCGCTGGACATAATGGCATAGCGCGCATGCGAATCATGTTATATTATTATATATTATATAGCTCGCATCTAATCGTATCGGATGAGAAATAGACATTAAATGGCATATATAGGCCGCTACACAACAGTAATCACCGCGACAAACAGCTATATTAGATTTGGAAGAAAAAAAAAAAAACATTATATTTTAATATGATGACCGGAATATATCACGTTTGTCCGGTAAATCGAAATCTTCCCGGACACGATGTCCGGCGGCAATTTTTTCTAACGGAAACCCTGGCCCACAGGTGGATCCGAAGTGATATAAAGAGCTTACCTCGATCAATTCTCTTCATCGATATCACGTTTTTTTCACAACTTTGCATGCTATACGATGCCACCATTTTTTTTCCGAGACGGTACACACGGCCTAAGTCACATCCAGTTTTCTCCAACTGGAGAATGTGTCATGTCCGGTTTCAACGCCGAATTTCCATACCATTGGTCGGCCAACCCAACCCCCCCCCCCCCAAAAAAAAATAAAAATAAAAATAAAAATATGATACATGAGAAAGGTCAAAGATGGTGCCAACATATCTCCAAATGGCCTAAACATATAGGTGTCCGCCTAAACATACCTGTACTAAAACAGGTACAAAGTTGCATTTGCTCACATTACTAGCATCGACTTTGGCACAAGTACTAATAAGACCCTGGAGTACTGATTCCTAGATGATTTGGGCTTGGTCATCAGGTTTCCAAGGTGATATTCACTGTAAAAGCTGTTGTTTTTTTAGGCGGAGACTGAATTTGAGATGTTTTATAATGTTCTAGCTCTATTTACTCTGACACAGTAACATAGATGTTGATTCTGACACTTCTACAGCCACCCCACAGGTGTTAGCTTTCATTTGATAACAAGATCAGTATGAAGGCCCTTGTGATTGTGGAGATATTCTATATTCACTGTGGGCATGTCATTTCGAGCAGAAAACCAGAAAAATGAGGTGGATAAGATCTGGCTAAAAATACATACTACTTTGGAAAAAATATATTCTGAACATTAACCACATTGCCAAAGGAAACAGTAAAGCATTGCATGATTTTAATAACACGGTTCTGAAAGTCAGTGTTTGTCTCACCTTCATTCACTCTCTTCAGTTCCTCCACCTGGCCCTCGCTGGCCGTCACTCTGGCTGTCAATGCTGCAAAAGAAGAAAATCACTGTTCATGAATTCCACACAGAAATGTGTATGTGAGGGAGACACAAACCGTCTTTAAAACAATACAATTACGGTAATGAACCACATTGTAAAGAAAATCCTTTAAAACCATGTCTGTAGGTTTTCATCTGGTATGTACCACAAGTACAACATTAGTCAGTAATATCTGTATATTGTCTGACCCTCGCTGACCTCCTCTCTGGTCCCTAGGACTGACAGTTATAGGAAGCATCATCAGAATAACAATCTACTTCTATACCACAACTATTCATTCTGATTGGTCCAGAGGCTGTGCATGCAGTAATGATTAATTAATTACAATTTTACCATTTAGCTGACGCTTTTAACCCAAAGCGGCTTATAATTACAAGTGCTAAGTGTCTTACTCAAGGGCACACTAGTGGTGGTGTTCCTAGGACTTACTCAAGGACACACTAGTGGTGGTGTTCCCAGGTCTCACTCAAGGACACACTAGTGGTGGTGTTCCCAGGTCTTACGCAAGGACACACTAGTGGTGGTGTTCCCAGGTCTTACTCAAGGGCACACTAGTGGTGGTGTTCCAGGTCTTACTCAAGGGCACACTAGTGGTGGTGTTCCCAGGTCTTACTCAAGGGCACACTAGTGGTGGTGTTCCCAGGTCTTACTCAAGGACACACTAGTGGTGGTGTTCCCAGGTCTTACTCAATGTAACTGTCGTAGTAAAGAGGTAATAATAATGTTCTTATTTTCTTACTGTAAAAAGATTCTTATTGTAATGTATTGTACATATTGAAATGTATATGTTATTGTTGTACAATTATGTGTTTATTTTGTTTATCTAAACGTGTACGTGTTGACGTCACCTCGCTGTTCACGTACCGTGGTCTCGCGATGAGACGGGATGTATATATATAACTCGTGTAGGCGTCTTCCGGCACTCATGAAGAGAAGTTTGATGTGTAAGACGGTGTTTAACTATTCTAGCTGCACCAGAGGTTCTGAGTAGAAGGCGCACACGGTATGTTGTTGTTTTGTTTGTCACTGTTTTACTGTGCATTTTGATTTAAAGTAATTTCTCACATGTATGTGAGGTCGGAACGCCGTGCTGGCTGGTTTCAATGTGTAATTGGTGTTTGTTTCACTTCACAGTTTTTCACGGTGTTTGGTGTGTACGGTGTGCACACAAAATAAATAACATCAGTACAAGAATCGTGGGCTGCTTGTCTGTCTATCAGAAGAATACCAAACTGGAGCAGTTACACTCAAGGACACACTAATGGTGGTGTTCCCAGGACTTACTCAAGGACACACTAGTGGTGGTATTCCCAGGTCTTACTCAAGGACACACTAGTGGTGGTGTTCCAGGTCTTACTCAAGGGCACACTAGTGGTGGTGTTCCCAGGTCCCACACACACACACAGACAGACAGACACACACAGGTAGAGAGACAGGCAGAGAGGCAGACACACACAGAGGGTTGTGGTGGGGCCGAGAGGCAGACAGAGAGAGAAAGGGAGGAGGGGGGCAGACGCACTGACGGACAGATGAATGGACACACACAGAGGCAGACACACACACACACTGAAACACCTTAACATACATTACCTGCATTCTCTTTCTTCAGTTGGTCCACCTGACTCTCGCTGGTGTTCACTCTGGTCTCCATCTCCACCACCATGTCTCTCAGGACCTTCACCTCAGCCCAGAGGTCAGGACCCTGTCCCTGAGCCCCTGACCCAGACAGACAGAGCAGCATCACCAGCAGAGCTACAGCACCTCTCATTCTGAAGCCACGTCTCTTTACAATGTCACGAAATGTCTAAGTTCACTAACTGGTCCTTGGTGAGACAGACACGGCAGAGAAGTACTGACTCTGTTTGAGAAACGTCCTTTTATTGACATGAACCTTCTGTGACCTTATATGGTCGTGTTATTCAGTAGATACTTCAGATACAGATTGGTCTAGAGGCTGTGCATGCAGTAATGATTAACACACACACACAGGGCCGCCCCTAGGCATTCAGGTGCCCTAGGCGAGAGTATGATTTTATGCCCCCCCCCCAAAACCACATTTTTAGGGGCGCCACCCCCACCACAACCACATTAAGCCACCAGTACTGCCTCATCACCACCCACACACTCAACAGTAAAAATATGGACAACAATGGTTTCAAGACAATTTGTCTTTTATATTTTCTTTACAGAAATCAGAAAACAAGGTACAAATAAACATATTCAAACATTAATAGTGCAATCAGAAAACAAGCTACAAATATACATATTGGAACATATGTGCAATAGTACTTGGTTTAAAACCCAAAACTTTGGAGTTGGAGGGACTCCTCCGCCTTCCGTAGGGCCCATTCAGGCCAACAACAGTTCTCCTTCTGATGCAGCCTACAGACAGTTCCCAGTGTGGAGGGCCCTGGATCCCTCAGCCATCAGGTAGCCTACATATCCTTAAAATCGGACACGTCTGGACTTCCTTGCTGCAAAGTCATCTATGCCGGGCGGTGCATTTCACACCTAGGCCGGGCGGTGCATTTCACACCTAGGCCTTCAGTGATGTCCGACACAGTCCTACCTGAATTATTCTACCTCTTAATACCATCATTATGACGCCATGGCTCTAGAAACTAGACAGAAACACAGTATAACCGGGCGTTGCATCACCTTAACATAATCAGACAAGTACAACAGAGTTATATTAATATTTCCGAAGCATTTTTAATCAATAAATCCGCATTTACAATGAAGAGTGTGATCTTTAAGATCGCTTCGCTTGGATACTGTCAAAACTTTTAAATAAAAGGCACTTTTATCGTCAAGAAACGTGACAAAACAATTCAACAAGTCTCCTTGAGTACTTTTACTGCACAGCTGATTCACGTGCGCCACCCACGTAATCTCCACATCTCTTGCAACCTGCAACAGACGCATCAAACATTTATTTTATAAGCCTATATTTGTCATTTTAATTACCTATATATTAATTCGTTAATATTGAAACGAAAATAAAATGAATTTTAATTACCTATATATTAATTCGTTAATATTGAAACGAAAATAAAATGAAATAACGAAATAAAATGACAAAAATATATACAAATAAAATAAAAAATAAAATGCTTTGTACTCACCAAAACAACTTCATTTGAAAACAAAATCCATCCTCCTTTCTTTCCTCAGGAATACTTCAATTACTCTGTTGTAGAGTTTATCTGTACGCTTCAGCTCCATCAATAAGTGCTTTTCAATTGACATGGAAGCTAATGCTGAAAGCCGAGTCTGTCCAGTAGCATTTCTGGCATACGTTTTAAAGCACCGTTGCTTGTAAGTGCCCAGCCGTGCTTTGGTGTCTCGTTGCTCCCTTGGATAGACAACTCAAGTTTGCAAAACCAGTGTGGCTCCAAACACCCGATCGATCTGTTGCAAATAGCAGGCATTGCCAGCAGTACAATTTGCAGTGCCTTTCGGAGCCTGTGAGCCAGGGGTACCGCTCGTAGTTAGCGATCTGAAAGTGCCGGACAAACCCTTTTCCCCGCTGAGATAGGCTCGCTAGCGTCGGGGTTGGCCGTTCTCTGATAATGTCTATCTTTTCCTGGAAAGTTCTTCTAGAAAATGGCGTTGTTTTAAGATCTGCCACCACATCTGCCTCTTCTCCCCCTTCAGCCATTGTAGCTGATTGTAGACGGTATAAAGATACGCAAATTACCTTGCTACGCATCTCAATAGTGCGTATCCAATCAAAAGACGTTCTGGGTGCTGACATCAGATTGAGCCTTACAGCAGGCGCCGTTGTTGATTTTGCTCGCCTACTCTAAATCTACGTAGGTTTCCATTAGGTACGCCACAGGTGTTCTCGTCCAACGTTAAGTTACAGGTCGCATTCGCGGCACCGTTTGTTGTGCAGGCGGGCAGATTTGGGAGCCCCCTAGCAACACATTTTGATTGGATAAAAGCTCTAACATAAAGGCCAGCCCTCCAAATCTCAATTGGAGACTGGAAGCAGCGCAACCAAGAGGAAAGCTATGAAATGAAGAGAATAGACTATGGGGAATCATTAATACATATTTGTGGAAAAAATATATTAAAATAAAATGTATATTCTGATGATGTTTAGGCCAGCAGAGAAGGCCTTGCTGGCCCTGACGGCACACCACTGCATCATCAAGTGATATCTGCCTAGAAACCTCACGATTGATGCTCATTAATGCAAGTCCATTGAGACGCTCCTGAGCCATTGTCGAGCTTAGGTAGGTTTTCATTAGCTTCAATTTGGAGAAGCTCCTCTCTGCTGCAGCAACTGTCACTGGAATAGTGACAGCGATTCTGAGGGCCACCCACATATTTGGATATACCTCCTTCAGTTGCTTCTCCTGTAAGAAAGCCAGAAGTTCCAGGGTGGTCATTTTGGCTTTTGGCAAATCTGGGAAAGTCTGCATCTCCAGTGCCAGTTCCCTCCCATCCAGGTCTGACTGTCCACCACAGCTCAGGGTGTTGCTGAGTGTTTCGCACTTTTTTTGTCAACTCTACATTAGGCAAGTCAGGGAAGTTGACAAGCACCCCAAACTTTTCCTCGACTTCACCTAAGGTCTGGAATCGTTCCTGCAGTGACACAATTGAAACATCCACCACCACATTGAAAAAGGAAATTTCCATTTTCTTAAGTGCATCACTCACTTGCTCATCAGGAGACTCATAGGAAAACTGTCTCTTGGTTGTTCTCAGCCTCTTCTGCTTCAGAACAGCTGCCACATTCATATCCTCACAGATATCTTTGGCAGATGCTTGGGCAGAAGCAAATCCAGTGCCTCTGTAGCTGACCAGAGAGGCTTCTGTTTTCCTCAAGAGGTCAACTGCAACATCCAACTGCATTGACACTGATTGCAATACTTTGCTGACATGCTGGATTTGGGTCAGGATGTCATACCATACCACAGTACAGATTGCAAAGCGGTATGATGCAACCTCTTCAGCCAAAGATTGTGCCTCAATGTGTATGACTGGATCTGTGGCTTTGTCCCTCGCCTGTACAAGTGCATCTCTGACTTCTGCAGTCTGGTACCTTACAGCCTCGACGCTCTTGATCCGACTCTCCCATCTGGTATCTGACCAGGATTTCAGCGTTGTGTTGACATGGCTTTTTAAGATGGTCCTCCATCTCTGAGTGGAGGCAGAGAACAGTGTGAAAAGCTTCTGCAGGTAGCCAAAGTAGCCAGTGGCCTCTGCAGAGCTTTTTGCCGCATCAGCTACCACCAGATTCAATGTATGTTTGTAATGTATGTAAGCTCTTGGATTTATTTGCAGAAGTCCGGCTTGGACTCCCTTTCTCTTTCCTTTCATGTTAGCCCCGTTGTCGTAGGACTGCCCTCTACAGTCTTCAAAAGGGATGTTGAGCTCTTCTAGTCTCTTCAGAATGAGGATCGAGAGGCTTTCAAGGAACCCCATAAAATGCTCTTTTATTTGGGGGGTGCCCACCGTGCCCTCCATTGCAACAAATAGAATTATAACTGATAGTTGCTCTTTATGGCTCAAATCGGGGGTGCAATCCAAAATAATTGAGAAGTATTTGGATTTTTTTATTTCATCGACCATATACTTCACAATCTTTCCACCGATGCAATCTATTAATTCATTTTGAATCCTTGTTCCTAAATAGGATGTATGGATGGCTCCTCTTTCCACCTCAGCAACATGCTGCTTAAGGACTGGGTCAAACTTGGCCATGAGCTCAACCTCTTTCAGAAAATTACCATTATTCGGCTGATAAAGTGTGTTTGTGGTCCCCCTAAGGGCAATATTTCGCTCTGCCAACGACTGAATTATGGCCACCAACCTGGTCAGGACTTCACGCCACTTCCTCCTTTCAGCCTCCAGAAGTGCCATTTCTATTTTATCTATTGTTTGGCCCTTGTCAAGACGATTCTCCAGTTCCTTCCACGATGTCATGTGCCTAGAATGTTCAGGACTGTTCTCATGGTTTTTGAGTATGTCACTGCAATTCTTCCAGTCATCAAGTCCATCACTGTTGAGTTTGTATTCTTTTTGTGAGAACAGCTTGCAGCAGAAGCAGTAAAGACTATTTTTTTTTCTTGGAATATACAACCCAGCTTCTCTTGATTTTCTCTCCATTCACTAATGCTCTGTAAAAGTGGTGATGATGGCAACTTCTCCCATCCTCTCTTTTTGGAAATCTAAAGTCTGACGTAACTTGATATGGCCCTCTGCTAACTAACTCTGTCCTCACCTTATCAGACAGGGCTGGCCAGTCAGCAGGATCTGTAGGTGCTGCCTTGATAGACTCACATACAGGATATGTTCCAGATGATGCTGATGGGGTGTCTGCTGCAGGCTGTAGAGTAGTGCTTGTGGTTCCTTCACCTGCAGGCAAATCCAAACATACACCTCTAATGTCAACTTTATGACACTATTATGAAGACCTTATGATGGAGGATTCAAGTAAAGTGAATAAATATGAATAAATATGAAAAAAGTATTTATTAGTAGCACATCCATACTGTTACACCACTGCATTAAGTCCTTTGTGTCATTCTACTACATATAAAGTAGCACTGTACAAATAAACTTTATTTGATTTGACTAATGCCTACATTTAATTAGTAACAATGTCTATCTGTAACATTCAACAACAACAACAACAACAACAACAACAACAATAATAATAATAATAATAATACAAATAATAATAATACTAATAATAATAATAATGACTACAAATAATTGGCTGAACTTACATGGTGTAGATGGGAGATCAGATGTCCCTTCTCCAGCACCTGGGTCTGGGGGCTTCTGAAAGTATTTCCTCAGTGCATCTGGACAGTTATAGAGTAAATATTAGACTATTACAAGCTAAAACATTTGGTAGCTGCAGAGTAGGACTCATCAACAGAACCATCACCAGGGACATGTCCTGCATGTCATCCCTCCTCTCTCTCTCACCGCATCCTTCCTGTCTAAATCTCTACTATCTCTGTCAATAAAAAGAAAAAGAAATATGAGTGGGACTGCCCCACTCAGAGAGAGAAAAAAGAAAAAAAAGGACAAAAAAACGGTTTACCATGATTTAGCTAGCTGAAGTGAATTAGCTAGCATCAAGTGGGCTAAAACCATCTAAATTAATATCATACAGCAATAGCAAGGTGATTTGTTTGTTGTGAGCAGCAGGGACAAGCTAATATAAAATAAACATCATTATCACATCAACAGAGCTAGCTAGCTATGTTGCAGTGCAGCAGTGGGTATTGGGTAATGGAATGATGCTAGCTAGCTAGCGATTAGCGAATGTTTGCATAGCTTGATATTAACCAAAATAAGAAACGAAAATATTAATAAATGGACATTACATAGCCTACCTCTGTTATGTGTACGTTTCTCCTCCTCCTCCTTTCTCCGCTTCCTCCCCTGTGCACCCGAGAGCCTTTTCATTCTTGCTGATGTTTAATTTGTTAGCTGCTAGCTTGTTGTAATTCTCAATGAACGTTCAGAGAGGGCACGCGTTCGTTGCGGGAGGGGGAGGGGGAGGGGGAGGGGAGGTTCGCATGAGACGAGTGTCGCGAAGCGTAATCCGCTTGTTAAGTCTGACGTCAAAAGTGACGTTTAGCCATTTCCGAGTCCAAACCAGAAATTCCCTGCACCAGAGTACCTGTGAACTACAGCGATAGAATGACAGTTTAATCGTTTTTTAGACTCGGATCTATTCATACAACAAGGGACACAGCACTTTCCCGTTTTCTCCATATTGTCAGGGTATTTGAGCCTCGGAAAAGCGCTATATAAATATAAATTGAAAAAAAAGCGCTATATAAATATAATTTATTATTATTATTATTTCGGCATTTCGAAGACAGCGCCTCAGCCAACGTTGGACCCGGAAACACGTCACGACTTAACAAGCGGATAGAGACAGTAGGCATAGACATAAAATTCATTTCATCAGAGACAAAATTATTTAAATGAAAATAAAAATGCCCGGGGGGCGCCAAATGCCCCACCCCCCCCCCAAAAAAAAGGGGCATTTGGCGCCCCCCGGGCATTTGGCGCCCTAGGCGACCGCCTAGTTCGCCTATGCCTACGGGCGGCCCTGCACACACACACGTACACACAGAGACAGGCAGAGACAGAGAGAGAGAAGGGGGGCGCAGATGAACTGACGGACGAACGGACACACACAGAGGCAGACACACACACACACACACACACACACACACAGGCTGAGACAGATCCAGACACACACACACACACACACACACACACACACACACACACAGGCTGAGACAGAGACAGACACACACACACACACACACACACACACACACACACACAGGCTGAGACAGATCCAGACACACACACACACACACACACACACACAGGCTGAGACAGAGACAGACACAGACACACACACACACACACACACACACACACACACACACACACACACACACAGGCTGAGACAGAGACAGACACACACACACACACACACACACAGGCTGAGACAGAGACAGACACACACACACACACACACACACACACACAGGCTGAGACAGAGACAGACACACACACACACACACACACACACACACACACACAGGCTGAGACAGAGACAGACACACACACACACACACACACAGGCTGAGACAGATCCAGACACACACACACACACACACACACACACACAGGCTGAGACAGAGACAGACACACACACACACACACACACACACACACACACACAGGCTGAGACAGAGACAGACACACACACACACACACACACACACACACACACAGGCTGAGACAGAGACAGACACACACACACACACACACACACACACACACAGGCTGAGACAGAGACAGACACACACACACACGCACACACACACACACACACACACACACACAGGCTGAGACAGAGACAGACACACACACACACACACACACACACAGGCTGAGACAGAGACAGACACACACACACACACACACACACACACACACACACAGGCTGAGACAGAGACAGACACACACACAGGCAGAGACAGACAGACAGACAGCAAGAGAGAGGGGACACACACACTAATATTATCTATGGTAGAAGAGCAGACTACAGTCTTGCAGGTGATTGTGTAAGATATGTAAACAGCTGCTGGACCACTGTGAGGTTGTCCCTGAACGCTCTGGTGGGGGGTACGTTCTGGGTCCAACTTCACTCCGGCTCAGCAGACTTAGTGAGCATGTGTGTGTGTGGGTTTGTGTGTGTGTGTGTGTGTGTGTGTGTGTGTGTGTGTGTGTGTGTGTTATAGAATGTTCATGCACTAGAACAGCAAACAGTAAAAAAAACGTAGGGGTTGTAGACTTGAACTTGAACTACACCGTAGCCTGTCATTATTAACCCCTCCCACCCCATCTCCTCTCTTAGGTTCCAGGGCATAGAGCAGGTTACCCTTCAGAGAGGGGGTGATGTTGACAGCAGCCATTACAACCATTAGTAAGCTTTTAGCCTTTAGGAAAAAGAATACAGGATATTCTGAACCGTGTCATATATTTTGATTTTGAGACCAACACTACACAATACTTACAATACTCTGCATCCACTATGACTATACAACAATGCTCTAGAGTCTAGGCTGCTTGACTAGACAGAAACCAATGAGGGTTTGATAAACATTCATGAAATTCTCTCTGCTCAAGTCTTATTTAGTCTTTTAAAACATAGGGTGACACGTGTACAGTCCCTTGTTCACTTGCAGTGGAGAGGAACAGTCTTTTAGATACTGTAGGCTGGCAGTGTTTTCACAAGGCTTATATCCTTGAAGCCATGCTGCCACCTACTGGGTCAGCTGATGTAAGTGTCTGTGTGTGGTCCCGTGAGTGAGAGGGAGGGATAGGGGGAGGGGGAGGGGCCTATCCCTGAATACTTCACAATCGGCTCAGATCGACGAGCTAATGAGATTGGGGACAGGCCGTCCTCTGACAGGCAGCTAAGGTGCCGCGGTTGGTCAGCCGTCGACGACGCGACGAGTCATGGGACAGAAGGGCTACCGCTTCTCTCTGTTCTACTTCCCTGTGCAGGTAAGGCCTGTCCCCTGACATCTGACACACCTGGGCAGGTAAGGGCTGTCCCCTGACACCTGACACACCTGTGCAGGTAAGGCCTGTCCCCTGACACCTGACACACCTGTGCAGGTAAGGGCTGTTTGAAGAAGGGCAAAGTTTGGACAAACAAAGTTTGTGAGCATGAGAAGGGCAGTTAGCTCCTCTTACTGTTCTGTTTAGACACAGGCAAACCTGCCTACACAACTATCATAATAATAATAATAATAATAATAATAATAATAATAATAATAATAATAATAACTAGACAGGGACAATTCCTGTGGAAATTGTGAAGTGTGCTTGCCCCCCCCCCCCCCCCCCCCCCCACCCCCCCCTGGGCCACTCCCCTGCATCCCCGGCGAGGACCTCGTTCCTCTAGCTCACCCAGGGGCCAAGTTGTGGGGTTGTGTGTGTGTGTGTGTGTGTGTGTGTGTGTGTGTGTGCCTCTCTCTCGTTCTTACCCTACCTGCTGCTGGCGATCAGAGGGACACCTGTAAGAGTTAAGTGACAGTTGGTGGTTGCTACGGCAACGTGCTCTGACCAGACCTGCTTTTGTCTTTGGCCAGCTCTCAAACAAACGTCTGAAACGTAACAACTATTCATGTTTGGGCTTATATGTTGATATTTGAAGTGACAGTAAGAGTTGCTCTACGTTTCCATGTAAACATTGTGAATATAGACATACAATTGTAGCTGTGGGAGCAGTTTGCAAAATGTGTACAAAAAGTTCAAAAACGTTTTCTGCTCACTCTGTTCTCAAAGTTCCGCCATTGAATTTCAATGGCGATTTCTCTCCACAAAAAGTCTGTGTCTGTGTGTGTGTGGTGTGTGTGTGTGTGTGTGTGTGTGTGTGTGTGTGTGTGTGTGTGTGTGTGTGTGTGTGTGTGTCTGTGTGTGTGTGGTGTGTGTGTGTGTGTGTGTGTGTGTGTGTGTGTGTGAGTGTGTGTGTATGTGTGTGTGTGTGACAATAGCAACGAGAGTTGGAACGAGCCGCACGTTTTGACACCTCTCATGTCTACCTAGTGCCAAAACTGTGGGACGAGATACCGGTGCAAATTTTGCTATTATAAAAAGTTATATGTACAAGAACAATAAGTGCTGCTTGCTACTGCAAGCACACTTAATTACATAAGTATATTATTACCCTTGGGGATAAAATCAAACATCACAGGAAAATGTTTGTGTCTTTCAGTATTCACAGGTCATGTCATATTTCATGTTCTATTATACTGTGGATCTGGACTTCCTGTCTCTCAGTCACACAGAATGACAGTCAGGCTGAGAGGTTTGCTGTGTGCTGTCTGCTAGCATGTCTATCTCTCTCTCTCTCTCTCTCTCTTTCTCTCTCTCTCTCCCTCTCTCTCTCTTTCTCTCACTCTCTCTCTCTCTCCCTCTCTCTCTCTGTCTCCTCTCTCTCTCTCTCCCTCTCTCTCTCTCTCTGTCTCCTCTCTCTCTGTCTCGCTTCTATTGACTGGGAAGTGTTTCCCCTTGATTTAGGAGACCTTCAGAAGATTAGAGGGGAGAGGGAGTTGTGCTTGTTAGGCCAGGGCACCAAGGGGACAGAGGGTAGAGGCAGAGCCAAAGCTCCAGGCTTTGAAGACAGACTACAGAGGAGGTTTAAGTACAGCAATCCCTGTGAGAGCTCCACTCAGGGTGAAGGATGACAGCAGATGTTTCTGTCCTGCGCCGACATTCCTTTAGCTTCAGATACTGCTGCCTTTGTCTGAGAGAACAGTCAGACAGAATACATCAGTCTCCCCAGGCGACCTCAACCATTACATGATGCAATTTACTGCCATAAAATGCATGCATCCAAGCTGATTTTCATAGTCATGATTTGTTCGCGAGACTTAGAGACGCTTGAGACTGAAGGAACATGCCATGCACACACTCACTGACCACTTTATTAGGAACACTATACTAAATACTGGGTAGGGCCTCCCTTTCTCCTCAAAACAGCGTCAGTTGTTCATGGCATTGATTCCACAAGATGTTGGAAACATTCCTTTGAGATTCTGGTCCATGATGACGTGATTGCGTCGCGCAATTCATGCAGATTGTTCAAGTGCACTTTCAAGCTGTGAATCTCTCGTTCTACCACATCCCAAATGTGTTCTTTTGGATTCAGATCCGGAGACTGAGAAAGCCACTGAAAAAACACAGAACTCATTGTCATGTTCATGAAACCAGTTTGAGACGGCTTTTGCTTTATGACACGCATTTCGTGATAATGCACATGCATTATCATGCTGGAATTAGCCATTAAAAGATGGGTACATTGTGGCCATGAAGGGATGCACATGGTCAGCAACTATACTCAAATAGGCTGTGGCATTCAAGCGATGATTAACACTACAACAGCCATGTGAGTAAACAGAAATGTTTGCACTCTATCAAATTTCAGAACCCTCCTTTCATGACTTTTCTTAGATATGTGCGTTCTACCACCCAGTATCCTTACATTTTCAAAATCACATCAGGATAAGCTAATATAAAGCTATTTTGCCGTTTTTCTATGTAGGAAGCAGGCTAATTTACAAGCGGCCAACTAGTGGTCGTTGTGTGTAAATAGCAGCTTAGCATTGTAAAGAGTGGCTCTTTTAGTAGGTAAAAAAGGCACGGCTGTTCTAGTGGTTATTAACAGGTCCAAAGTGCTGCAAGAAAACATTCCCCACACCATGACATCAGCTGAATGATTGAGAACAGGTGTTCCTAATAAAGTGTGTATGTTTGCTCTAACATAATAGTACAGACATGTGTATGATATGTTTCTTCAGTCTCAGTTTTATGTGTGTCTTTCAGAAATCATTATGTCACTCATAACATGTCATCATGCTCTACTGTTGTTGCCCCAAGGTCCACTAAAGCCTGCTGTTACTGGGGTTGTTTTTGACGTTCCTTCTACGCCCCCAAGTGGCCTTACTGAGAACAACACACGTGTTTCTGACTTATCTGTATGCACTATACGCCAAAGTAGAAACAACACGCATATACCAAGATCTGTTGAATACAGTCCTAAATGCAGGAAAGCTCTAAGAACATAAAACATACTCTCTCTTGCTGTTGTTCCCATTATTTGCTTTACGATGCAAGACTCCACGTCTCCAGGCTTAAGTAAGTATGTAGCTTTGAGAACCGATGGTTCTCTCAAGCCTAATGGCCCTTAATCTCCTGTTTCCATAGCATGAGCAGGCTTGATGTACAAGTACACCCCCCTGGACATGACACTGGTATGTCACAGGGTCTTACACCCAATCCGACCCTTAATGCTGAGTGCCAAGCAGGGAGGCATCGGGTACCATTTTTTATAGTCTTTGGTATGACTCGGACGGGGACCAAACTCACAACTTCTCAATCTCAGGGTGAACACTCTAACCACAAGGCCACTGAGCTGGTTCATTGTTGGCTTTACTATCCAAGACTATCCATAGTCTTTGGTTTGCCTCAGTTAGGGTTAGGGTTAAGTTTTAATAGCAGAGTAATGAATAGTGGGTTTAGTGTCGAGTCTGAGGGGTGTTTGGTTAAGGGGAGTGGGGAGGGGGAGGGAGAGTTTGAGAAAGAAAACGGTTGTTTTTCAAGGGGGGGTAATTTTGCTTATTCAAGTGGGCTCCTTTCAGAAACAGTTTGAGTACAGCTCAGCAGGGATCACAGCAGACAAGCCACTGAATCCACTCGTTTTAACTCGAACTATATGACATGATATCCTATATATCTCATCTAGATAAGACATATATTTTTCCTATACCTTATTCTAGAAAAACATTGTAAGTATACAATAGCCTACAATAACTGCAAGTAATGGCATTGCAGTTGGCTCAACAACATTTTAAAGGATAAACATTCCAAACTAAGACTAACACAACCTCTGTCTTCTGAAAGGGCAGCAGGAGGTAGAAAAGACATGCTTATCTATGTCTCTGTCACACGCACACACACACACACACACACACACACACACACACACACACACACACACACACACACACACACACACACACACACACACACACAGCGCTGTTGTTCAAACTGGGGGTACTGTGAGAGTGGGGTAGAGAGAAGGCAGAGAGAGGCCAGTGTTGCAGCTAGGAGCTAGTGTGCAGTATTGAGGTGCTGGAGCAGGAAGAGTCTAACGACTAGTAAGTCTACGGGACGTGTTTGGGCTGGGTAAACCATGCTCACGGGGTGGGACAAAGACTCAGCGCTCGACCCAAGATGAAGGTGGAGAGGAGGTCTTCCTCCACAGATGCAGACATTCCTTCACTATCCACCCTCTCTGGCCTCTTCCTCCTTTTACTCCATGCCGGTAAGTGAAAATGTTGTCATTTTAAAACTTACTTTTTAGGAAGAACAATGTGGATGGGAAGATCTAGTGGCCTAGTTGTTCAGTAAATTGATTATTTTGCTTTTGGGAAAGTAACATTCATTATGAAAAGATTGTTTGTTTGTTCAGCAAACAAACAAAGTAGTCAAGTCAGGAAATATTCCATATTTTGGACTAGAAATGGATTCATCTTGAAATATGAGTTAGACCTTTTTTTTTAATACAATACACTTCCGCCTGTATAAAATAAATGACCATGTTGGAAGTAAGTGCTGTACGATAGTTAATCTACCCAGGGCAGTGATTGTGTTGTCCTGACGTACCCTCAGTATTGTGGAAACACAGTGCTCCATTCAGTCTGTACAGACAGACATACAGCTTCACTAAGAAGAGGCTTTGGTTGACGTGAGCTGTGGTAGGGATGTGAGGGGAAGTGTAGGGGAAGCATTAGGACTTTAAGAGGTTTTAAATGAGACAAAGACATGGGGCAGAGAGACAGAGCTGTAAGTGCATAGGGGCCAGTACTAACCCAGCCTTGCTACTACTGTGTGCTGGGTCGTGTCATGGTGGCGGATCTGCTATTAGGCAGAATCACTGAACCCTGTGTCCTGCACTCCACATCACAAAGAGAGAATGTCTCAGAGTGTCTTTCTCTCCCAGTGGCTCGTTTCACAGAAGGAAAACACTTCCCAACAATCCTGCCCTTTGTCCGCTCACCCTGGCAACAACTGAGTGCAACAGTTCCAACTGGACAACGGTTGCCATGGTGACGGGCACGATGGCGATGGCGACGCCATGCGGGCTCACACGTGGTGACCCAGAGCTGAGAGGTGCTCACTCACTCGCTCTCTCCCTCTCCATTACCCAGAATGCCATGCAGCCTATCAATTAGTCCTAGTAGTACTGCAGCACAGCAGACCATGTCTGGGCTCTGAGTAGCCCTGCATGTGGTGAAGGATGTGGTGGTCTTGAGAGCCAGACTCAAAGTCTCACACTGACATGTATAAATCTGGCCAGGAGACTCGGAGTGTGGTGACTTATAGGAGCCTCAGCTGTGAACATAATGCCGTTACTGTGTTTGGTTACCAAGGCAGGGCTGTGCTGAAAAGGATGATATGCATGTGGAACTGTAGACCCTCCCCCTGTGTTCCCAGGGGCCGATTATTAGTTAACTAAATGTAAAACATGGTTGTTTAGAGAGGTCATGTCCTGCCTATGTTCTCAAAGAAAGATTGATATGGTTGATTAAGGCTGGGTTGCACCAACATGGATACATTTCTAAACTGGTATTATCTACTAATACCACCAAACTTTAAACCTATCTTAAACCTAGTTTAAATGTAATCCTGTTTTAAAATCTAAATCTCTGGTAATCCAGGTTTTCTGGCAGACACTGAAAATAAATGTATCCTACTTTAATCTTGGTTTCAACTAGGTTGAACTAATCCAGGATTAAAAGGATGACGTGCAACGCGTCCCTGATACATTTTAAACCTAGTTTCAACCTGGAAAGCCTGGATTAAGCCTAAACCAGAATGAATTTAAACCATGTCGATGCAACCCAGCCTAAGAGTTGAATGGCTCTCAAGAGACATAACCAAATGGACGACGAGGGAAGGCCGTGAGAACAAGGGACATGCAAGGCTATATCTGATCAAATGTTGGTGACACTTTGTGACGTTAGAATTATAAGGTTCTATCTCCATTTTTGGTCAAAATTGAGTTTTTTACATAATCTGATCCATTAGGTGTTCATTAATGCCTGTGTGGTGTTATTTTTAAAACGTTGACATTTTTGAGTTAGTAATTCATAAAAGACAAAGGTTCCATCTCACCAAACATAACGGAATGTAAAAACTTTGACGCTCAATATCTCTGAACGACCCTAAACGGAGATAGAACCTTATCATTCTAAGCTCACGACTTGCTCTTTAAAAAGAGGTGAAAAATAGAAAAACCTCATTCAACAGTGACTGGTGCGTTGTGTAAGTTGATAGAGACACGTATATGCTATTAATGTGTGTGCTATTAATTACCACATGTCGTCACGTGTCTCCAGGCAGTGTTGGGAGTGTGAACATCACCAGCCCTACCCACCTTGTGCGGGGCACCCTGGGTGGCAACGCCCTCCTGTCTGTCAGCTACTCCAGTGCCAGCGCCGACCTGCCTGTCATCAAGTGGCAGCTGATGAGGGACAAGCCCGTCACCGTGGTCCAGTCTATCGGTACCAGCATCATAGGTAGAGCCAGAAGAATTTCTTCGATGACATTTGTTTTTATTTAGATACTTTAGATACTTAACGATACTTCCACCACTAGTAACAAGAGGTTGTACATAGTACTGTAGAGATGTTAAACAATCCTCTTGCATTGATACCTCGTCATCGATACCTCAATCGATTAAGAATCTGTTTGCAACACAAACACAACACTTTTAGACATCGGGATTGTCTGTACACTGCTTTAATTATGTACTGGAACTTCACTTCTGTTGGAGGCACTGTTGTCGATAAGACCCTATTGGTGAAACAACTGTATAAATCGTCTAACATTTACTGAGGCTGTGGTAGACAGACAGACAGGGCCTGCAGTGGTAACATGGCAAGACATGGGCCCTACTTCATAGGCTGGTGCACTTGTTGTTGTTGTTGTTGTATGTGGTGAGACGTTTTCATGTTTTTCTGTCAACATGCTGCTCTAAACTAATTCCTAGTGGGACTAATAAAGTTGTTTGAATTGAATTGAATTGAATAGGCAACCTGCGTCCAGAGTACAGAGGGCGCACCGTTGTGTATGAGAACGGAACTCTGCTGCTACGCAACCTACGGTTGTCAGACGAGGGGGTCTACGAAGTGGAGGTCTCCATCACTGACGACACGTTCACTGGAGAACACATCCTCACCCTCACTGTAGACGGTAGGTGTGACTGGCCACCAGACTGTGTGAGCCGTGTACATGTGTGCCGGTACGTGTGTGAGGGAATTTGAATCTCTGAAATGTACCCTGTTTGTGGATGTCCTTCTTGAACTCCTATTGAGTTCAGTCATACCAGTAACCACTTAACCACCTAAGTTGTTAGTTTGACCAAACATGTCTGAAAATGTATGCAATAGATGGGTATCGGTATATCACATTTTTGGTAATACCAAATTCTGATTTTGCTCTGATATGAGTACTCAGTGGCCTTGTGGTTAGGGTGTCCGCCCTGAGATTGGGAGGTTGTGAGTTTGATCCCCGGCCGAGTCATACCAAAGACTATTTTTTAAAATGGTACCCGATGCCTCCCTGCTTGACACTCAGCGTGAACCGTTGGATTGAGGGTAAGACCCTGCGACATACCAGCGCCATGTCCAGGGAGTGTACTTGTACATCTAACCACCTCACGCTATGGAAACAGGAGATAGGCTCCTGCCCTATGGGCCATTAGGCTCAAGAACCATCGGCAAATAGTGATATAAGGGCACAACATAAATAGAACAAGAATGGTAGTGATAAGTGACTGCAATATACAGTATGTGCAGAGGTAGTATTGTAAACATCAGTTTAGTTATGTAGAGGTATATACAGTTATGGGCTATATACAGTTATGGGCTATAGAAATAAGTTATCTGTCAGGATATAAGAATATATAAACAACTGGTCTATGTTGTTGCTCTCTCCATGCACGTTTTGTTCATTATTGATGTTGTATTTGATTCTTAATTCATTATTTTATATGATCATAATATGATTGTGTATGATAATAAATTATTCATTTGATTGATCCACATTATTGTATAACACTGGGGTCTGTCTCCCGCTCTTTATTTCGAGTGGAAAAAGTTGATTCCTACGTGTGTGTGTGTGTGTGTGTGTGTCCACAGTGCCTGTGACCAGACCGTACGTCCAGATGATAGCCTCTTCTGTGTTGGAGCTGAGTGAACAATTCACTCTCTACTGCTCCCATGACAACGGGACCAAGCCCACTTACAGTTGGCTGAAAGGAGGGAAGGTCCTGACCAATGACACGCGCCTCCTCCTGTCCCATGACCAGAAGGTGTTAACCATCTCGCGGGTGCTGATATCAGATGATGACATCTATAGCTGTACTGTAGAGAACCCTATCAGCAGCTTGAGGAGTATCCCTGTCCAGCTCACTGTCTACAGTAGGTGGCATCACAGTACCTGTCTCTCAGTCATTCATTTCAATGGTCAAAATGGTAAATGGACTGACTTATATAGCGTCTTATTCCAAAGCGCATTACAATGGCCTCTTATTCACCTATTCACACACCAATGGCGGCAAGCTACCAGGCAAGGCGCCGGGCCCGCTCGTTGGGAGCAATTTGGGGGTTCAGTGTCTTCCCCAATCTGTCGACCTTGCGATCATTAGACGCCAGGCTCTACCTCCTGTGCCACAGCCGCCCCTATATAGACTCATTTAGACCTTCTAGCATCTATCAGGGCCATTCGGCTTATGAGGGCCATTAGGCCTACTGTTAAACTAACGAAGAAGAGAGAAGTTGAAGCTTGAGCACACTGGCGGACTCAGGGGGGGGGCAGGGGGGGGCGACCGCCCCTCCTGGTGCCCCCACGGTTGAAAAACGTCTGTCTTAAGTGCCCTTTTGAGTGTCAAAAATGCCATTTTGAATGGCGAAAATGAGAGGACGTGCCCTATCGGTGCCCCTCCAATGGTCTAAACTTGACCATGTGCCCCCCACAGTTGAAAAACGTCGCACTAAAGTGCCCTTTTGAGTGGCAAAATGAGAGGATTTGCCCTATCGGCTGCCCTTCCAATGGTCTAAACTTGACCATGTGCACTGATGGGGTCCCATGTTGTGCAGTAGGTGCCCTTTTTGTCTTTTCGCCCCCCCCCCGCCCTTCAAACAGCCCGAGTCCGCCACTGCTTGAGCGTAATGTCTGCCGTGAGGTGTGCCGCCTCTGAAAAAGTTGTTTACAACAAGTGCAAAAATCCTGCCTGAGTGAAGGCGCCTGAGTGAGCTGGCCTAGAGGACCGTAGGGGGGGGCGAGCTAGAGAGACAGAAGGAGAGAAGGAGCCAGGAGCCCTGGAGCACACAGACAGGCTAATCCAGTGGAGAACCCATCCAGTGAGTTATTTACGAGGAGCTGGAGATAAAGGAAGCAGGAGTCGTCGGTGTTTCACCCCAGTGGAGGCTGGGTAATCCTGACTTCATTACTGTTGTAGCGCTACATGGTGTATGGAGAGAGCAGCGGAACACACACACACACAAACACACACAAAGAAACACACACGCACTCACGCGTGCACACGTGCATTCATGCGTGCATGAATACACATGCACACGCACGCACGCACACGTACATACACACACACGCACACGCACACAGACGCACACACACACACACACACACGCACACACACACACACGCACGCACACGCACACACCCACCACATCAGCGTACTGCAACAGAGTGCATGTAGAGCAGCTCTGTATATACACTGTTGAACAAAGAACCAGAGCGACCCCCATTCACTCCACCTCTCCTCCCAGGCTTGGCAAGCAGGCCAGGGAATTAGGACATTTCTGTTCTTTTATACTCTGGATCTGTTCCAAATCTATTTGTTTTGTTTTACTTGGGGGATACCTTAGAGAGAAAGTGGTGGATGTTGTTTTATGATCAGGTCTTCTAGAATAGTTTTATAGTGGGTATGAATAAGTTAAAGGTTGTTTTCAGAAAGGATATATCTTGACTATTCGGAGGGCCTGTGTGTGTTTGTCCTCTGGTTGAGTGTTTAGACTGTGAGATCAGGCCGCAGTGTGGTTCAGTGTGGTTTGTTTCTCTCTTTGGCAGGACGGAGCTCGCTGTACATCATCCTCTCCACCGGTGGCATATTCCTGCTCATTACCTTGGTAACAGTGTGTGCCTGCTGGAAACCAAACAAGTAAGCGATCCTGGTTTGAATACTGAGCTTTGCAGTGACCAATCCAATTAGATCAGTGATTATTCAAGGGATGGAACGATGTATTCTTAGAACAGAAACAGGAACAGAGCAGTTCGATTGTACCCTCTCAGCTCTGATGTGTGTGTGTGTGTGTGTGTGTGTGTGTGTGTGTGTGTGTGTGTGTGTGTGTGTGTGTGTGTGTGTGTGTGTGTGTGTGTGTGTGTGTAGGAGTGTATATTCCCTTTGCTCACGTCTAGTGTTCTACAATACAGTGACATTGATATCACAGTCTTCCACAAAGGAAAGGGTCCTCTTGTAGCTATGATAACGTTACACAGCATGATATGAACACATTCTTAATTCATCCCCAATGAGTGAGTGTTTCTCAGTTATTTTAGCAGATTTCTTGAAAAAGTGTTTTTTTCTTTTCAAAACAGTTAACAGTTGTTCCCCTAAACAGATTGACCAAAACAACACATTTCTTTTGCAAAATGCACTATAACCCTCAAATCTTTTCATGTCACAAAAGCAAATCAGTGCATCAAAACAGTATAATCATCTAATGATGACAATTCAATTCACCATTAATTTCATGATGACATACTAAATACTAACTATAACAACAGAAAATGTTTCCACTGTCAGAAACATAATCAGAAAATGGAAAATAAATGGAACAAAGTCCAAGACAAAGACCAAGACATTTTTCAGATAGAATGGCCCGAGATCTGGTGAGAAATGCTCAGAAGAACCTACACATCACTGCAAAAGAGCTGCAAAAATAAGTAGCAGACACAGGACAACAATACAGCGTATCGTAAACAACAAAGACCTACATGGCAGAGTTGCCAGAAAGAAGCCTTTCCTACGACCTCAACACAAAATTAAGCATCTGAAGTATGCAAAAGAAAAACGTGAAAAACCTGAAGCCTTTTGGAACAATGTGCTTTGGACTGACGAAACCAGAATTGAACTTTTTGGCCACAACCAAAGAAGGTATGTTTGGAGAAAAAAGGGTGAAGCATTTGTAGAGAAGAACACCTTACCAACTGTTAAGCATGGAGGTGGATCCATTATGCTTTGGGGTTGTGTAGCAGCTGGGGGCACAGGCAATATTGTGCAAGTGGAAGGAAGAATGGATTCCACCAAATATCAAGAGGCTAATGTTCGAAGGTCAGTCCAGAAATTGAAGTTGAAGAGAGGTTGGGTATTCCAGCAAGACAATGACCCAAGCATACCTCAAAATCAACCATGAAGTACCTCCAGGGAAAACGGATGAAGGTTTTGGAAAGGCCATCACAGTCCCCAGACTTGAATATTATTGAAAATCTGTGGAGAGATCTCAAACATGTCATGCATGCAAGAAGGCCGAAGAATATTTCTGAGCTAGCGGTGTTCTGCCAGGAAGAATGGGGAAAAACTCCAAAAACAAGAATTGAAAGACTCTTAGCTAGCTACAGGAGGTGTTTGCAAGCTGTTATAGTTGCCCGAGAAGGAGTTACAAAGTAGCTGGCAGGGTTCCCAAACTTTTGCACAAGACCTTTTACCCTGTTTTATTATTTTGAAACTGTAAAATAAAAATGTATCTTGCTTTAAAATGTGATAAAATGTGGCATGTTTAACTTTGTACCATTTAGAAGTTAGGTTTACCACTTTTCACTTAGATATTAATTGTAAAAGGCATTTTGACTAGGGATGCCCACATTTTTGCCCACATCAACTACTGTGCCTGCATCAAAACATACAACTTGTTAGCTAATGAAAAGTTATTTCAATCAATCGTTAAATAGCCCAATAAATACTAACTACAACTATCAATATACCCTAACACCGAGCAAAGATTTTCTGCACACATGCAAAATAGGTTCACATTCACTGTTTTGCAAACATGTAAAAATGGTCAGGCTAGTGAACCCAAATGCAGAACACAGAGAGAGAGGCAGATTATGGTAAAATCCAAAGGATGGTGTATTTATTGAAGGAACAATGGGGGTGAGCCAGGGTGCAGATAAGGGGGGCCAAGGCAGAGAGGGGGCTGAGCAGAGCTCTGATGGCAGGGCAGGCAGACAGGGCAGGCAGGCAGACAGGGCAGGCAGGGAGACAGGGCAGGCAGGCAGGTGGACAGGGCAGACAGACAGGGCAGGCGGGGAGACAGGGCAGGCAGACAGGGAGACGGGGCAGGCAGACAGAAGACAGGCAGGGGACAGGGCAGGGAGACAGGGCAGGCAGGCAGGTGGACAGGGCAGGAAGGCAGGTGGACAGGGCAGGTAGGCAGGTAGACAGGTAGACAGGGCAGGCAGGCAGACTGACAGGGCAGGCAGGAGGGCGGACAGGGCAGGTAGACAGGTAGACAGGGCAGGCAGGCAGGCGGACAGGGCAGGCAGACAGGTGGACAGGGCAGGTAGACAGGTAGACAGGGCAGGCAGGCAGACTGACAGGGCAGGAAGGCAGGCGGACAGGGCAGGTAGGCAGGTAGACAGGTAGACAGGGCAGGCAGGCAGGCGGACAGGGCAGGCAGACAGGTGGACAGGGCAGGTAGGCAGGTAGACAGGGCAGGCAGGCGGACAGGGCAGGCAGGCGGACAGGGCAGGCAGGCAGGTGGACTGGGCAGGCAGGTGGACAGGGCAGGCAGGGCAGGCTGGGAGACAGGGAGACAGGGCAGGCAGACAGGGCCGGCAGGGAGACAGGGAGACAGGGCAGGCAGGGAGACAGGGCAGGCAGGCAGACAGGGCAGGCAGGGAGACAGGGCAGGGAGACAGGGCAGGCAGGGAGACAGGGCAGGCAGGGAGACAGGGCAGGCAGGGAGACAGGGCAGGCAGGGAGACAGGGCAGGCAGGGAGACAGGGAGACAGGGCAGGCAGACAGGGCAGGCAGGGAGACAGGGAGACAGGGCAGGCAGGGAGACAGGGCAGGCAGGCAGACAGGGCAGACAGGCAGACAGGGCAGGCAGACAGGGCAGGCAGGGAGACAGGGCAGGCAGGGAGACAGGGCAGGCAGGGAGACAGGGCATGCAGGCAGGCAGGAGACAGGGCAGGTAGGCAGGTGGACAGGGCATGCAGGCAGGCGACAGGGCATGCAGGCAGGCAGGAGACAGGGCAGGTAGGCAGGTGGACAGGGCAGGTAGGCAGGTGGACAGGGCAGGCAGGCAGGGTAAGCAGGTAGACAGGGCAGTTGGGGCGGGCAGGCAGGCAGGCAGGCTGGAGTACTGCAGGCACAGGGAAACAGGGGTTAATATACTGAGCAGATTGATGGAACAGTATTTAGCAAAGGCTGGAAGCGTGACTAACAGTGTAAACTACGATCTGGCAGAGTGGCGGAGTCCGGACCGGGTATTTCTGGCAGGGCTAATGATGGGGTGATGGTAAACAGCTGGTAACCTGACTCCCACACACCTGACACCTGACTCCACTCCTGTAATCAGAGAGAGAGAGAGAGAGAGAGAGAGAGAGAGAGAGAGAGAGAGAGAGAGAGAGAGAGAGAGAGAGAGAGAGAGAGAGAGAGAGAGAGAGAGAGAGTGAGAGAGTGAGAGAGAGAGAGACGGGGAGGAGGGGAGAAGGGGACTGTAAGCTAAGGGGAAGTGGAGGGTGTGACAAAAATAATATTGTTGTCTCGTTAAGTCACGATGGAGATCAAGTGGATCCCAGTGTCATTAAAAGTGTCTCAGCATCGGCAAAAACGGTTAACTCTTGAGCAACGAGAGTTGACATGGAGTAACGATTTGCTACAGAGAGAGAGCTACATGCTGTTAAGGAAATCATTCAGTTTAGATGTGTGTCTTTTGTAGAGAGGTGTGTTAACTGTTTTGCAAAAAAGGTGCTTATTATTTCATTTGAGAAATGGAAAAATCTAAAAATGTTTTGGGGCTGAAAATGTTACTGTATGTTATTGTAGTGGGTATGTGAACTGCAGTTTCATACAAATGGTGTAAGCGATCGAGAGAAAAGTAGAATATGAAACACTATCCTGGCTCCCTATCCTCAGGAAGAAGCCTGCGGTGAGGTCCCCAGTCTACGTGGAGAGGTGTGTAAGCAGCCATGATGGTAAGGGATAGGAGGGCGTTGAGCTGCTCTATGTGGTAGAGTAGGTGGTTCTCAACCCTCTCCTCAGGGCGCCCCAGCCGCACCACATATTTGATCTGTTCCACGACCAGCTCACCTGATTCAACTAATCAAGTACAAAGAAATGATGGTTTGTACTTGATTAGTTGAATCAGGTGAGCTGGTGGTGGAACAGATCAAATATGTGGAGCGGCTGGGGCGCCCCGAGGAGAGGGTTGAGAACCACTGGAGTAGGCTACTCCACATTTGGTGCAGAATATTCTTATTGACCTTTATCCTTTCATTTGCAGTTGATGTCGTGCCTAAATCCTCCGGTCATGAGCGGAGGAACCCCCTGGCTCTCTATGTTCTCAATGAAGATGTAAGTGGTGGTACCACTGTAGACTATCATCCAAAATTGCACTATTTTTTTTTTTTGCTGTGTAGTATGAAACAGAATAGCATAGAAATAGACTCGATTCAAATAGAATACATGGGTGATAAGTGATGTAACAGGGTTGTTCTAGAGCTCCTGATAATCTGTGTTTCCTAATCATTTCTTGTCCCAGGACATTATGGAAGGGGACGAGTGTTCGAGCAACATCAGCCAATCAGAGACAGCGGTCAGTCTCCCAAACTATACGAACTCCTTTCCCCCTTCCGCCTTCCGCCCCTCCTCCTACTCGCCGGACGCCCCCGCCCGCTCGATGCGGAAGTTCCCCCGCAATCCTGTCCCCTCTCCCCTGGCAGTGGGGTCTCACCACGTCCCAGTCCAGTTCCAGGATCACCACCCAGGCCACTCCCCTGCTTCACTTCCTGTACAGAACGCAGGCCACAAGCTCCGCCCACTCCGCCCACCTTCACCTTCACTCCGCCCACCTTCACCAGCCCACAGTTCAACAGAGGAACCGACGGCCACCCCAAACACCCCGTGACCAGTGACCAACTTCATCACCGTCATCTTCCTCATCACCAACACACACCACGCCAGACCAGCAGCCAGAACTCTAGTCTCTCGTGACAAGACTGTGGTATGAGACTAGTTCTGATCCAATACATTTAACCACTTCACACACAATTGAAGATTTCTGACATGTCCGTCCCCCAGCCTTGAATATGATGTATACTGTATCTAGTTGAGTTGGCAACAGCTACAGTAGGGCTATGTGGCAGTGATCACATAGTAAATTACCATAGATTGTGTATTTGAGACCAGGATGTGTTAACTTATTATTGTACTTGAAGGAACATTCTAAAGTGGAAAGTGGAAATGAAGCAGGGCCCTGTCCACACAGAGGCCTACACAGGGATTTTGGAAGACAAGGTTTTTCCTCCTTCTATCCCCCCAAATAATCCCGTCCACAAAAACACTGTTATAAAAAAATATCCCCATCCACAAGAGAACGCAACAACAATTTAAAACACTCCCATTAAGCATGCCAGGCCGTTAAAACGTTACGTCAAACACCACAGAACAATACTAGGAGCATGCGCATCGATGAGCTTCTTCTTGAGATGCGAATACACCAAAATGAATTGCACGAAATGTCGCCTACGGATGATACACAAAGGAGATAACGCCGGGCACTCTGACGTCACAAGTCCAAAACTGGTTTACCGGTCGACAAAAATTCTTGCAAAAGGTCCGTTTTCAGTGATCGAAAACGCAGTTTGCGTGTGGGCAAAAGGCCAAAACGCATAGACAAAGTGTTTAAAAAAATACCTGTGTAAGCGTGGACAGGGTCTAAAAGCTTTCAAAAACTAAAACATTTGAGGACTTGAGTTTGTTCGATCTGCTACTGCTCCAGAGTACTGAAGAGGGGTTGCAGAGGTAATACAATCCCAAGCTTTACTGTTATAAAAAACGATCTGATATGAATGCCTGTAGATATGTAAATACTGTATGGAATGTTCTAGTACTGTTACGAGGCCTTTTTACCATAAGTTTGTTTCACTTAACAATTCATCTTAAACTCTTTCTATGTGTATCAAAATGAACATTTTATAGCCTTGATCAACATTAAATGAGTGGGGAAATGTGGTGTTATTAATGTTATTTGCTCAATGTTTGGAAAAATAAGAGATGTTTTTCTGGTTCCAGATTTTTCAGTCAAAATGGTATGCTTTGGGATTTGATCCTATTCGGTTAAGGATGACGTCAAACGTGACGTTTAGCAGTTTCCGGGTCCAAATCAGAAATTCCCCGCACCAGAGTACCAGTGTACTACAGCGGTAGAATGACAGTTCAATCGTTTTTTAGACTGGGATCTATTCATACAACAAGGGACACAGCACTTTCCCGTTTCCCCCATATTGTCAGGGTATTTGAGCCTTGGAAAAGCGCTATACAAATATAATGAATTATTATTACTACTGAGGCATTTCGAAGAGAGCGCCTCAGCCAATTTTGGACCAGGAAACACGTCACGACTTAACAACCGGATAATCTTGCGCCATGACTTGTTTGTGGAGCCTATCTGGGCTACAGTTGCCTCATACATTTAAAAGCACGTGATTGGTTCATTAACCAAGATCTAGCAGGAGTGGGCAACAGATTTACAGTATCTCTTTTATAATTCCCATTCGGATTATGAGTATCTGCAGTTGTAACTGTTTACAAAAAGTAATAACCACACACATCTGCAGTGCAAAGAAATCCTTTATTGAACCCCTGCAGGTAAAATATATATTTCCATGGTCAATTATTACTTATTTCTTTCTTTGTTATTACTCTTTGCAAACGCACACAACTCTTTCATAGAAAAATATGTTTGAGACTTTATTCTAGTTTTACATAGCAAAAATATCAGTTGAAGCGTTAAGGCACTTGATTACCAGAAAATGGCCCCGGTTTGAAAATATTTTATACAAAAGGACATTTGGTTTGTCAGTTCACACACACACACACACACACACACACACACACACACACACACACACACACACACACACGTTAGGAAACTCAAATAGAACAACAATGTACCAGTTTACCTACTGAATATGATTAAAAACAAAACTCAAAACAATCAGATGGAGGGATACATTTGACTTATTACTGAGGTATAAATCTATATGATCATATTGTAGAATTCAATTAAAATGTAACAGACTGATGGTTAAATAGTGATGTCGGTCATACCAAACCTGACAAGCGTCTGTGATCAGGAGGGACCTATATATTATCAATGGGAGAGACAATCTACAAATGACAACACATTGTGATGGTCATTAAATTAAATGAACTGACATGAGAAGAAGTATGGTGGTGATGAAACAGTTCTATATGAATATCTTGTGAGACAACAAATCTCACATAGCAACAAGTCGCTGTTTGTGTGAAATGCGTACATTCCCCTGCATGACCAGGAGGTGGCAGTGTAATGTGTGGCAGCATAATTGATTACAAAGTTCTTTCTCAACAAGATCATGGACTGTGGCTTACACAGCTAAGTAAACTAGCACTGAGTGATTCGACAACCGACACAGGATAGAAATACACTGTGACAGGTTTTAAACGTAGCCCTACATTTTAGAAGATTGAGTAGGTTAACTTTGATTTAGCCTAAAACGTTGAAACGGGGTAAATAATGAATCATGAAAAAAGAAAACATTATTAGATGTGGTCCCTTTAAATGATAATGTCAAATCAACGCTTCCATATTATAAACAAGTCAGTTTAAACAGAACAGAACATTAAGGCAACTGGAATGCAATACATGTAAGATACTCAACCTGCTCTCACGACATACATTAGATTAGAACATAGCTTTACACTGTTATCTGAACATAATGCCCAAGTCATAGGAATCAAACCCCCCCCCAGATATAGTCTCTTTAGCTTCAATACTAATTGAACAGCTAATATGGAGAGTTTGTGAGGACATGCACATTAAAAATAATTGACAAAAAATACAAATAGCATGACTTTTTAAGATGTTTGTCATTTATAACAAAATGTAAGAAAAATCTTCAATAATTTCACTTTGCAACAAAATAAATAATGGTAGCATGAGAGAACCATGGAGAACCATGTGACCTGAGCCGCCACCAACCAGGGACATGGTCTACTACAGCAGCTGGCTAAAGCTGGTATTGAAGTCAAGAGTCTGATGTTGATCTCTACTGTGACAGCAGAATGGGAGCCTTGTTCTTTTCCCAGCAGTCTCACTGGCCAGACACCCCTGTAGAAGAAGCTGCACTGTCCAGCTGTTATGCGTGAATACTGTATGTCCTTTTTAAAACGAAGTGGTAGTCGTCGCTGTCGTCGTCGTAGCCGTCTTGTAGTCGAAGGAACACACCGAGCCGGTGGATCAAAGTGAGCACAGAAGTGGGACAGTCACTTATCACGGTCCCACAATCTGTCACTGAACCACCGCGGCAATGTCACTCACATCCCTCCTATAGGAGTTGGCTCCTACTGTGTACGAGTCATCGGCTCAACCTCCGAGTGTAGGTACTAGAGCGATCGGTTTTGGTATGATTTATTTACAACCTGAACTGAACATCCGTGTCCGACGCCTCACCGTGTCACGACCCTCTCTCTGTCCGTGGACGACACCCACATAGTACGGTTAACCCGTTAAATAAGAGAGTAGAAAGCCATGGCTTGGGCGCGGGGTTTTTACGGTCTGCGTTGCTCCGTGCTTCCGTCTCTGTCAGAGGAGTGTGAGGGAGGGCGCCCTAAGCCGCTAGGTCTCCTCGTCCCACAGACACAGCTGTTTGTGGGGGACGTAGTAGGAGAAGTAGTAGCCTTTACTGCAGCTCTTGATGCCGCACTTGTAGGGGCTGCCCTTGCCCGTGGTGTCCCGGTTACGGCAGTACTTGAGCAGGCAGGGGTACCACTCCAGACGCAGGCTGAAGCTGCAGGAGCAGGGCTGCCACAGGTCCCGGGCGGCGCGACAGCTCTGCAGCCCCGGGACGTCCGCCGACTGGGGCAGGATCTGGAACATGGAGCCCTCCACACCTACGGATAAACGGTTTAGGGTTAGTATTTACTGGTGAATCGAGGTCGGTGCAAATTGTAGGGTGAGTCAGTGTTTACTTCACATTGGATGACATCATCTTTGTTTTGATGTGTCATAGAGTGGAGAGGGAGGGAGGGAGGGAGGGAGAGAGAGAGAGAGAGAGAGAGAGAGAGAGAGAGAGAGAGAGAGAGAGAGAGAGAGAGAGAGAGAGAGAGAGAGAGAGAGAGGGAGAGAGAGAGAGAGAGAGAAAGAAAGAGAGAGAGACCACTAACCATGTGGTCTATTTTTGTTTTGAGAAAAACAAGATTTGAGAAAGAAAGAGAGAGAGAGAGGGAAAGAGTAGGTGTGCAGTAGGTTGAGATATCCGACCTTTCTCTAGCCAGTGTTTGACATCACTCTCTCTGGTGTAGGTGGCCTCCCCGGCCTCACTACACATGTTGTGGATGTGAGAGCTCAGCTGCCAAGCCCGGGTCAGGTTGACCGCGACGTTCATGGTCAGCTGGTCCAGGCCACGTCTCTCCTCCGCCGAGCGGATGGCGTGGGGGTTTTTCTGACGAGAACAGAACACTTTCAGTTATTTTATTCTGAGTGCCACTCATATTTTTCATTTTATTGGACAGATTCAGTGGAAACCACACAGGAAAGAGGGCATGTCAGCAGGGCATGGGCCTGGATTCGAACCCATGCTGACATGGGCATATGTGTGAACTGTAGACCGCGGTGACCACCCCCAGGCCACACAAAGAACAGAACACAATCAGTCAGGTCACCGAGACCGCTTTTATATATCGACGGCTCCGGTCACACCTCCTCCCTCCGTCATGGTTACTATGGTTACCTACCTGTCTGAGCCGGGCCATGGACTCGCTGGGGATGATCTCGTTGTGGTTGAGACGGGAGATGAAGCACAGGGCCTGGTACTGGCTCTGGCCCCTCTCCAGCTCCCCTAGGATCAACGCACGGAAGATCTTCACATCCTAGGGAGGGGAGAGAGGGGTGATAGTCATTTTTTCCCTGAACGTATCCTATCAAAGCATTTCTTTTCAACACCATTGTACAAGTCAAGTCAAGTCAAGTCAGCTTTATTTATATAGCACGTTTACATACAGCAAGTGCTTCACAGTTGTAAAATAGATCAAATGCAGGAAATAAATAAGCACAATGCACACAATACAATGCAATACAAGATATGGTCAAGTTAAAAGAGAAGATAAAAGGACTAAAAACAATAAAACAATAAGACAATAAGAACCAGAGACCTACACAATAAAAAAACTATAAAATAATAAAAGCCAGGGACCGATAGCTAGGTGGGGGGGGAAGGCTAGGGAAAACATGTGTGTTTTAAGGAGGGATTTACAAATCTCCAGGGTCTGAGCGGCCCGTACGTGGAGGGGGAGGCTGTTCCAAAGTTTAGGTGCAGCAGCCGCAAAGGCTCTGTCCCCAGTACAGTGTTGCCTGTCTCGAGCGTTTCTTATTTATGCTGTTGAGTTGGAGCCCAGGCAGAGAGCCTCACGTCTCTTGACACATGAATTAATATTATTAACATGGAAGCGGAAGAATCGGACACTTCTTTCACACAACAACAATAGCAGAGAGATGAAGATGTTGGAAGGTTCACAGCTTTGTTGCTGTTGGCAACAGCTGGAGATATCTGTCTGCAGCCCCCGATGCCGTCAAGAGTTCACGCACACACACACACGCACACGCACACGCACACGCACACACACACAGACACAGACACACACACGCACACACACACGCACAGACACAGACACAGACACACACACGCACACACATGGCATGATGGGAAGCTTCTGCAGAGAGAAGCTAGACCACAGACCTGTCCCCCCATTCATCTCTTCTCCCTACCCTGACAACTTCTTGGCTCAGACAGACACATGCACACAGACACACACAGACATACACAAACCCACATACACACACACACACACATCCTGGTCTGAAGCAGACAGGCAGCAGAGGACAAGCAGTTTCCAGGCAGAGTCTTCCACTCCCGAGGAGGACGGAGGAGGAGGAGGATCTCTTGGAGGCGGTCAGATAAACAAGACAGAGAGGCGTCTTTGTTTGGTCTGCAGCGCCGCTGTCACTCCTTGTTATGAGAACTGTACTAGAAGCTTCTGTCTGTCTGGCCCACAGAGCTGCTCGATACAGAACCTTCACTCACTCCTCTGTGTTGAGATTACCTCAGATACCTTTCTAGAATATCAGGTGGCAGAGCATTTTTGCTACAGACTGAACGAACACCCCATCTCCGGAATAATCTTCCGATTATTCATTTTTAGAGAGGCGGATTCAGGCTCAATTTTCTAATCTAAGGTTTAAGACTATGTTCTTTCAGTCAGTGTTACAACTGATCTCAGCCCAGCGATAAACCGTCCTTGCTGTCTCTGCGTGGGTGGCTGGCTGACTGGGTGGGTTACTCAATCCGACTCTCTTCCTCACCCTAACCTGGGTCATATCTTGTTTCCCATCCTAACCCTTCCCTCCCATAACCCTCTGACCCCCCCCCCCCCCCCCCCCCGTCTCTATGGCGGGCCGCTCATGAGTCATGACAAAGTAGATGTGGTGTTAGCGGACAAGGCCTTGTCCTTTAGATGTATTTCGGTTCGCAGCAGCCTCTAATCTTGTGTTGCCCCTCTTTGTGCTATCTGTCCGAGGGGCTCTGTAAGTCCTTAGGGGGGCAGGAGCCTATCTCCTGTTTCCATAGCGTGAGGTGGCTTGATGTACAAGTACACCCCCTGGACATGACGCTGGTATGTTTCAGGATCTTACACCCCGATCCAACCCTTAATGCTGAGTGCCAAGCAGGGAGGCATCGGGTACCATTTTTATAGTCTTTGGTTATGACTCAGCTTGGCGATCAAACTCACAACCCTCCCAATCTCAGGGTGAACACTCTGACCGCAAGGCCACTGAGCTGGTGTGAGTATCCAGACATGAAGGTATCAGAAGTCGTGAGCTTAGAATGAGAAGGTTCTATCTCCGTTTAGGGCAGTTCAGAGATATTGAGCGTCAAAGTTTTGACATTCCATTATGTTTTGTGAGATGGAACCTTTGTATTTTATTAATTACTAACTAGAAAATGTCAACATTTAAAAAAAAATAAACACCACACACAGGCATTAATAAACATCTAATGGATCAGATTATGTAAAAAAACTCAATTTTGACAGAAATGGAGATAGAACCTTATAATTCTAACGTCACGAAGTGGCAGAGCAATGAAAGACCCCAGTGGATAGGAGACTGGTATTCCCCCTCTAGAGGTGAGAGCGAGGCACCCAGACCTCCCAGGACGTCGACAAATGGCGCTGACACTCAGGTCCAGCCTCAAGGCACTCTGGGTAATTACAGAGAGGATCCGGCATTGGTCTCAACCCGACCTCACTACCACCGTGAAACCGAGGGAGCACAGGGGGAGGGGTCAACACGATGACATCAGAGGTGTCACTATCGTGCAACGTCAAAATAATATACAAACAGACGTGACCTTTATCTAACATCTCACAAACACGCTGGCACAAACCCAGTACCTAGGAAAGATGAAAACAAGTAATTAAGTTTGATTTGTAACAACATACACAGATGACGTTAACGGTTCTATAAATACACCCCGCACCAGTAGGAACATGATTTGTTTGTTTGGAGTCTCACTTCTGGCTGCACGCTCTCACACATTCAACAACACACACACACACACGCCCAGTCACACACACACACACACACACACACACACACACACACACACACATACACACATACACACATACACACATACACACATACACACATACACACATACACACACACACACACACATACCCATGATTTGTTTGTTTGGAGTCTCACTTCTGGCTGCATGCTCTCACACATTCATCAACACACACACACACACACACACACACACACACACACACACACACACACACACACACACACACACACACACACACACACACACAAGGTTGGCACACCTTGGGTGTTACAGATGGTGCAACATTAACAATGAAAAGGTTTATACCTGATCCACTAATGACAGAGTCATTAATTATACCTGATCCATTAATGACAGAGTCATTAATGGAGCAACCTGAGTGGTCAAGTGAGGTTCAACTTTTATTATTTTTTTCTGACTCATTTTTTTTTAATTTTTATTTATTGACAGGTACAGTAGAGATTTAGACAGGAAGGATGGGTGAGAGAGAGAGGAGGGATGACATGCAGGATATGTCCCCGGCTGGAATCGAACCGGGGACCCTGCGGTTACATGGTCAACGCTTAACATGCCCCGAGATTCAACTTTTAAATCAGTACATTATGCAAAGTCCCAGTGGACACTGATGTGTTTAACAGCAGATGGTGAGGGTGAATGAGAGGCCATTGTAAAGCTCTTTGGAATAAGGTGATATATAAGTCAATCCATTGACATGCTCTAGATAGGGCTGGTAATGGTGTCAAACGTGTGCTGAGTATGTGTTTAAATAACTGTCTCTGAACAAAGGATAATAACGACACATAGGAAATTAGGTCATGTGTTTTTTCTACCAATACTAGGGTTGGGTCGGTGGAAGGTTTTACCGGTAGCATCGGTTCCACCGGTATAGTTCCCGCCACACAGTCCCTACGGTCATAATTGTCATTACACCCGCCAAGCACAGGAGCTGAGATTGATTAAATCAATTAAATGTCATCGCACACATTCAACGCGCAAGAAGTGATCAGTGACAGTGACAGTGACACTGTGGAACATTTCGAGCCTGAATGGTTGTATGTTGTTGTCCCCTCTACAAGTCTTTTTCCCCTCTCAGCTATTCAACTTTGTTGATTTTTAAAGTGTCCTCAAGTCTCAGGAGTAGCATTCCTGAGCGGCTTTTTCTCCCCAATCGTTTAGTATGCAGTGACAACGTGAGCTTAGAATTATAAGGTTCTATCTCCGTTTAGGGTAGTTCAGAGATATTGAGCGTCAAAGTTTTTACATTCCATTATGTTCTGTGAGATGGAATCTTTGTATTTTATTAATTACTAACTCAAAAATGTCAACATCTTAGAAATAACACCACACAGGCATTAATAAACACCTAATGGATCAGATTATGTAAAAAAACTCAATTTTGACAAAAATGGAGATAGAACCTTATAATTCTAACGTCCCGAACCTGATCCTTACGAACATTGTCCCTATCTATCATCGTTAAATACAAATCTAAAATCAAATGACAATAGAACATCAAAACACTGTTCTAGCTTCACTTCGCTCAGGCTACAACCTGGTAAAATCAAAATGAACAAACAATGTGGTCAGTCAGTCAGTCAGTCAGTCCTTTGTTGTTCCCTCTCTTTTTCAAACAAGGAACTCTAGATTGGAGGAAGAGTATGAAAGGGAGTGGCCGGGGGATTATGTTGCCTGGTTGGAAGGCGGGTCAGTTCCAGGTGCTCACAGGTAAAGGCTTTTCTCTGTATGAATGGGTTTTAATGGAGTGGAGAGCTGGCGCTGTTTGCACACTGAAAAAATATGCATTATAAAAAAGTATTCTTCTTCTTAAATTCATTTTTAAAAAGCACACATATGCCCCGATGAGATCATTTGGGAAATTAATGATGACTTAATTACATCCATGTTCATCCATTGTCAGATGTTCAGTCATAAAATGAGAGTGAGAAATGAAACTAGCGAATCGCCAGATTGTTAGACAGACACGGGCCTTTGTCACGTCTCCACCATCGTGACCGTGACCTGCCGTGATTGGTCACCACATGTCTGCAATCTGGCCATCGACTCTCCTCTACGAGAACCCTGCACCTGCTACTAATCAACGCCAGTTCGTTGCCATCGATGGTTCCTTCGTATCTCGCTCTGAAACCTGCTAATCTACCCGTCCGTCCTAATCTAACCCTTGCTCTCCCGTTACCCCCAAAGGATACCCTACCTGCCGACCATCCGCCTATCTGACTACCCGCCTGCCTGCCTTGTCCCCCCACCTGCCTGCCCCACCTGAACACCTGCCAGCAGAGTTATTCAGTAAACACATTGCTCAACACTAACCTGCTCGTCCTGGCTGTGTCTGCGTTTGGGTTCAGCCTTCATTTGTGACAGCCTTAGCATGCTAAGCTAAAGCCTAGACATAAGATCACGGAACACGTCTTACTGTGTCAGGCAAGGTGACCCATCACACAAACATGTTGACCGAATCACCTCCACTTCTTCACCCCGTTTAACCTCCCACTGGAGGACCCATCAGAGTCACACCACCAATGTGCCTGACTGGGTTCTAACTAGATCTCCCACAACATCACCATGTAACCACCAAGTCTGTCTTTGGATAAATGCGATTATTTTGGGTACAAATTAGTATGTAAAACTACTGACATACAGTATTGGAAACATTTCTATATTGCAAATTCCAATTGAAAAAAACCCTCATTGTATTGATGTTATACCTTAACACATAATTTTATATAGGGGCTTTATCACAAAAACCTCACATTTTCACATACATTTCAATTTTTTCGCATTTTCAAATGTCTATTTTAAACGTTTGAACTTGATGGAATAGTGGCCTTAGACATTTGACTGAGACTGGATTGTGTGAACATGGAAACTTCTACTGTGACCTTGTGTGCTCAGAGTCTGGGTACACTCGTTTGAGAACGGGGCTGTGCTATGTGACACAAAGATTACAATTTGTTACTGATGTATTCTGGTGGGAAGGTATAGACGGTTTGTTATAAACTGGGTTTCTCAGCAATGTTCAAATTACTTCCCTTCGAAACAGAAAGAAGGTCTGTTGAAGTCGTAACCACTTCTGCTAGAAACAGAAAGATATGCCCACATAATTATTACGTTCGCTATATAATATAAAGATACACTTGTTATTGAGAGAGACACACAAGAACACAGGTTGAGACATTGAAATCCATTTTAACTCTGCTTTACTAGCACCAGAACGATATTATCAGTTACACTAAACGGGTGCTGTAGAGCGCCCCCTAACGCATGGGGATAACAACAAGGCATACTGTTGGCAATATCAATTGCATACATAACAATAATTATATCAAATTATTCAACCCTACATTCAGATCTGGATCTTCGTGAAGGAAAGCTGTGTGCTGCGTTAATACCCAGGATTTTAAAGATACAAGTCTCATCATTTGATATTTTCAGATGACAGATATTTCCATTGATGATGGAAAGGCCTATTTATCGATGTATATCAGCCAATTTTCAAATGCCAAATGTTCAGCTGTAAAGTGTAAATACATGAAACAAGTGCAGAGTCCCTTGCCATCATTGCTGTTCCACCGGGACGGAATCAGCCTGGAGACAAATCACCATGGGCCCCAAGCCAAACACCAGTGTATTCCTACAACCTGACTAGTTGTATGGGCTAGGGGAGTCGGGATCGTTTCATGGGTGGTTACGTTTAATGGGGAGCTTATTTTAAGGACGTGCACAAAGGCCTATTCACACAGTCAAAGGTCCTATTTACAGTGTTACATTCTGTGTAGCTATGCTGTAACCATGCTACCCCTACCACAGAGAGGATACGTTGTTCATGGCTGTGAAAATCAGAGCAGTAACTTCTGATAAAGTGCGGGTATGTGTGTGTGTGTGTGTGTGTGTGTGTGTGTGTGTGTGTGTGTGTGTGTGTGTGTGTGTGTGTGCGTGTGCGTGTGTGTGTGTGTGTGTGTGTGCGTGTGTGTGTGCGTGTGCGTGTGCGTGTGCGTGTGTGTGTGCGTGTGTGTGTGTGTGTGTGTGTGCGTGTGCGTGTGTGTGTGTGTGTGTGTGTGTGTGCGTGTGTGTCCGTGCGCGTGTGTGTGCTCTGCCAAAGGGTCGTCCCCAGGGCTTGAGTAGCTTCCTGTTTCCCAATCCCCCCTAAGACCCTGTCTGTTGATAAGGCTATTGGCTGGACCAATCACCTCTTAGAGCTTGTCAGTTTGATAAGGCTGCTGTTTAGAGAGGCCCAGTGGTCAGATTAATGGAACAGTTGGGAGCCGAGGTTTACTGAGTGAGGATGAGAGCATGAAAGACATTTTCAATTTCACACACATTTGTGGGGAAACATAATGGTTGGGCCTTTGCTTCTTTTTCTTTTGATGGGCTCTTCTTACTGACTAGTCTAATAGGCCAAAATGCAGCCATGCTGATAAATAGTTATAGTTAGCAATAGTTGCTATACAGACACAGTAGTTGGAAAGATTCCCATTTTGTCAGGATGTTGTTGTCAATGTGATCAAACAGCGCTATGGTGTGCAGACAATAAACAGGAGTCAACAGAACCTAGGAGCCGACTGAAGTAGAAACAAATGTTTAGGAAAAAGTTGAGAAAACTATCCACAGGAGTTATGTAGAAGAGTAAAAGTACATTTAAAGTCTGATATTTCCCATGAAACAACAGAATGATTGATAACAGGATGTGTTTGATGAGGTACAGATATTTGCAATAACATGGGGCTTGGGGTTGGGTTGTTTTTTTTGTTTTGTTGGGGGGGGGGTGAAAAGACACAGGTGTAGAGGAGGATTAAACCTTGACTGTGGAGACAGACGGCAGCAGACAAAGGAGTGGAGGAAAGCAGCTCTGCCGAGAAATGCTTGAGTTGAGGCTAATTACAGAGGTTCTAAAGGCAGGAATGTGGAGTCAGATGTGGGCCGGTCACACCTGGCTGTACGAGCTAGCCAATTAGCAAACGCTGGGGAGAATGGACTGAACAAACACACAAAGGCTACTGCTGGTGTAAGGTGGCCTAGTCTGGCCTGTGTCTAATTCGTTTAATTTTTTTACTTCACAGAGAAGAATGGTAACATCAACTTTGGGCCCCATCAAAAGACACGATAACCAAACATACAGTACCAAAAAAAGTCAAAAGTTTGGACACACTTTCAATGGGAAAGTATGTCATGTAAATTGTATGTCAATTGACATAATTCGTATTTACCATGTAATCATAAATAGGCACCATACAGGCTGATAAGTCATAATTCGAATCAATTCTCAACAATTCTCTAAATGTGTTTTTCTACAACAGCCTTACATGTCTACTGAGCCCCCCTGGGGTCACATGGTAGAAAATAAATATTTGATGTGTGAATCCGTTCCCTCGGTTTAGTAAATCTGTTCCCTCGGTTTAGTAATTCGTTAGGGTTAGGGTTAGGCCCTACGAGCCAGAACGATTGCAAGGATTAGGGTTAGGGTTAGAATCCTTGCGATCGTTCTGGCTCGTAGCCTAACCCAAACAAATTACTAAACCGAGGGAACAGATTTACTAAATCGAGGGAACGGATTCACACATCAAATAAATTTTTTCTACCATGTGACCCCAGGGGGGCTCCGTACATTTCTTATGGTACTTGAAAATCCTGGGTTCTCCATTGTAGAGGGATCAAACAATTCAAACAATTCCCATGCAATCACAGATCATGAGACGATATGAAAACATGCCTTTGGGAAATTAAACGAGACAGTCCCAAGAGTCCTCACAGTGAAGGAAATGAAGGAGATTGATAATTTGACGATGATTTGATTTAAATCAAATCAGTCTAATAGCCAGCCATGGCTCCAGTCCAAACCAGCCTCCAAACTGTGTCCGTCAGACAGACTTCATATCCGGCCACAGGACGGGGACAGACAGACTTCCACAACAACCTCTAGAATCCTATTGGCTCAGGCAGGCAGGGAGAAAACACTGGGAAGGGCATTCGCATGCCATCTTAAACATTTATCTTCTAAGTTTCTCATACTTACTGTTTCTTATATTGTCTAATATAAGTTTCTTATGTTTCCTGTTTCTTATATTGTCTAATATAAGTTTCTTATATTTCCTAATATATGTCTGTAGTTTCTACTGAGTTGTACAAGTTAGCAGAGCAACTTCATAATCTCGAAGGCCGGGGATGTCAGTGTGTTCCACCCATGCTTCATCACTTCCTTCTTATCCAGGATTTTAGCACCACTAATTATGGGGCAACACAGATCAACACAGATCAGGCCTAAGGCTTCTTAATTTCTACAAATACTGTGAATGAACATGCTGATCATAACAACAGCTCCGTGAGTAGCTTTGCGTGCTGGATTATGCAATAACCCAATAGTTATAGTAGAGTGTAGTAGAGTAGAATGTAGTAATAGTATAGTATAGTTATAGTAGTTATCTCTGGGGAAGATCTCTTTCGCAGGGACAAAGCATGTTGGGAGAATGTGCGGAGGCCATGCAGCTTGGAGGGCATGTACGCACGCACGCACGCACGCACGCACGCACGCAAACAGTAGCGGGAGTCCTACCCCTGTCATAGTGTTCTAACCTGTAAGGCATCTAAGGCAACAACCACAACATTTCCTGGAAAAAGTGACACTCTCTCTAGCCCGTAAAAAAGGCTGACAAGTTTGTGCAAGTGACAAAGTCATGGCAGGGGAAGGTGAGGTGAGGTTAGGCCACTGAAAAGACCCAACTCAACCATGCCATGTGGTGAATGAATAGTGTTGGACTTCAAACAGATGTGCACTGTATTGAAACACGCAAACATCCTGTTTATTATGCAATACTGACATTTCCCACATATCGAATGAATGGACAGCAGAGATAACGACTTAAGCCACCCACACAATAAGGAAACAACGGGCTGATGGTAACAGCGCAGCAGTCCAGTTCCAAGTTTCCTTTTTTCCAGCAGCTTTTTCCAGACTTCCCAGGGTGATATGGGAGGACAGTGAGGAGACAAGCAGGGATGGGCTGGTGCCAGACAGGTCACATATCCCTACGGGAGCGTTGCTCATAAAGGCCAAACAACAACCATGCCCTGCTCTCCTTCTCTCCCACTAGCTACCGGTGGGCGTTGTGAAATGACTGTACTACAGATGGGGGTGTATTCATAAATGCTTTTTCTTTCTTTGAATCTTCTTCAAAGAAGAAAAAGAAAGCTGGCCTAAGGCGAAAAGCTGGGCCGTGAAACACAATACAGTTATATTTCACAGATAGAGGGAAGATTAAAAAAGAAAGTGGATGTTAGTCATTCACACTACCATGGCATTGTTTGGAGAACAGGCTGTGTAATTTGGAAAGATAGTGTGAGATTATATGTCAGAAAGATCCCCCGACATCTGTTACTCACCTGACACAACAGGGGTTGGTGGACTATGGAGTAACGGAGACAAATAATTACCCGTCACTCAATTCTCAATTCCTCCTCAATTACCCGTCTCGGCGACATTAGCAGTGGTGTCAGGAAGGACACATCAAACACTATGTGCCCAATTAGGCTAATCTTCGTCTCAACATTTCTAATAGACCTAATGACAAATAATCCAATCGAGCATTTTCATGATATGTTTTGATGTTTTGAAAAACATGTTTTGCCCTGCTCGGCCTTATTTGCTGAATCAAATTTGGCACGAGTGAGGAGAGACACATAAGAAAGCTTTTATTGTCCAACACTGAATATATTATGAAGTTGCAAACATACATTCCTGACTTGATCAAAACTATGTCTATTTCTGGGGTCCAAATTCAGCTGTTTAAGGACAGAACAGATAAACTCTGATTGTGGCCTGGGGGTGGTCCAGTGGTCTAGCACCGCAGTCTACATATG